>NC_068565.1:27383244-27983244 GCF_025698545.1 Gossypium raimondii
TATGATGAATTGGCGGATATCGAGTCCCGGTTAAACCTTAGGAATTCTTAGGATACAAATGACATGCCATTAGGGATTTCATGATTTGGGTCTTGATCTTGAATGTCCTATTGATGGCTGAGGTCCTACATTTGTTGTGGATTCTCCACAGCTCATGTGAGTAGCATCGTGTAGCTTACATTCTGACCCACAGCTCGTATGAGAAGGCCCATTTTATAGCTCGTGTGACCATTGATGTAAAGGAAATGTTATAGTTATTTGTAAAAGCACACTTCATGTGAGTTTTCCTAAGTATCCAATGTAATTATAGATGGTTTAACAAGTAAGAAAAGGAATGGAATGGTAAGTGACTTAATTGAAAGGTTCATGACTTTATGAAATGGTTGATGCGTATGTAATGTATCTTATTAAATTTACTTATGATGTAAATGAATTTATATGTGTTTTTGATGAACCCACTAACATGTGAGCTTGATGATGCTTGACTAGGCTTATATTAAACTCATGACATTGGTATTGGGTTATGTTTAATCTCTGAATTGTATTATTGGGGATGATAAGTTTGGAAATGGAATGAATCATGATCTCATGGAAATATTGATGAATTAAATTATATGTTTACATATGGAAATGTACTTATCTTAGGGTTAAATTTATTTGAATCATGAACAAGTATACTAACTTGTGAGTTGACGATGCTGGATAGGCTTTTACTAAGCTATGGCATTGGTAATGACTTATACTTATTCTATGAATTGTATAAATGAAATGGTAAGTTATTTTTAAAGTTTATACGAGCTTACTTAGAACTTGTTGCTTACGTAGTTTCTTTCCTTTGTTTTTAAATTGTCGGAAGCTTGATCAGTTTGGAAGCTCGTCAGAGACCTATCACACTATCTAGTAAACAATTCGCTAGTTTTTAAGTAATTTGGCTAAGGTTTATAATGGCATGTATAGGGTGATTTGTAATGGTATTATGGTGTATGTGTTAATGGTGTTTTGGCATGTATAAGCTTTGGAAAGCTAGGTTAGTTTGGTACATTTTGATGCCTTACTAGGTTATGTGATTTTGGTTACTTTAAAGTGCTTGTTTTTAAGGTTATCTTGGAATGTTGATGATGACTTGAAAATGATTACTTGTGACATGTTTTAGTTCATCTATGAGCTAGGTTATCATGTATGGAAATGGCAATATTATCATGTATAAGTCTATTGTATTGATGGCTCAAGGATGTATTAATGGTTGATTTAGTATGCTTGTGCTTTGAAGTTTATGTTATATATGGACTTGTAATGCTTGTTAAATAAAGTCATCTTAGCCATTTTTAGTTATTGATAAGTATGGTCTTTTGGTAGGCTTGTAATGGTTGAGAATGGGCAATTTGAGGTATGTTTTGGTAAGTAATTGAGCTAGATTATGATGCTTGAAATAAGGTAATGTTGACTTGTGTTGGCATGTTATGTTTTGGTATGTTTGTGGTGCCTTTGAATGGCATATTGGGTAAATTAGGATGCTTGAAAGGGTATGTTTATGCAAGTTTGAATGGTGTTTGAACCCCTTAATTGTGTGCACAACTGGTTTATATAATAATGCATGAAATGGTTTTAAAATGGCTTGATTTAGGTAAAAATTTGGGTTCACACGACTTGGAACACGGGTGTGTGACACAGCTATGTGAGACACACAGCCTGGAGACATGGCCATGTGTCATCTAAGGATTTCCTAGGGTTCAAGTCAGTGAATTACAAGGCCTAGCACATGGCCTAGCACACGATCTATGGGGAAACTCAAAGAGTTGCACGGCCTAGCACACGGGCGTGTGACACGGTCATGAGACCCTACTCAGTGAGTTGCATGGGTGAGGACACAGGCTAGGGTACGACCATGTGTTCCTTGTTCGAAAGTTACATGGCCTGGGGAGATTCCATATGGCCATGTGACCCTAGTTGCCAATTTTTGCAACTTTTTCCTAAACTTTCCAAATTGTTTGAAATTAGTCCCGAATTTAAGGACAATATGCATGTGAATGAATGATTTATGATATTATTAACATGATGAATGATATGATATTTAAATGTTTTTTTATTGTATGGTAATGCTCCGTAACCCTGATCTGGTAACAGAGACGGGTTAGGGGTGTTACACACTGGTAATAATATTACAATAGAACAAAGATAAACATAAGGAGATGTTTACGTAGTTTAGTTTCCATACGTTTGCGGTGCCTTGCCCAGAGAGATAATTCACTATCTTTCAACCTAATGCAACAAGTGATTTATGTCCTAATATTCACCAGTTTAGCTACCTCACTTTTACACCTGAAGATCTATATCACTCTCCTCTAAGTTTTCCTCGAAAAACTTAAACTATAAAACCAAGTGATTCAATTTTTTACTTACACAAATCCACTCTAAAAGATAGATTCGCAATGAACAAATAACTGTTAAAACTCTCAGTACCTAGCCTATACAAGTCTCAGGTATAAGTACTATTTTTGACTTGCTAACATACTAGATAAATTACAAGCAATATCTCCATCAAAGTAGCAGCCAAAGAAGCGTATATAAAATACTCATAAGGTCAAAGATATTATGGAGATAAAAAAGATAAGTCTTCAATTTAGATACGACTCAATCTTCTTATTTTAGGTGATCCAATTTGATCCAATCTTCAAGATATGTTGCTTCAAAAGATTTATCTTCAAAGATGAGTTATCACACTATCAAAACCAATGATTACATAAAATTAAAAGACAAAATAAAACTACAATTAATACGACAATTTTATGTGTTAGTGATAGAGAATGATATTGAATTGAATTATATTGAATAAAGTTATGATATGGAAATTCTAATGTTTTATGTTTCAAACTTATTTAATATAATATTATTGTACATTGTTTATATTTATTTAATCTAAAGGTAAGTTTAATTCTCGTTGTACTTACTAAGCATTTCCAAGCTTAACCCGTGATTTCTAATGCATAGGTAAAGAACTAAAGTGAAGCTATATTACGAAGATTTGAGCTTAACTCATCTCATCACATCTCTAAACTTGGAAGAAAGTATGTGGATATATTTTTTGTTTAAAGTATGACATGTAAATAGGACAAATTAATATATTTGTATTAAAGTTCTAGTAGAAATACTTAGAGTACCGTAATCATTTTGACATCTTAGTGAACTTATTTGAACTTACTTGAGCTATATGATGATATTTGTGATAATTTAAGGTGTTTTATGGTTTAAAATGGTTGATGGATGTTTGAGAATGAGTTGAATTGATTATGGCATGAAAATAAATGTTTTAGGCATGAATTAAGGTCCCTTGCAAAGAAGTATCGATACTTGTGTCACACCCCCAAAATTGGAGGATCCGAGAGAAAGGCGGGTAGATGTGAAGGGTCCTGCCAAAGGTTATTCTAATAGATGATAAATTTTTTATGAGATTCCGCCAAAGGTAGGATCTATATAAAGTTCATCTAAAAGATCAATTAGTATAAGTATCCACCAAGAATAACATCTGAGAGAAATATTCAACACATGTTTGTATGAGAAACCACTAGAAGAAAACTTTACATGATTATCACTTTGGGAAATGTACTTATCTTATGTCTGTTTAGAGTGTGGGAAATAAGATCTGCATTAAGCAGTGGTTTCAAAAATCCACTGATTTGGAGGAATGTGTATATCATGGCCAAGTGTGGAAGTTGGCGTACATGTATATGACAAGAATTTAGAAAAGTGTTTTCCAAAGATTGAATAATAAGATTCTGATTCTTTGAGTTGTGGAGTTCAACAACAAGCGTCTAAGGTAATCCTCGATTGAGATTCACTAAGTTCGTTTGAACTTACGAGTGTTTGATATGATGGAGGTTCTGAGAAAAGAGTTGGTATGCCAGAGGGAACAAAGCCAGGAATGAGCAAAGGAGGCTGCTCGAGTGTCAACATTATGCATACTGAGGACAGTTTAGGGTTGTGATAAGTTGTATTCTACGTAATGTTGAGTTTGTCTTTAACCAAGTTCTAAGTTGTAATGACTTGTACACTATATTTAAGATTTTTTCGTATTTAATGAAAACTTCTTTTTAATAGTTGTGTAGAAATAAATAAGGAGTTTGTTGTAATTGGGTTACGCCAGTATTAAAATTTTTATTAAGTATCTAAGTCTTGTAGCTCCCAATATCCGAATCTGGTAATTCGAGTCGGGTAGAGGGTATTAAAACCTGTATAACTTGTATCGATACAAAATACTCCAGAGAGAAAAAAATGAACAATGTCAGGGGAGTTGTACCGATACTTGAAATAGTTACTATCGGTACAAGTGCCCTCTTGTACTTAGTTTTTGCTCAATTTGACCCAAAAGGGGCCCGAACGGACTCCAATCACAACCAAACCATAAGGGACGCTTAGAAATGACCCGAGATGCCTCTAAAGAGTTTAAGATGATGATAATAAATTTTATAAATTGAATTTAAATTAAATTTACTCAGAGTCCAAATGCAACATCACTTACTCAGGTTATCAAATTAACCCGGAGAAAAGAGTAGTACACATAATTGAATAACCTTTATTGTAATTTAACCTATAATGAATTATAAATTAAAAATAGTGTAAAGCTGGTAGATTAAGGGTATACTTACATTAACTTAAAAAAGCTCCCACGTCGATGCTATTTTTCTACAGTAGTTCCTGAAAAAATAATTTTGAAAAGATGTTTCTGAACAAATAGTGTCAAAAATGCTTCGAGTAGGATGCACTATCAGCAAAATTGATGAAAAAAGCTCCCACATCGACGTTCTTTTTCTACAATAGTTCATGTTTGGCCTTAGTCTATAAATGAGTCAAATTTCATTCTCCGGTTGCATAAGTTACAGCAAGAAAAATTAGAGAGGCTAAGCAAAATAGAAATTGAAGATGAGTGAATGTATTAGTGTTGTTATTTACTATGATGGTGAGGTCTGTGACACCAAGATTGGCATTGTTTTTTTATCGGAGAACACAACGCGACTGGTTTTTAACCAGACTATAGATTTGATAGAATTTCGTAAAAGAATTAGACACAAAATCTTCGGAATGATGCTAATCAGGGTTTTATCTATTAAGTATCAATTTTTAACTCATTCTCAATCATCCATCAACCATTTTAAACCACAAAACACCTTAAATTATCACAAATATCATCATATAGCTTAAGTAAGTTGAAATAAGTTCACTAAGATGTCAAAATGATTACAGTACTCTAAGTATTTCTACTAGAACTTTAATACAAATATATTAATTTGGGCTATTTACATTTTATACTTTAAACAAAAAATATATCCACATGCTTTCTTCCAAGTTTGGAGATGTGATGAGATGAGTTAAGCTCAAATCCTCGTAATATAGCTTCACTTTAGTTCTTTACCTACGTGTTAGAAATCACGGGTTAAGCTTGGAAATGCTTGGTAAGTACAACGAGAATTAAACTTACCTTTATATTAAATAAATATAAACAATATACAATAATATTATATTAAATAAGTTTGAAACATAAAACATTAGAATTTTCGTATCATAACTTTATTCAATATAATTCAATTCAATATCATTCCCTTTCACTAAAACATAAAATTGTCGTATTGATTGTAGTTTTATTTTGTATTTTAATATTTAACAGATGCCCAATGTAGACTTACCAAAACATACATGGTATATGGAAATAATACGTAGATGCACCAGAGTGCAATAGCAAAAGAAAGTGGCACCGAAGTGCATTAATAGGATAGAGAACGTGCTAAATATTTCCTACTGGTATGCCATCTATATTCTACTAGTTTATATCTTGTCTACAAGAGAAAATATACCAGAATCAATTTCACATTTACATTTTAGAACAAAACTTACATGCTTTTTAATTTTTTTCAATTTAGTCCTTGTTATAATAATTCAATAAGCACTATAATAATATTTCTTTGGCACATGAAATATAACACACTATCTCATAATATTCTATATCCATTATCAAAATAGTGTTGTATTTCACATGTCACTTTTACACATTTTGCAATTTAATCATTTCCTCATTAGCTCTTCACTTCACTATAATAATTCACTAAGTAAATGGAATCAAATAATTAATTCCATCATTCTCAATTAATTTCTTATTAAAGTATAGCACAACAATTAATAATTACAATCATGTAAAATCTAATACATCAAATTAAACTTACTAATTAAAATTATTTAGGCTAAAGTAAAATTCTAGGTGTACTTGCAACCAAAGGCTTGGAACAAGCTTTCTTCTGCTTTACTTCATTTTCATTTAAGAAATATACATATTTCAATATTAATAAGAACTTGGCCTCATACTCAGTCACAAATTGATTGCCCTATTTGAGCTCAATGAACTCTAACCTTCGAGCCTCGACATATTTGGTACCGACATATTTATTCTGGAAAGCATCCAGAAACTATTCTCATGTCAGTCTCTCTGTTTGAGTACCTCTTATGATAGCTTGCCATCAACGGTAAGCCTCATCTCTTAGCAATGATATAGTTCCCCTTAATTTTGGCTCGGGGGTACACTCTGTATCATCTAAAATTCTCTTTGTATCCTCTAACCAGTATCCAACTACGATAGGGGTCATCCGAGTTACGCCCCTAAATAACTTAGCTCTATTAAAACGAAACCTCTCAGCTATAATTTCATGACTATTCACTCCAAAATGGGCTCCAACTACTCACTGTAGCACCCTAAGCATGGCCTGCGATACAGCATCATCAGCAATCTCATGTTGGCTCTACTCAATAGTAGGTGCATGCTCAACATGCTTGACCATTGACTCGGGAGTGCTTACCTGAGAAATAGACGAATCGACTTGGGTACCTTGACCTTACTCTCCACAAGCTTTCATATCTCGGGTTCGTACACCATGAGTATCCATTTCGCTATCAGTTGTCTAAGTTTTATGAAATTATTACACAATTTAGAAATAAATTTTCGTTATTATTCCAAAATGTTTCCAATCTAAAAGTTTTGTCACAGTTTCACTATAGCTTTATAATCTATAGTTTTATAATATAAAGTTTTGCTGTCTATTGTTTCACAGTCTATAGTTTCACAATCTAGATTTTAGTATGTAAGAAATACTTATCTTGGGCCAACTTCAAAGTCTCAGATTTTTAACAAAATCACATTTTTGTATAAAAATAAGTTTTTAGCTGTGGTATTGATTTTTCCCAAAATACCCTTTTATCATATATGCATGCAACTTTCAAAAAAAACCACAGTTTGAGTTTTGAATCGAGTTTTGATACCACTAAATGTAACCCCCTAAACCTGGCTTAGACGTTATGGCCAAATCTCGAAGATCACATTGGTCATGTTAATGGTACAAAAACCGATTAGTTTCTTTGGATTCAATGTCGTTATCACCTTTAATAAAATAAAAATTAGTGAGTTGATTTGCTTAAGAAAAACTAAGGTAAAACCCTTTGAATTTCTTGGAAAGATATTTTCAGAAAACGAATAACTTTGAAAAAGTCTAAAGTTGAATATTTAAAGTTGACAAATTTAACTTGAACTATCGCAATGAAAAATTTACCAAAAACTTGCTTGTTGATTAAAAATCATCATTGGATAAAATATTGGAATTTTAAACAAAAGGTTTAATTCTCATAAAATATATGCTTGATTTTGTAATAAATTTCCAAGTCAAAATTATCATTGTATTGAAAAATTTAGTTTTTCCATACTTGATTTAATTAAACCATTTTAAATAATATTTTCAAACCAAATCATGCAAAATGTACCAAAATGTCCAAAATTAACGTCCATACCACAATCTACAAATAATAATACTAAAATAGTCCCAAAAATACCGGTAATAAATTTTAGTTATTCGCAAAAATATCCAAGTCCTCTTCCAAAAGCTTAGCCCATGTCCTAACCTAGTGTGTTATTTGAAAGGTCAGAAACTTGAGGGTGTGAGCTAAAAGCCTAGTGTGAATTCAACATAAAAGGAACAATAATCTGGTCATACATATCATAATTATAGCAACATGTATAATTCACATAATTTCACATATAACAAGGTGTTTGAGAAAGTTAATGCAACTTTTTTAAAAATCAGTGCAAGCTTTGCTAAAACATTCCTACCCATCTTCACTACACACCAATAAAGAGTTCCCAAGAACTTGTCCATCTAATAACATACAACGTTGTGGCCAAGCCACTCAATGTTGTAGACAAGTTGCTCATTATGGTCAAATAGCTTAATAGCGTTGTGGACAAGCCACTCAATTGTGTTGTAGAGAAGCCACTCGTTATTGTTGTGGCAAAGCCACTTAATAGCATTATGGACAAGCCACTCAAATTTGCTGTAAAACTACCAGATTATTCCTCCGCTCATATTCATCCCAACCCGATGCACATGATATGACATATGAACAATATTTTTCAATAGGCAAACTTATCATGCGAATAAAATCTAAGATCAACATAGTCAGCATGCTTAACATGCTAATCAAATCTCAATTTATCATAGTCGACATGCTTAACATGTAAATCAAATATCAATTAATAATAGTGGCATGATTAAAAATATATCATGCATAATCAATTTTGCCATAAAATCACATGTCATGAGAATTGGTCTTTACAAATCATTTCACATTAATCATTTAATCACATCGTTTGTACCAAACAATCACCAAAATAAACAGATCGAAATACGTACTTGTGTTTTGCCTTTTTCTTTTGGATTTAGCATCCCTTTGGAATACTTAATGTATTCTCAACATTTCACACATATAATTTTTTTTTATCAAAGATTAAATCTTATTAAATATTTAATCTCATTTTAATAAATAATTTCGTAATTAATTTTTCTGATACGTTAAATCCACACCTCAATTGGTAGATCTAAAAACTCGATCCCAAATCCAATTCCAACTCTGAACGAAGAAATTTGGTCTTAAATCCTTTATTAATAAATTAATAATATGTTAAAACTCTAAAAAAATTCATTAAAGTCTCAATCCAAAATTCAAATGAGTAGATTTATGTATCTATCTTCCAAGCGAGAGTATTTTCTCTCGGCACGAATCCGAGCGGCACGAAGATGAACACCTCACAAGTGCATAAAAACATTATTAGTTTCGTCCATTAGAGATGAAAGGAAAATATCCATATCGAAACTTCAAAGTTTCAAGAATTAGAGAAGTCCTTGATTCCACGGCACTTTGTTTACAATGGAAGGTTATCTAGCGAAATTTTCATTCAAATAAATAAATGAATAAATAAAATGAGTAGATATTAAAATCGTATGTAATCTATGAAAAACAAGAGAGGCTGATTAAAATTTTGATTTTAACAGAAGAAATGAATAGAAGATAAAAACCGATAAGAAATGGCGACTTACGACGATAGAGGTGCGATAGTGGTGCGACGGCGGTGGTGGTAAAGGAAAAGGAGTGGAAGAGAGGAAAGGCTTTAGGGGTGATGTTGTGGTGATTTGGTGAAGAAGTGGCGGTCAACGATGGTGGTATGGTGGCAAAAATAAAAAAAACGGTGGTTGAAGGATGAGGAAAAGAGAAAAAAAGATTAGAGGAGAAGAAATAAAAATAAAAATGAAAATTTGGGGGTGTCTAGTTGCATGGCCGACCAAGATATGGTAAGGGAGAGAAAATGGAAATAGGGGGAAAAAGACACCAAAAATGGATCATGGGAGTGAAAAGCGGGCTTGATGCGATCCCGGCCGCATCATGTTACGACACAACTCGATGCTACCGAGATTGGCCTAAACTCGAGGGGCCGAAGTGCAAAATGAAGTTTTAATTTCAGTTTGTCAATTTGGCTGCTGGAAAATAAGAACTTTGATTCATTAATTTTTAGTTATTTTAGTTTGTGTTTTTAATTATGTCATAGTTTGCACATCATTAATATGTGTTCTGCATTTAATAAAGTCATGCATTATGTAACTTTCATGTAAGTTAAGTTTGCATCATTAAATTAAGTCAAGTTAGTTTAATTATGTAACTTTCATGTTAGTTAAATTTGCATTTCAAAATCATGCATTTAAGCATCTTAGTTTAATAAATGAGTTGCTGGACATTTATTCAACTCATCTTAGTTTAATTAATAAGTGTTTTGTTTAACTTTATGTAATAAGTGTTGTTCTTAATTAATCTAGCTCCTAGGATTACTTATTGATGCATGAGTTAAGTTCATTTAACTATGCTTCGTTAATTAAACTAGTTGCTAGAATAATTATTGCATATGTTTTAGTTCATTTATTTAAGTAAGTAATAATGTGTGTTATGTTTAATAAGTGTTTTCATGTGTTTAATCATTTTAATGTGTTTATTGCAGGTGACTTTTCAGCTCATAACTCAAGAACTCAAGGCTGTTATAAATTGAATTAAATGGTTGTTCAAGTTATTTTCAGTTACAAATTAAAAGGGCTATTATAAAGGAGGCTTAAACATCATTAAAGGAGTTTTTAAGAGTATTTTCATGCCCTTTAAAATTCAGTAGCAACCTTTCTTCTTCCTGCAGTTTTTGATCTTTCAAGAGAATTAATCAAGCCTTTAAAATGTCATTAAGGAGCTGGTTAATAAGTTGGTGTCTATTCAGCTATCCAAGCACAACTCATGAGTCATTTTCAAGCAATTAAAGACATTCAAATCAGTTGAATTGAAGTGAGTTCAACGAAGGCGTTATTTGGTTCAAGCATAAGAAAAGACTTGAGTTTTTATGGCACATTAAGTTGGATGTTTTTGACCATTCGGCTAGCTTGTTCTAGCACTATAAATAGATGTAATCATCCTTAGAAAATAGGGTTTTTCACTGAATATATATGAAATCTTTGAATTGTGAGTTATCCAATTCTCTTTGTTCTTATGGAATTGATTTGACTTATCAAGCTTAGCTTGTGGCGTCTATCCATTTCTTGTTTTCGAACTTATCACTTTCATAGTGTGGCGTTCATCATATACCAAGGTTCCTATCGTCCTTGATAGTGGGTCGAGGTTCATCATATACCAAGGTTCCTATCATTCTTGATAGTGGGTCGAGGTATTTTCTTTGTTGTTTTCCTATACCTCCATTCACCTAAGAGCTATTTTGAGACTCGGGTCAACAATCTCTATTGTTGGTTCATTCTCTGCCCGTAGCCAAATTTTCCATTCGTTCTTAAACCTATTTCCCTTTTATACTTTTGCTTGTAGCCTTTCTTCTATTTTGTAGAAACGAATTTAGCCTTACTCAAATTCACGATCGGGAAACAAACGACTCGAATCAATCACGAAATGAGATCGTATCATTTGGTATCAGAGCTAGCAAATTTGGAGTAAGAAACAACGCTTTTAGCATCACGGTATTGTAGTTTGATCGAAAAAATAAAAAAATGTAAAAAAAGAATTTAGTTTCCATTCAAAATTCAAGAGTGGATATCAAGTTGTAAAAAAAATTTTGTGAAAAAAAAATTAGTTCCATTCAAATTCAAGAGTGGATATCAAGTTGTAAAAAAAAATTCTTGAAAAAAAAAGTTAGTTTTGAACATACTGTTTGCTGCCCGAATTTCTGTCATTTGCTATCTTCTACTATTCTACCACACCCAACCCTTTTCATCCCTTTGTTTCAAATCTACCTTCTTTGTCCTACAATATCTTTTGCCTAACCCAAACATCAAATTTGTAAGCCGACCCACAACAATTGCTTTTTAAGTTTAAATAGTTCCTTACGAACTTAGAGAGGAGGAGTGAGTGGAAAGAGGCAAGAGAGTAGTGAGAATAATCGAGAGTATAAAAGCCAAGTGTGTGAGATTTCTTTGTGAGTGAATAGTGAGGTTTTGTTAAGAGTATTCAATATGATGCAAAATCTAAAAAGAAATCCAAACGAAGGAGTTAGATTCCGTCTTGTAAGAATTGTTGGTGGAAGTGTGCCAGATTTTACACTCCAATCCTTTACGCATGAAATGGAGCATCTATTTGATCAAAAACTTGAAACCATCAAGAGATGATTGGATCGTGTCAAAGAGCAGGACCATCGAGCAAGAGCCCAATGGGAGCAAATTTCACCAACTCGAGGAATGGAGACAAGATCCTCACGAAGACAAGCATCCCATGAATATTCAAGATGAGATCCATATCTTGAGTCTTATATGTCGATGAGTTCAAGACAAAGTAAAGCAAACTTCGATTTTGAGTCTTTCCTAGATGACAAACGAAAAGGTAGATATGTCTCTTCAAGTGCATCAAGGCATTTATACATGGAGAAACACTTACGAAGAGGTGAACATGTTCCGTATGCATCCAAGTATTCACTCACGGAAGGTTATTCACGAAGAAGTGATCGTGACTCATATGGAGATTCTTCTACTTCTATTCAATTAAAAGCATGTCGTTCTGATTCTTTTGCATTATCTTCATCTAGAAATGAAAAGGAAGAAAATGAACAAATCCAAAATGAAATTGAGAAAAGAAAAAAATGAGAGAAAAAGAAAAAAAACATTGAAAAAGAAAAAGAGAGTGAGATTGCAAAAGAAAGTGTGCAAGAAATGAGTGCTATTGAAAATGAAAGAGAATTGATGAGTGAAAGTGAGATTTCAACAATGAAGGAGACTATGGAAAAAGAAAGAAAGCTTGAAAAAGAAACGAGTGGAAAATATGAAAGTCAACAAGAAAAAGTGAAGAATATTTTTACTAACCAACTTGCGAGTTGTCCTCGTATTGTTTCTTCTTTCCAGGTTTCTAGAGATTCAAATGACAAGTTTCAACTTCATTACATTCCTGATGAGAGGCGATTCCGTTTGATCGAAAAAGGTAAGGTTCAAGCGCTTAAAGGTAAGCAAGGTAAGGAGATTTTAGCCAATGAATCATGGCAATCAGGTTTGCAAGTTGTCGATAAAATTTCTGATAACTTAGTTTTTAAAAGATCTTCTTATTTTGATTTGGTTAATTGTTACTCACTGTTTGTGGTTGATAAACTCGTTTTAAGTGGAGGCACGAAGAGTTGTTCACTCAATAAGTTTTGTGTTGAAAAAACTTTTGATGTTGCTCGATTAAATCCACAAATACAAAATGTGATCTTTTGTGATAACAAGTTTTCATGTAAAGTGCTTAATCTGTTTGAATGTGATGTTAATGTGAATTCTCTAAATCTTTGTGCGAAATCCTCATACATTCGTATGCTTGTTCAGACGAATTTTGTGAGGATTGATTGTTTGAAAATGAATATGCCTAAATCTTATTTGTTTAGCATGTGTGAATTATCAGTGAAAAAGAAATTTTTGCTGCATTTTGGAACGAGTGATCAAAACCATGTTTTTAAGCCCAGAACATGCATTCCTAAGTTGTTTTCAAGTGAAGGTGAGCATCATAATTTTATCTTGAATAAATGTGTTAAACCCTTCCATTTGCTCCAGGTTTTATCTTTATTCCCAAAAACAAAATATGTGTATTTTGATGGCTTGCAAAATCAGATCTTTGATCCTGGAAATTGCTTTATAGTATGGTTTAAAGGACTTGAATGTGTTCTGCATGCGTATAACTTTAGTTTGTTTCGTGTTTTTCCCATGTTGCCAGCCATGAAATTTTTAATTTAGATTGAAGTGGTAAGGGAGAACTTGGTTTTTGATCCCGGAGCTTATTGTTTTATATTAATGTTCTGCAGTTAATAAAGTCATGCATTATGTAACTTTCATGTTTGTTAAGTTTGCATCACTAAATTAAGTCAAGTTAGTTTAATTATGTAACTTTCATGTTAGTTAAATTTGCATTTCAAAATCATGCATTTAAGCATCTTAGTTTAATAAATGAGTTGCTAGACATTTATTCAACTCATCTTAGTTTAATTAATAAGTGTTTTTGTTGAACTTTATTTAATAAGTGTTGTTCTTAATTAATCTAGTTCCTAGGATTACTTATTGATGCATGAGTTAAGTTCATTTAACTATGCTTCTTTAATTAAACTAGTTGCTGGAATAATTATTGCATATGTTTTTAGTTCATTTATTTAAGTAAGTAATAATGTGTGTTATGTTTAATAAGTGTTTTCATGTGTTTAATTAACTCATTTTAATATGTTTATTGCAGGTGACTTTTCAGCTCATAACTCAAGAACTTAAGGGCTCATAACTCAAGAACTCAAAGCTGTTATAAATTGAATTAAGTGGTTGTTCAAGTTATTTTCAGTTACAAATTAAAGGGGTTGTTATAAAGGAGACTTAAACATCATTAAAGGAGTTTTTAAGAGCATTTTTATGCCCTTTAAAATTCAGCAGCAACCTTTCTTCTTCCAGCAGTTTTTGATCTTTCAAGAGAATTAATCAAGCCTTTAAAATGTCATTAAGGAGCTGGTTAATAAGTTGGTGTCATTTTCAAGCAATTAAAGACATTCAAATAACCTGAATTGAAGTGACTTCAAGGATGGAGTTATTTGGTTCAAGCATAAGAAAAGACTTGAGTTTTTATGGCACATTAAGTTGGATGTTTTTGACCATTCGGCTAGCTTGTTCTAGCACTATAAATAGATGTAATCAGCCTTAGAAAAGAGGACTTTGTGCTGAATATATATGAAATCTTTGAATTGTGAGTTATCCAATTCTCTTTGTTCTTATGGAATTGATTTGACTTATCAAGCTTAACTTGTGGCGTCTATCCATTTCTTGTTTTCGAACTTATCACTTTCATAGTGTGGCGCTCATCATATACCAAGGTTCCTATCACCCTTGATAGTGGGTCGAGGTTCATCATATACCAAGGTTCCTATCATTCTTGATAGTGGGTCGAGGTCTTTTATTTGTTGTTTTCCTATACAGCCATTCACTTAAGAGCTACTTTAAGACTCGGGTCAACAATCTCTATTGTTGGTTCATTCTCTACCCTTCGCCAAATTTTCCATTCGTTATTAAACCTATTTCCATTTTAAACTTTTGTTTGTAGCCTTTCTTCTATTTTGTAGAAACGAATTTAGCCTTACTCAAATTCACGATCGGGAAACAAACGACTCGAATCAATCACGAAACGAGATCATATCAGGGCTATGTACGATAAGCTCACTAGAAAGAAAAGGAAAGGAATCCTTGCCTATAAGGCAAGTGAGGTGGACGACTAAGTGGGTTTGACCATCCTTTTTTATATGCTAATTTTTTTAAAAAAAAAAAGAGTAGATGATAGGAATTAAACCTAGGATCTCTAGGAATTAAATTAGGCATTTAACCACTTGACTACTCACTAACTTGTTTATGAATTGATAGACAAAATAATAAAAATATGGGATGTGGTAGATACTATCGACTCTTGCTACTTTCAATGAGAAAAGTTACATAAATGATTTTAAACATTGAATTAAAGAAGTACTCGAGGAACTTTTGGGAAATACACAAATCCTTATGGTAACAGTTCCAGAACCAACTCCTAATAGTATACAAATAAATGATCAATAGCATAGGGAGCTTCATCACGGTGGGAGGGTGATGCGATCCTGGCCGCATCATGTTATGACACAACTCGACGACATCAAGATTGGCCCAAACTCGAGGGGCCCAAGTGCAAAATGAAGCTTTTAATTTTAGTTTGTTAATTTAGTTGCTGGAATAAGGACTTTAATTCATTTATTTTTGTGTCTTTAATTATGTTTTAGCTTTTACATCATTAATGTGCATATTTAATTAATGTCCTGCATTATTAATCTACATCTCTTAACTTTGACATGCATTATGTAACTCCCGTGTTAGTTTAAGTTTGCATCATTAAATTAAATCATGCATTAAGTAACTCATTTTTTCATTTAGTTTACATCTTAAACCTTGCATTTAAGCATCTTAGTTGTTTAATATGTTTGAGTTTGTTTATATAAGTATGTTATTTAATTGGTGCTACATTTTAATGCATAAATTAAAGTGTGTTTATTTTCATTTTAAATAAGGTGAATTAAGTTGCACGTTCAATTAATTTGTGTGCATGAGTGTTATCAAATATTTTGTTTAGTGTTTTAAGTTACTATTTAATCTTAAATATCTATTTTGCAGGTGACTTTTCATATGATTAAAGACTCTTCAAAGTAGGACAGTTTCAAAGCTTTTAAAAGAACATTAAGGAGGTTGTTTAATGGACCAAAAGAGACTCTTCAAGTATGAACGTTTTTAGAGTCTTAAGTCTTCATCATGGTGCCATTTAAGAGGATGTTACACAAGCTTTTATCATGTGGTTACAAGGGAGCTTAAGGGACATCAATCAAAGAGATTAAGGATGCTTAAAGTCTTCATTAAGGAGAATTGACATGCCTTTTCAACTACATCAGGTTCCAATGAAGAGACATGACTCATTGACTTCCTGACATAAGTTTAATATGAAATTATAGCTTGTAATAACTTTATTTAATTGCTGAAGGTGAAAGGTCACAAATAGGCAATTGAATAGTCATAATAATGCCTATAAATAGTTTGTAAGAAGACATTGTTTGAGGGTTAGATAACTTTCGAATTTTGATCAAATTTTATGAACTTTGTGTTCTTGAGTGAGTTTATATCCTCTCCAAATTTTGTACAAGTCTCGTTGACTTATCTAGTGTGCTAGTGGCGTCTCCCAACTTGTTTTCGAACTTATCACCGTAACCCGATGTGGTGTTCAACAACCTTCTATTTTGCAAAACCACCTCAGACGATATAGGAATCGGGGTGACACTTTTTAGTGTTGAATTATTCCTGAAGATTGAGTTCGATTATCCATCCCCATTATTTATCTTAAAACTTGTCTATCTTTATTTTATCCTTAAATCGAGCCATCAAACACACCACCTCATTTGTTTCTATCCTAAGCCAAACCTACGAACACTATAACCACTCATCTAAACCCCTTGAAAGCTTCCGTAACCCTTAGCCAAAATCACCCGTTTTTGACAACTCTAACTACTCCTTCTCGACGATCGGGCAACTTTGTGAAACGACTCGACTTACCCGGGTCGATTCACATCATTTGGTTTCAGAGCTACAAATCGAGGAGTACCGACGTTCGTAGCAATCCCAGAGTAGGTTCGGAAAAAGAATTCAAAAAAATTCAAACAAAAAATTCGAAAAAAATTCAAAAAATTCAAAAAAAAAGATATATTTTGTGAATTCAAGTATTTCCATTGTAATTAGTATTTTGTAATTGACAAAAAATGAAATTTAAAAAAAACGGAGGAAAAGTATTGAAATATTTGTGATTGTATTCTTCTTTCCCGATCCAGTAAGTTTGACTTCTCTATCATTTTCCATTACTTTCCCAACACCAACACCACACTCAAACCCCAAATTTTCTTTTGGTTCAGCCTAGCAACACCCGAAATATCTCATTCTTTGAAACCAATTTGAAACCAACCCCGAAGCAAGCAAATAGGTCTTTTGAGACGAAATACGAAATTGTGAGACGAGGTCGAGTGGAAAAACGCAAAGAGAGTGTGAGCTCAAAAGAATGCTAAGAAAAAGCTTTAAAACGAGCGTAAACACGAGAGTGAGTGAACATCCTTATTTTCTTTCCGAGTGTCCTTGTGAGATTTTTTTTTGTAAGGTATTTAATTTTATGCTTTTTGTTCTTTTAACATTTCTTCTTCTTAGTAAATAATCATGTCTCGAGAAGCATTTGTAGTGGATGAATTTCAATATTTTTTGAAAGAAATGGAGAACATGCTCGACCGAAAAATTAAGTCTATTCAAGATAAGCTAGAACCTCGAGCAACATCCCAATGGAAGCAAATCCCACCAAGTCAGAAAAGGGAGTCACGATCATCACGAAGATACATTTTCGATGACCATTCGAGAAGAGATACTTATAGGGATTCCTATTCGTCAAGGAATTCGAGACAGAGGAGAAAGCTTCGAGTCTGAAATCTTTCGAGATGATGAACGAAAAAGTACGAGTTATTCTTCGTATACATCAAACAAATCCTTTCCAGAGAATCGTTCACGAAGTCTTGATCGAGATACCTATGAGAATACTTTCTCTTTCTTTGAGAAAAACACTTATCTTTTTGATTCTTTTGTACCGTCCTCATGTTGTAATGAAAAAGAAAAAGAGGAAAAAGAAAAAGAAGTTGAAAAAGAGACAGAATTTGAGAAAGAACATAAGAGTGAGATAAAGAAAGACGAGATTGAGACCGAATGAAAGTGTGAGGAAAAAGAGAAAATTGAAAAGGAAAAAAATGAGAGAAAAAGAGGCAAGTGAATAAGAAAAAATGAGGAATCTGTTTACTAACCCAGATATGAAATTGTCTCGTTGTGTTTCTTTTCAGGTTTCCGAAAGATCAAAAACTAATTTTCAACTTCAATACCTTCCTGACGAGTGACACTTTCGCATGACCGAAGAAGGTAAGGTTGAAGATGAAATCACACCACACGAGCCCAAAGGTAAGTGAGGTAAGAGATTTTTAACAACCGAGTCATGGCAATCAAGTTTGAAAGTTCTTGAAAATGACTTAGTTTTAAAAAGATTCCCTTATCTTCATCTGATTAATTGCTATTCTTTGAATGTGGTTGATGTTGTTCGGTCTGATCGACAAACCAAAGATTTGATTCTGCGTGATGACAGTTTTTGACGAAAAGCGATTAAAATTTTCAATTGTGATAATTTTGTGCATCAATTACTGCATTGTGAAGAATCTATGATTAGGTGCAAATCTGTTTTGATAACTGCAAAGAGTTTTGATTGTATGTTGTCGTGTATGCAAAAATACTTTTGGTTTGACATGTTTGACATAATGAAACCTTTGCTACGTTTCGGCATAAGTAATCAAACTCACGTGTTTAAACCCGGAATCTGTTTTGGTTCATTTTGTGGGAAAATCAAGCAACATCGATTGTGTTCGAATAATTTCTATTTGTTTGATACTTGGTTTTTGAATAAGGTAATAAATTTGCCCAATTTGTTTTCAATTTAAATTCGTTCCTTAAACAATTTCTGTGGCTGTACATGAAGTTTGCGATTCATCCTGAAAAGATTAACTCAACCATGAAGTATCAATCACACTATACCCCCGAGGAGCGAAGGTTTGTGTTGATCGAGTAAGGTAAAAATTATCTTTATTTTCCTGCTTTTAAAGATAAACAAGGTAAGACACTTGAAAACTTTGAAACGTTTTTGTTCTCCTTGGATGGTGACAAATATTGTGTTGATGAATTGGTTTTTGAAAGATACTTAGATTGTGAAATGGTTAATTATTTTGCCTCGATTGAACACGATCTATCTGTTTGGATTGTTGACAAAAAGGTTCTTGTTTTTTATAATTGTGTTGATGCAATTGTGAGAGAATCTGTAGGCAATCGTCTAATACATGGCATGATTGTGCAGCTTCAAGAACCATGTGAATCTTTTCAAATACCTGTTTGTGATGATTATGTCTATCTTTTGACTCATTACTCACATTCTGATCATGACTTGTAGAAGCCATTTAAGTTAATTGAATGCCTTGAACTCTATTCAATTCTATTTCGAACATTTGATGAGGCATTGGCAAGTAAATTAGCTTGTTTGCATAATTTTCTGCCTAAATATAGTTTGCTTGGAGTGTGATTTCCTTGTGAAAATAAAATATTTGTTGCGTTGTAGAACGAGTGATCAAATCTATGTTTTTAAGCCCGGAGTATGCGTTCCCAAGTTGTTGCCAAGTGAAGGTGACAAGTCGAAATGGTATTCTCCTAAAAAGGGAGGGTATGCAAATAGCCTATTTCCTTTCCAAACAATTTGTGATTTTCAAGTTTTTGGAAGCGATTCTGTCATGTTTAAGTACAATAGGGTTCGTCATCTTAAGGGGTTCTTCGTAAGCAAATAGCCTAATTTGAGGACAAATCATCTTCAAAAGGGAGGGTATGATGCGATCCCGGACGTATCATGTTATGACACAACTCTCCGACATCGAGATTGGCCCAAACTCGAGCGACCCAAAATGAACCTTTTAATTTTAATTTGTTAATTTAGTTGCTAGAATAAGGACTTTAATTCATTTATTTTTGTGTCTTTAATTATGTTTTAGTTTGTACATCATTAATATGCATATTTAATTAATGTCTTGCATTATTAATCTACATCTCTTAACTTTGACATGCATTATGTAACTCTCATGTTAGTTTAAGTCCGCATCATTAAATTAAGTCATGCATTAAGTAACTCATTTGTTCATTTAGTTTGCATCTTAAACCTTTCATTTAAGCATCTTAGTTGTTTAATATGTTTGAGTTTGTTTATATTAGTATGTTATTTAATTGGTCGCTACATTTTAATGCATAAATTAAAGTGTGTTTATTTTCATTTTAAATAAGGTGATTTAAGTTGCATGTTCAATTAATTTGTGTGCATGAGTGTTATTAAATATGTTGTTTTTATTAGTGTTTTAAGTTACTATTTAATCTTAAATATCTATTTTGCAGGTGACTTTTCATATGATTAAAGACTCTTCAAAGTAGGATAGTTTCAAAGCTTTTAAAAGAACATTAAGGAGGTTGTTTAATGGACCAAAAGAGACTCTTCAAGTATGAACATTTTTAGAGTCTTAAGTCTTCATCATGGTGCCATTTAAGAGGATGTTACACAAGCTTTTATCATGTGGTTACAAGGGAGCTTAAGGGACATCAATCAAAGGGATTAAGGATGCTTAAAGTCTTCATTAAGGAGAATTGACATGCCTTCTCAACTACATCAAGTTCCAATGAAGAGACATGATTCATTGGCTTCCTTACATGAGTTTAATATGAAGTTATAGCTTGTAATAACTTTATTTAATTGCTGAAGGTGAAAGGTCACAAATAGGCATTTGAACAGTCATAATAATGCCTATAAATAGTTCGAAAGAAGACATTGTTTGAGGGTTAGATAACTTTTGAATTTTGATCAAATTTTATGAACTTTGTGTTCTTGAGTGAGTTTTTATCCTCTCCAAATTTTGTACAAGTCTCGTTGACTTATCTAGCGTGCTAGTGGCGTCTCCCGACTTGTTTTCGAACTTATCACCGTAACCCGGTGTGGCGTTCAACAACCTTCTATTTTGCAAAACCACCTTAGACGATATAGGAATCGGGGTGACACTTTTTAGTGTTGAATCATTCCTGAAGTTTGAATTCGATTATCCATCCCCATTATTTATCTTAAAACTTGTCTATCTTTATTTTATCCTTAAATCGAGCCATCAAACACACCACCTCATTTGTTTCTATCCTAAGCCGAACCTACCAACACTATAACCACTCATCTAAACCCCTTGAAAGCTTTCGTAACCCTTAGCCTAAATCACCGATTTTTGAAAACTCTAACTACTCCTCATCGATGATCGAGCAAACTTTGTGAAACGACTCGACTCACCCGGGCCGATTCACAACAGAGGGTTTCTCATAGGCCTGAGTTCTTCCAATTTGGCGAAAGTGTTCTAAACACTGAGTCTATCATACAGAAAGATGATGACCGACTCAAATTTGATGTAGTGATGCAGAGTGCTGATTCCAAGCTCTAGGGAATAGCTATCAAAGTTGAGACTATGTAATCCAACTCAATGTGGGAACTTGTAGAGTTAACGGAAGGGATAAAACCCATAAGGTGTAAGTGGATCTAAAAGAAGAAAAGTAATACGAATGGAAAAGTGGAAACTTACAGGGCCAGGCTTGTAGCAAAATGTTATACTTAGGAAAAAGGTGTTGATTATGAAGAAGCATTCTTTTTGGTTGTCATGCTTAAGTCAATCCACATATTGATATATATATTGTAGTGACTCTTGATTATGAGATCTGGAAAATGGATGTCAAGACAACGTTCTTGAACAACTATATTGAAGAAAACATCTATATAATACAACCCACTAGATATATATAGTTGAAGGAAATGATCATAAAGTTTGCAAACTATTTATATTCATATATAAATTTCAGCAAGCATCCCGCTCATGGAATCAAAGATTTGATCAAGTGATCAAAACTTTTGGATTTGACCAAAACGTAGATGAACCTTGTAATGATAAATTTATTGGGGATGGAAAGGTGGTTTTTCTCGTTCTGTATAAATTTATGGTCAATAGTAGATTTTCATTTCACAACTCTAATAACTTTAATCATTTTTCCATATACTTATGAGTTGGCAATTTGAACTTGTTGTGAACTAAATTATTTACTTATTTCTTACACATCAAATAAAATTAGTTATCAAACTCAATTTCATATCCCTTTTTATCTTTAGTAAGATAGATTCGGGTGCACAAAACTCCACTTAAGACACACCAAAGATGATGCACTCGAGGTAACCCAACCAAACACACCAGATATAGATAGAATTTGCATAATAAGTGTGTAACAACCTGATTTTAAATGTTAGAAACAATGGTTTCGAGACCACAACTTCGATGTGTTGGTCCGTAAATATTAATTTATTAATATTTACAAGGTTATTAATGTGGTACTAAATTTTGGTTATGAAATTTTAATGTTTAGATAGTTAATTAAGAAAAATGACTAATCCTAAAAGTTGAAAAAGTTGATTCTATTAGTTAAAGTTATTAAATAATTATAGAAAGGTAATAAAAGGGACTAATATGGTAATTATACCATTAGAGAAAGTGAATGGACGGTTTATGTTTTTAATTACATAAAATTTTAATTAAAATTAAAAGACATAATGGCAATTTTGTAAATAAGTTAAAACTTATCAAATTAAAAGAGAAAAATGAAACATTTCTCTTGTTTTTCGTATTCAACAAACCGTGTAGCCATTTTCGAGAGAAGAAAAGCTTTGGTTAGCTAGGGTTTATCAATAGGTAAGTGTTTTGATGCCCGTTTTTAGTAATTTTTATGTTTTTGAACTTGTATTAGCTTAATCTAGCTAATCCGAGAACCAATTTGTGAAACTGTTAAATGTTACAATTCTTTCCATTGATGAGTTGGATTCTTATTGAGTGTTTAGGAAGATTATTGAATATTGTTGCTAGATTAAACTATTTTATAAAGTAATTTTTGATGATTTTAATGTTTAGGGGCTAAATTGTTAAAATGATAAATTTATTTGTACTTGAGGTGAAATTATTTCAAATATGGGCTGTTGAGAGGTCATAGATGCTTCTCCTGAATTGGGTTTTGAGAAAAATGGTTAAATTTCATGTTTAAGGCTTAGGGACTAAATTGAAAAAAAAGTGAAAAGTTAAGGGTAATTTTGTAAAATTCCCAAAAAGGACTTAATTACATAAGATGACTAAATTTTGCTGCTGGTTTAATTAATTGAATAAACTTATTATTTTAGATCAAGAATGTGTTGTCAATTGTGGGAAAGAAAAGATTTCTGAGTAGGTCCCTATACTTCGGTATGTCTGCAAATCAGTCCTGTAAGTTCGTATGTTATTTATACTTCTAATGACTTTTATATTCCGTGATGATATAATTCTATTAAATGTTATCTTGTACAATAGTATGACCTTGAAGACGAAAAATGAAATATTGATTATACTAAATGCTTGTTTAAACGAGCATTATCCACTAATTATATTGAATGCTTGCTCAAACGAGCATTATCCACTGATTATATTGAATGATTGCTCAAACGAGCATTATTCACTAATTATACTAAATGGTTGAATGCTTTCTCAAACGAAGCATTATCCACTGATTATATTGACTGCTTGCTCAAACGAGCATTATCCACTGATTATACTGAATGCTTGCTCAAGTGAGCATTATCCATTGATTATACTTAATGCTTACTCAAATGAGCATTACCCATTGATTATACTGAATAAGATTTTTTGTACCGATGATTGGATACGAACACTGAAATAATGCTCCGAATATTATTCATTTGATGGAAGTTATGATTGTCAGGAATTTCATTGCCTAAATGCAAAGTTTCATTTATCATGTTAAGTGGGTAAAAATTTATTTATTATTCAAATGAACTTACTAATCTCTATGTAAGCTTACTTGTATTTGTCTCATTATGTAGATTACAATTTTGTGGGCTCAGAAGATCGGATCAACACAAGAAATCACACTATCCGAGAATCTTTGGTAGACTTTGATTTTGGTTTGGTACATGTAATAGGAAACTTTTTGTATATGTTGTATTAGTTCTTAGTTTTGAGCAAGTTTATACTTTGAACTTGTGATGTGTGTTTGAATAACTTATGAAAATTTGCATGTTTTATCTAAATTGAGTTTGTTGGTTAAGAATAAAATACATTGACATCATGTTGAACTATGGTGTGAAATGAAAAGGATGTTTTTGATGTTTAAATTGTGTCTTGTATATGCAACTTTGGAAGTGAAATGTTATGAAATGTATTGTGGTGTCAATGATGGCACATTGGTTATAAATTTTTCTTGAATGTTCTAATTTGTCCTCTGACCTGAATGGTCATAACTTATTTTTAGGGCCTTGAAGGCTCGAATTTAAGACCTGTAAATGTATGTTCTATTTCATTGTGAATCTTATCTGAATTTATGCGATTATTTTATTATAATTGGATGCTAATTAAAATGAAATTGGTTCGACTTGTACGGTAACACTCTGTAACCCTATTCCAATAACGGAACGGAATATGGGTGTTACAAAGTGCATACCCTCCAAACACACCAAAAGGATGAATGTGCTCTGCCTTAAGGCATCATATCTTCCACACACATAGAAGTGTGCATCTAATTCTTATGGTACACCAATTATATCCTGACTAATCTACCAAGCTCACAAGGATTGTTCACATTATTAATCAAATAAATATTTGCGTAGTTCACAAAATTTATTCACATTTCTCATAAGGGTTTTTGGATTTTATAACGAATCTCATATTTCACATTTATAACATTTTGGTGTTTGTTGGCACCTAATCATAAACTATGCGCATTTACATGTTCAGTTAATCATTAGGTGACCATATCAGCATATGACACATTTTATTAGGTGATTTATCACATATAATTCTGAATACCAAAGAGTCAACTCACCTAAAAATATCTATTAAACAATTTATTATCTTACCATTTTCATAGCATAAGCTATACTTTCTCATAGTCATAAGTCAAGCATTACATTTTGACCACCTTATTTTAATATGTCATAATAACACATACTTTCATTTCCACCAAAAATCATGCTATAACTCTCAAGAGTTTTAAATGATTTAAAAACTTCATTTTCATATCTTCCAAAAACAATATTATATAATATTATCCTTCCTTCCCAATTAGCACAGCAAACCCAATCATGTTTACTCACATTCCAATATACATAATTATTTAATCAATTTATAAAACTAATCATCAAATCTCATATCCATTTAAAGGAAAATTAACAAATTCAATGGTACTTACCTTGAGCTAAAAACTCAAAAGGTTTTTAATATTTAGAGTCCTCTTTTCACAAACTTGAAGTGCACTTTCCACATTTCTTCTTTTCCTAAAAGTAAAAGAAAATATATAACAAAATTGTTAATACTCACCTTATAAATTCTTACCTTATATGAAACTTTCTCTCACTAGTTTCACTTTTTCTCACTAAATCTATGAAACCATAAGTTTGGATGTAGATGATGAAGATTGAAATGTGTTTAGAAGGTAATCTTCAAAGTGATTTTAGTGAGAAATTAAATTAGGTTGATTCAGAAATAAAAGGCAAGAAAAAAAAAAAAGGAAGAACTCTCATGGATAAGCTCAGGCCGACAAGTATGTGAAGTACACTACAAAAATCCAAATCAATGTTTAACTACACTTTTAATCACCATGACATAATCACATCAAATGGCTCAAATTTAGCCCCAACAATATAATATCTCATAAATAATATTTCTAATATAAATTTCACGTGAAATGACTAAAATACTCTTATACGAAAAATTTAAACTTTTACCTCTTTTTATCTACTTACTCTTCTCATTATACATGACACTTTAGCATATATGAATTTCATAAATCATAATTGTACTCCAAAATAAGACCACTTATGTGAAAATTACACTTTTCCTTGTCACAGTAAAAATAAAAATTTTATAATTTAATCCCTATATTTTTCAATCTTATCCAATTTAGTCCAAATGTTATGAGTGCCAATAGATATTCAATGTCACTCTCGTGCTCAATATTCATTATTAACTCTCATTTCTCATTTTGGTCAAATTACATTTTAAACTTCATACTTTTCAAATTTTACGATATGATCCCTTTTCCACATTTTCATATTCACAATTCACTAAATTGATTTCCAACTCCAACATCAATTTAATTCCTTAATATTTCTATGTAACTGATTTATTTCTGAATTTCCTCAATCTGAATAGTGCCAAATGTTGTAGCCGAAATTTTTGGGTTGTTATAACTAATATTTTGACGCCTAACAGGGATGAGGTGCTGATTGTTGCATTTGGAGATGGGGAATACTCGCAAGTTTTCAGTTGCGAATGCTTATAGATCTTTGGTGGAGAACAATTGGGAGATGATGAATAATATGGAAACGAATCAAACAATCTTTCGTTTGGCTATTTTCGCGTGATAGGGCTCCTAACAAATTTTGAAAGATGTCGTAGCCGCTTGACGGAGGACCCATCTTGTTGGATGTGTGAGTTTGAATACAATATTCAGTTTTGTACAATGGAATACAACAGTTTTTATGTACAGAATGCACAATGGAAGACAACCTAGTGAAGTAATAGGTTAGAAGAAATTCATGAATTATTTACAAAAAATCCCATTGCCAATAAACCTTCTCCACAATCCCTCCACCACTTCTTACAGCAAGGTGAAGTGTATCGGAAGCAGGCGGAACACCCCACAGATATGGCACTGCAACTGTCATGCTGAGCTTTTCATGCAAACCACCTTTGATGGCTTTCTCCGCCGCAACCACCTGAACATTATCAATAGGCAAATTTCAAACTACCAAGCAGCCACAAGCAGGCAAGTAAACCCACAAAAAGATCAGTGCATGATGATCATATGAATGCAAAACACAAGCATATGAGCAGGCACAGTCAATTCTGAATCAAACCCCAAAAACCCGATCTGATTAACCCCCTATCCCCCCACTTTTTCACTTTATCCTCCTATCCCCCACTTTTACACCCAACCAAGCATACCCTAAAGCTTAAGATACGATAAATGGAAGACCACTCAAAGCTGGGGATGCTACCAGGAAATTTCAGCAAACACAGTTTCATGGTTTGTTTAATAAACATCAGACTTGTATGTCTGATTAAATATGAAAATGGGGCTCAAAGACCATACAGACAAACATAAATTTTCATAATTGGTAGTCTGTAGGAATTTGACGGAAATTGGGCATTTTTTATATCAATAATATAAGTAAACGAAGTCCCAGATTAAACAAACAAAAAGACTGCTAACTCCCAGTTTCAATCATTAGTTGACTACTTCCATCAAGCTTTCACGTTACTAACTAAAAGTTCCCTCAGCTAAATATTGATATTCAAGCATTACACATCTATATGAACTATGGTACCCGATAAAACAAAGGAACAAAGGACTAAGGTATGGTGAGATGATCTTAAAAAGTCAAGGCCATGTGAAAGAAGACTTTCAATATACTATTTCAAACTACAATTTTCAACTCAAGCTCTTTATGCATATAAAAATGGAATGTGGTAATGATTTAAGAAAAGATGATTCTAGTCTAATGCTACATACCTCTCCACCATGCTCTAAAACAGTATCTTCTACAACATCACTAAGCATCTCAATGGAACGGCAAAAGCCAATGATACAAAGCCGTCTGCCCATGTCAAGTCCCTAGATTGACCAAATTAAATGTTAAGTCTTATAAGATTGATACCTTGAGTTTATGACAAATTAACAGCATGAAAGTGTCTTACATTTGTTGCTGCAATGTCAAAAAGAGCACCTAGACACAAGCCTTGGTTAGGATCCATGTAATCACTCTCTTGAAACCGTTGAAATCTTTGAGATGATTTTAGTTTCCCCTGTTTCTTCTACCCAAATAACAAAATTCTTCGTCCAATTAACAGCATATACTAAAATGATGAATAAAAAAATAAAAGAAAATTATAAGACTAGAGTCGCCATACACCATCTAAGTTCAGAGTTCCATTTTCTTTAGGCCAATCAAACATTGAGAGCTCTTACATACCCTAAAGATAGAGTTAATAAATGCTGTTTTCGTGTTTAGACCTGAGACTTTAATTCGGCATAATTTGGTCCTCCTACTATTATCATTGTTATGTCTTAGTCCAAATCATTAATATCATTAAAATTTTCCTCATAGGTAGAGTTCTTTCTAAAAAATGGACTAAATCATGAGGTTGAGCTAATCCTTTTTAAAGATAAATTAGTTAAAAACAACTATTATGATAATCACAATTTCAGTTTCTAAATGAAATAAGAAATTTTAGATTTCGAGTTTGAGTTCGAGGTTCTAAAAACAATCACATTAGCATGCTGATGATTTTTTTTTACCATAGTGATTTGGACTAAGGGATACGAATATTAATAATAGTAGAAGTACCAAATTATGCAAAATTGAATACATATATCACAATTAACAAGAGAGTAATAATACATACATCAGAAGAAGATAGACGCCGTGGAACCATTGAACCTCCAATTTGAATTAGTCCGTCTGAAGTGAATAAAGTGACTCTCTCCTCTTGAACCCATTCCAAATCTGCAAATTTGAATAAAATACAAAGAATGCTAAGAAGCCATCAACATATAAATCACAATGCAAAACTTATAAAGTCGCATCTTTCTCTTAGATTTACCCCTTAACACGTATGACCCTTTAATCAACTTACAAAAGAAGCAGCTTTATCTATTAAAAAATATATATCTTGCCACTTTTTTTTTTTGTTGACCGTCGATTTTGATGATAAACAATAGCGTAAAATAATAATATTTAAAGAAAAGGGTATCTAACATTTTATTTCAGTCTCTTAGATCAAGTAACTAAAATGAATTGAGAATTAAGCATAATTAAAATAAATAAATAAAGAGACGGGTTTTGTTTTAAGTTTTGAATACCGTTGTCATCAGGGGACCAAGGAAAGAAACCGAAAGAATCGTCACCAAGGAAGTTGCCGGAATCCGAAGGTTTGGAAGAAAACCGAAGGAAAGGAGATGGACGATTGGAGAATCTGAAGGGACTAGGGAGGAAAGAATTAGTTTCTCTCCAACGAGAAAGAGAAGGAAAGGAAGAGAAAGAGAAAGAGCAGAGGAAGATAGTGGACGTTTTAGCCATTAAAATGGGTTCTTTTTTCCTTTTTTCGGGAGAGGAAATCTATGGGAATTGATGATGAGGAAGAAGGAACAGAGATGATCGGGTCGGAGATAAAAGGAGGGAAAGGGAAGGAAAAAGAGATGGAAGATTTTCGACTCCACACAAGTTAAAACGGACACGTGGTGATGGAATCGACACATGGTACCAAATCATTGGTCTATCACGACATATTTTATTTTTGATGATTAAATTAGTTTTACGAGCTAATTAATATAAATCGATTAATGAAATTACGAAAATAGTCATAAAAATAAGTTAAAATACATATTTATAATGAGATTTGAAGTTACATACATTAAATTAGTAAATCTTTAAATTTATTATTCAACTAAAGTTTTATTTTAATGTATTTTATATATTTTTATTGTAATATATATAGTATATTATCTCCATTAGTTGTACATTTATTTATATTATTATTTAAGTCTTTAATCGAGTCGGTGTCACAAGTCAACCGAATATCAACTCGGTTAAGAAAATTATGGAAACATCTTTTCATAATTAAAATAAGTTATATCATTTGAGAGTATATCGGTTTTTATTTTTACAAAACCAATAAAATATGCATATGGTAGGATTTTAAACCCATACCAATTAGTGTGTATTAATAAAACCTTAAATTTACCACTCTAACAAAGCTTCATTTTGATAATTTGATATATTTTAATTATATTATACACATTTTATTACTTTCATCAATTGTATTTATACATATTATTATTTAAGAAATTATTGTCATAATCAACTTTTCAATAGCCTCATTTACAAGTATTGAAAATGGTAGTTTCGAACTTTATTTTTGATGATCGAATCAAGAAATATTATTTATTAATATTTACGAGGGTATTCCAACATTATATTGAATTAATTTTGGTTATTTGGAAAGTTAGATAAGGTACAAATGTATCAGTTCTAAAGCCAGTAGTTTTGGAAATTGAGGTATTGAGATCTCGCTTCCGTAAAACAAGATCATAAATATTTTTATTAAATATTTACGGAGTTGTTGTATAAATGGACTAAATTTTAGATCAGTAATTTTGACGAATTAATGATTAATTAAGATATAAAAACTAAATAGTAAAACTGAAAAACTTAATTTTAAGTGTTAAAATGCTCAAATAATAATTAGTGAGTTTTGAAAAGGTAATTTAGTCAATTTATAATGGACGGTTGGCTTGTTTATTTTATGTGTTTTATATGTTAAAAATAAATTAAATTAGTGTTAAAAGAAAATAAAACATAAAACACGACCCAAAAGCTATCATCTTTGTTATTTTCTTCTATCCCAACCGAATTACCATTATTGTTAAGCTAGGGATTTCAACCAAGCTTCCATCTCTTGCATGTAAGTGATTTTTAAGTCGATTTTTGTAAATTTTATATTTTTGGGATTGTTGTAACTTAATTTATCTAAATCATATTCATTTTCAAAATTGTTAAAGATTTAAAATTTTTCGTTAATGATTTCTTGAAGTTCTTGATGTTATTTGGTTAGATTTGAAGCTTAGATATGAAAAGTAAAAATTTGTAAAGTGAAAATTGATAGTTTTGAACTTAGAGACTAAAATGTAAATATTTTGAAATTGATGTTAAAATTCTATAATTAATGATAACACAGGGTTGTAGAAGGATGGAATTGCGATCGGTTTCAAAATCGATGCTTAAATTTGTAAGTTATGGTTGTTTCAGTTTTAGGGACTAAATTAAATAAAATGCAAAAATTTAGGTAACATTTAAAAAATGAAATTGAATTAATTTATGATTACAATGGGTTGTTTTGAGATGTTTGAAATTGATAAATTGAAATAAATTATTATATAGATCGAGATTTGAGTTAATCGGGGGATAATTGAAGAAAATTCAACTTTTACGGATTAGTCCTTGACGTTTTGTGTGCTGCTATTTTTTTCAGGTAAGTTCATATGGGACTTACTTTATTAATTAATGATATATTTTATTATATTTTTTGCTTTATAGTTGAATTTTTATTTATATAATGTTTTTACATTAAAAGATTAAATCGAAAAATATGAATTATATGATAGATATGAATAGATATATGTCATCGAATGGTAATGTTTGATGCGATGAATTATCTATATGTGAAATAGATATTGACTAAGTAGCAATTGACTAATGGTATCAAGTAAATACTACGAGACCTAATGGATTATAAATGGTTGAATGTTATATGATATAAGTTAGATTTGCATAAATTGAATTGGTATGATTTGGGTACCATATTGAGGTATATTGGTTTAATTAAATGAAAATTTGTGGATGTTATGTTTGATATGAAATTGATATGTATATAGTGATATTACATGGTTTAAATTTATATAAAGGACTATTTAGATATGAAAACGTGTATATGGTTACTAACGTTGAAATGATATGAATTCAATAATAGGTCCATGAGAACTTAGTAAATGATTAGGATACAAATAAATTGAAGTTTATAGTGAGTAAATTCTCGGTTTGATGTTTATTAAATTTTGTGTGTTATGATATTTTATATTATTTATTGCAACATCAAATACTAAGAAAGAATTGAATTACCTTGAAGTAGTTGATATGGAATGTATAAATATGGATTTGAGTGAATAAATTGAAAACTATGGAATTGATTTACATATATTAATCGGATTGAAATTGAGCTGGAGTATGTTTGTATCTTTATAACATTTGGTATGCTATGAAATTGAGGGATGTTGATTAGTTTTAAAGAAACATAATAGAAGTTGATCGAATTGTAATCAGTTAAAGTCGAGACGAAAATATACGCGAGTTATGGAAATTGATAAACCATTTTCATCAGGCAATTCAGGGTGACAAGAATGAATTGATAAACCATTATTGTCAAGCAATTCAGTGTGCAAGTCATCGTCCTCGGGCAATGCGGGGTAACAAGAATGAATTGATAAACCATTATCGTTGGGCAATCCGGGGTGCTAAACCATCGCCGTGGAGCAATCTAGGGCGGCATGTCATTGTTGTTAGGCAATCCGGGATGAAAGAATAAAAAGGAACGAGCTTGTGAGCTCTGAGTATCATTAAGTAGGTAATACAGACTGAGAATACATGAAGAATGGTTAATGATCATTGTGGTTGTGAATTATTACATTTCCTTTTATCGTATTGGACTTATAGAAATATTCATTGAATGGTACACTCATCATATGGTTATTCCCTGTGTACAAGCTAGGTTCGAATCTTTCGTTTCAAGCATTTGTTCGGCGCCCTGTCAAAAATCTCAACTCCACAATGTCTGTACTTCTTGTTTTAGTTAAGTTTGGCATGTACCTAAGGGTGTCATTTTGTATTTTGCATGTTAATTTTGTTGATAAATAGTATTGGCTTTGTGTTGGATAATATCAAATTTGGATGTTGTGTATATTTACTTCAATATATGTTATGCTTAATCATGAATGTAAAAGTTTGGATGTTGTCATTATGAAGATTGTTAGTTGATTAGGTTCTACTTGTCTCGATAATGATTGATTGCATTGAAGATGTGGTAAGTTAGGCATTGGAATTGTTGGTGTATGGCTAATGGATGGATTGATCATGTCCTAATATTGGTTAGGTGTTTAAGTGTATGAAATAAAATATGTTTTGGTTTGGTATTGAATTGTTTGAATGGCACACTTTGGATATTGAATTAAGATGTCTAGGCATGTTGGATGGGTTGAAAGTTCATAGTGTATAATGTTACGTTTTAGTACCAAAGTATGTACAACGGATTATTAGGTATTATGTATTATGAATGGGTTTTTTTATACATGTTTTAACTTGTTTTAATGTAGGGTGAAGTATGCAAATATGCACCAAAATGTAGAAAAGTTAAATGGTTTGGAAATGGACAAAATTAGCAAAGCGTTTGTGCCACACGGGCGACCACACGATTGTGTCAAAGACACGATCCGAAGGCACGACTGTGTGCTGTAACGCCCCTTACCCAGTCCAGTCGTCGGGCTAGAGCTATAAGATGCTAGTATTACATCCTTAAAATCGGGGGTTAGTAGTATTGGGTTTGTGAATTGAAAGAGAGTGGTTATACCCTAATTTTTGAGACTATTTGTGCATTTTTAGGAAATAAACGAGTTACTGGTTTGCTGGTTTAGTGTTAGTGAAACATTGTTTGAAACTCAAGTTTAAATCCCTTCTCTAACACCATTTTTATTATTTTGTAAATTTTGCATCAAACCCTAGTATGTGACACGCCTTGTTGTTAAAATAAATATTGTAAGGTTATGTCAAGAATGAATAAATAGCCTAATAGTTAAAAGAAAAATGAAAAAGTATGAAAATTAGATTAAGGTCCCAAGTTCGATTCTTTTCCCTTGTAAAATATCTTAATTTTTGCTAAATTTTCTCCTCCTCCTTTTTTGTGCCGCTCAAGCCTTGAAATCTAAGTATAAATACAATTTTGTTTATACTTTTCATCCTTTAAGTCAAATTTTCCCTACCCTAGCCGTTCACCCTCTTTCTCTCATTTTTTCTCTTCAATTTTCTTTTTTTCTTCCCTTATATGTCGCCGCCCAAGCCACCAAGATTCACCATCAATTTCTCTTCTTTTGGCAACGGGTTCTTGCACCATTATTTTTCTCTTCTTGCTGTCATTTTATCATAAAAATTTCAGCCTTAAATCTAAAATTTTAGTACTCAAGATCGGCCTACATTGCCGCCCCTATCTTCTTGCTTGAGTAAGTGTCATTTTCTTTCATTTTTCTTGATGGATCTTTCAATAAATTACCAAAATTTTCAGACTTGTAATTTGGATGATTTTTAAAGATTTAATGGGTATTTTTCTAGCCTTTAAATTGATTTCAATTGTGGTTTTAAATCAACCTGATTTCACCACCGTTGGTGGTGGTGCGCCATGCCAAGAGGTACAAAAGGGGACTGTTATTTCTTTAATTTTTCCCATCTATTTATAGAAATATCTTGGGTTCTTGAAACCTTCCTAATCATCCTTTTATCATGTGTAAGTTAGGAATAATCAATCTTGATCAATCGGTGACTCAGGTCTGATAATTTTGGAAGTGTAAGTGTGGTTGATTATGGGCTAGTGCATAGTTTTGTTTTACATGTTGGGAAAATTGTTAATTGATTGAATTAAAGATTTTAAAGAGGGAATAGATACTGATTTTTGAGTAATTAAATGTGTGAGGTGCTGGCTTAAACACCCCAGTGAAGCCGATAGACGTTCGTACGTGTATTTCGCATAAAACCAGTGTAAGGTATCTAACTAGTTTGGATATGAAAAATCATTAAAATTGTGATGATTGGATTGAACCCATAAAAGGGTGCCTGGGTTAAGAGGTATATTAATTGAGTTTAATGATGATTTTTAATTTAGGTTCATTTTAAAGTTTATTAGAAACTGCGAGATTTGCAAGTGTGCTGCAGTAGAGCGTAATTAAGGTGTGGGTCCTAACTCATTAATTTGAATGTTTTAATATTATTTCTAAATGATATAATTGATGAATAAGATTTTTTATCGGGCTTGGTTAAATGGCTAAGTAATTAAATGATAAGTGGTTGAACTAGATATGTTTTGAGCCCTAATTGTTTAGCAAGTTAGTAGAAATGTGAAAGTGTCTGAATGATTGTATAATTGAAATTGTTGTAGATGATTATATAATATTTTGAAAGTTTGTTGTGTGTATAACATGTTTCTAGTTGAGAATGAGGTTTATGCAAGATATATTTATAGGAATGATTTGCTATGAAATATTTGAAAGACTGTTGCTATACATGCATTCGGAAAAGTATTGTTAATTGATATGAAATTGTGATATAGTGAACGACACCATATTAATGGTGAATTGTGACCTCCTCCGAACGTACTAACCTCCAGAGTGTGAATACTGCTACAAAATATATGGAATTTGAGGCAGTGTCTGCAAGTATATGGGTTAGGTTGCAATATAGTTTGTTTACAACGAATCACTTTGTAAGTATTGCTAAGGGAGGCTAGTACTAAATTAATTCTAACCTAAATGTTAGTAGATCTAATTTTAGGTCATTCCCATCTTAATAAATTCCTAGGGTTGTTAGGCCTAGGGTTTTAGGTTTTGCCTCTCCTAAACAACTAATCCATTAAGTAACCCTATAAACAGTTAATAGATCATACCTTCACTCGCTAATCCCCCATAAGAGGATTAGTTCCTCATGGAATCAATAAACAACATAAACTTGGTATTGAATATATGCATAAAGAATAAAACAAGAGTAGAGTTTAAAGAATCATGTTTGTATTTGATATATGAAGTGCTAAAATCCTCAAATGTTTGATTGTGTCTACAAATCAAGTTCTCTGAAGAACAATAATAAGAAGAACTTAAAAGAAGTATAAACCCTAAGAGAAAGAAAAATAATCTGAAAACTAAATTCTACAAAGAAAACTAATAATATCAAAAGTTGTCCTTTAACAAGTGTGTAAGAGCCTAGTTATAGAGTTAGGGTTACCATCGTCCTCAACGCTAGGTCAGCTGACGCTTTCGTATTTAATTTTTGATTGTGTAAACCAAAACATCCCTGGCTCATAAGTGTTTCCCGTACAGGACCGATGTCATGACACCCCAGTGACTGTATCGCCACATCGAAGGCAATATCGCCACATCGAAGGCAAGACACCGAAGGTAGTCTTGAAATTATTCTATTTTGCTCCTTATGCTCCAACATCAAACTTTTTGTGTTGCAAAACAACGACCAATATCAAGTTAGCACGCCTCTAATGGTCTCCTGTACACTCACAAAGTATATTAGTTCACCCTTAGGTCTCATTCGACCCCTCAGGTCAATAAAATACTCAAATTAAACTTTTTAATGAATGTAAATGAAATTATGAAATGTGGGGCCTGAAACCCGATCGGGACAGTTCGACCTGAATTTCAAACGTCACATTGGCCACCGAAGTGACTCTCCATTTAAACCAGCACAAAATACACCAACTAACCAATCACACCACACAATTAATAATAAAATATTTAATAAAAACATAATATCATGCTTCCATTGCACTACTCTAATCAACAATCAACAAGACTAATTCACAATTTAATATTTAACAGACAATTACCTCAAAAACTTTAGTTAAACATACATGTATGCAGTAAGGTATTTTTTAAAAAGGTTATATTTGTAGAGACTTGAAAAACTATTTAGTTTAAAACATATAATTAGATTTAAAACATAATATAGAGTAATATGTTGGGAAAAAGTCCATTTCACAAAGTTTAACAATAGTATTGTAGGATTTAACGTATAAGTATTATTTTGGAAAATTTATTAAAGCATCTCGCACAACCTCATAACATTATGAATTAATTAGTTAGCAGACATTTAACAGATTACATGACTTGACCAAATTCTGTGTTACATCTCATGCATACCAAGGACATGCTTGTATCCAAATCACACATAAAAAATCTAAAGCTTACCTCGATGACCAGTGACTCTTCAACTTGTACTTACAAGTTAGTCGAACAGTTATTCAAACCAATTATCAAACAATCATAATCCATCATTCAATCATCTATCTAACACAATGATAAAAGTTTTAAACCAAACAATTAAATAGTCCATAGTGTCCAATTACAACCCAAAATCTATAAGTCTAATACTAAATTCCATAACTTGGTCCCGCAATGCCTTCCTCATTGGGTTTGGGAACATAATGACATACCCAGATATATCATCGATTTGGATCACTTGGATTACTCACTCCTACACCTCTTCACAAGCTAAGTCACTACAATATTATAAAAGAGAGGGTGACCTTATGAAAGCTTAGTGAATGGTCAAACATACTACAAATAAATACATCAGTTAGGTTAAATGGTTACTATAACGGTTCACATATTATTACAGTCTACACGAAATAGTAACTCACATGACATAATAGTTCTCATAAAATAAGCAGTGCACATAAGTAATTCACATAAAATGAGAAGATCACATATATTATCAATTCGCATAAAACATTCGTTTCTATGAAATAACAGTACATACCAAATGGTAGTTCATTCCAACTAGCAGTTCATAACACATAACAATTCATGCAAAATAACAGTTCATACTCCATCATAACTCATATATTTCAAATAATGATAAACTGACATTTTTGTGATTATGAAACTTATAGGGGACTTTATCACCACCTATAAGTGGACTCTATCACCATATATTGGATAAATGAATCTCCAAAACACACTATATGACTCATAAAGTCGTACGCTATCTCTATGTAAGTGTAGCATGTACGCTCACGCTCTCCAAACATACCACGCTATCTATAATGAATGAAGCTATGCTCAACATTCCCTTATCTCTTTAATGCATCTCTGATCCACATTGCCCATCGCAATAAAAAAGGTGAGTACTCACAATCCTATGGCATGCCAACTATATCCAATGGTTCCATAATGTCACAATGCCAAAATATCTCTTCAACACATTCATAATATTTAGTATAATGTGGCTCGCAATTAAGTAGAGTTCACACATTATAACATAGTTCGCAATTCTCAATTCGCAATAGAGCATGATTCACAAATAATATCAGTTTCATGCAACATATATTGCATACATAACACAGTTCACATATCATTCATGACATAGCTCACATAAATCATTGTTCACATATTTTATTTAGCATAGGGCACGCAATAACTTAGTTTACATACAATACAACTCAAAATCTCACAATACACAGTTTGACAAATTAATACAGTTTGCCATATTAATACAAATCACCAAATTAACACAATTCGTCATAATAATATAATTCACCAAGTTAACATGGTTCACAATATAACACAGTACACAAATATAATTGGCTTGCACTATAGTTGAGCTCACACTTAGCATTTCATGATAATATAATTTTGGACTAATCAAAGCTCGCAATATTGAAAAACTCATAATTCACTTACGGGTTCATGCATGCATAAATGTGCATTATCAATAAAATTCATATGTTATAAAAATCCATATTATAATATATATATTCATATTCATTCCCAAGCATTACATAACCATATACGAATAAATATTACATATATATACATACCTATTCAGTGGCCTTTTCACGTCAAATTTTAACATACTTTAAAAGTCCCATATACATTTATATAGACTAGATAAAACAAAACATATAAACCCATATATTATATAATAAAACCCATGTATATAATTTATATACATTAACACACTTATATACGTAACGCTCTGAATGTTTTTAAGTCTGTTTTGTAAAAGTTAACACAAATGTGTATCTGCTTCAGTGGTTAAGTATTCTGGGTGGGCTTATATGAAACTGCCTCTTAATCCATATCAAAATGAGCCTGCTGGTTCGAGTGGTAAGGGAGTTAGTGTGTTGGAGGTCTTGTGTTCGAATCCTTGCGCGAGCTTAGATGTTATTTTTGCTCAGTTGTGTGATAGAGTTTAAGTGGAGTTGGAATTCTGAGGTAGTTGTGATTGAGTTGTTAGTGGGTAGTTGGGATTTATCAAATATATTTATTTTTATTTTGTTTTTGAAATTTTCTCTCTTCCCAAAAAAATCTAACGTCAATTTTCTCTGTTCTCTACCATTCTCTTTTCTTCTTCCTTTCTGACGATTCTATTCTTTTATCTGTTGTTGTAATTTATGTTTCAATATTTCAGCATTCATCATGTGTTTTGGTAAGTAGGGTTTCGTTTGACTTCAAGTTTTAGTTCTGTTAATTGTGTGGGATTATTTGATTCGTGGGGATTTTGATTAATGGGTAACCTAGGACAAAAGTAATTCTTTGAGAATGTTTTGTGCAGGAATTATCGGGGAATCATTTGTTAATGCTCCAATGGTTTAGTACGTGTTAGCAGTGGTTGTCGTCAGTGGTAAGTCAGTTTTGTGATGGTTCCTTGTTGTCGAATTGGTTAATCAATCTGCTAAATCGGTATTGGGTACTCTGTTTTTAGGTTTCAGAAGGCTTGGGAGTGGTTTGGCATCAAAATTGTACTAGGTGTTTACCCGAAATGCAAAAAATCAGGTTTCGACAAAAGCCAAAAGTGCATTCTGTCGGCACCACACGGGCATGTGCCTGGCCATGTGGTTAGCCGTGTGTGAGACACGATCGTGTGTTTAACAAAGGTGTGGTCGTGTACAAGGCACGACTATGTAATGGTGTGAGTGTGGCTGTGTGGGCCATACGGGCTAGGCCAAGTTGGGCGTGTGGGCCACACAGGCGTGTGGGTTTTGGGCCAAGCCGTGTGGGCAACACGGGTAAGGCCAATCTAGGCATGTGGGCCCACACAGGCATGTGGGGCCATAATTCTAAAATTTTACCTAGGGTTACATGGTTCGTTCCGATCAACTGTGGGCCTATTGTAGGGTTTGTAAGGGCTAACCAAACCCTAAGTTACGTGATATGATTTTCTGATAGTCTGCCTTGTGTAGAATGCTGATATGTACATCTATTCTATTAAGTATTTATATGTGATCTGTATATGACCATGCTATGCATGATGCTACTGTATCTGTTACTCTGTATTTGTGACTGGGGAGAGTTTTGTATATATGGAGGAAGTGTTCTGTATGGCGACCTTTCGCCTATATTCTGGCAGTTTGACTGCATATTATCTGCTATGTGTCGTATCAACACTATATGGTGTGTAGGGATGGGTGGGTTTTTTTACCCCACATGGTGTGACGGGATGGTCGGAGTTGGTGTGTAGAGGATGGGGGTAGGATTCTGTATATCTGATTCTGTTATTTGTATGAGAAGGGGACATGAGTCCGAATATGTATCTGGCTTTTTCTTTTGTATGCATTGCATGTTTATTTCTGTTGGGTTACACACTAAGTTTATGAAAATTCATATCTGTTTGTCTGTTCTGTTTAGGTAATCCACAGGCTTAGGCAGATCGGTGTGACGGAGCCTCACGGTGACCACAAATTCGTAAAACTGTTTAAATTATGGTTTTTATTTAAATTAAGGATTATTTCTGGGAATTTTGTAATAATTGGACTTACTGGACTGTTTGAATTTTTATTTTGGTTTTGGATGTGTTTTATCTTTTACTGCTACGTTTGACTAAAATCACGATTTTACAAATATAAAGGATTTTTCGAATACACGAACTGGATTTCCAAAATACAACATTTTCTAAGAATTTTGCTATAGATCATGTTTTGGCAAATGAATTAATTAAATATCGCTTTCAATATTGGATATAATATTTGGATGATCTATCGAACAACCATGATTTATCAAAACAACTTTGCTTTCAAAACTCATCATCGTAACATCACCAGATTCGGCCATAACGTCTAGGCCAGGTTTGGAGTGTTACATTTAATGGCATTAGAGCTAGGTTATAAAACTCGGGATGTGAATTTTGGGTTCCAAAATTATGTTTCAAAAAGAATTGAGTTTCAAATAATTTGGATAATTTGAGAAAGTATGTGGTACACAAAGTTTTCGGTGCCGATCCTGTAAGTATTTCTAAACTTAGATAGAATACTCTGGAAACACTGTAGTTGCACTTTCTGAAAACTATACTGAGCTAGTTAGAGATTAAAATCTCTGAAACACTTTTGAACATCTGATAACTTATGCATAAAAGATCTGCTAATAAATACTGGAACTGATACATAAAATTTTATAATGTAGATAAAAATTTGAATTTACGATGAGTGCTCATGGAACTTGAGATCGTAGTATTCGAGTAGAGGCCGTAGGGGGTTAGAGCTAAGTGTTCCTTTCTGGGCTGTATGCCAAATTTGGACACGAGTGAGACACCAGTTTCACCTGCTAGTGAGACTGGGTCTCATAGCCGCTGGGGATGACGCATTGTCCCAAATCATGTTGAGAGTGTTGAAGAGGGTCGCTGGACCCCATTTTTGATCTAGGGGTCGTGGGTCAGTAACTGAACGGCTCTGGTTCAATGGAGCTGAGCTGTTTAGGGATGTCACTAGAGTCACCCCTACTATGGTCGAGTGTTGGTTGGAGGTCACTGGGAGGATCATAAACAATATCGACTGTATTTCTAAGCAGAAAATTAAGGGTACAGTCTCTTTGCTTCGTGACGAGGTGTATCAGTGGTGGTTATCGGTTGAAGAGGGTACTTAGCCGGATTGTCTGAACTGGGACTTCTTTAAGATGGCTTTCTAGGGGAAGTATGTGGGGGCGAGCTATATTGATGCTCGTAGATGTGAGTTCATGAATCTCACGCCAGGTGATAGATTTGTGGCCGAGTATGAGGCCATGTTTTTGAGGTTGAGCCGCCATGCTCGAGGCATGGTGGCATCTGAGTATGAAAAATGCGTCCGTTTTGAAGATGGCTTGAGGGATAATCTGAGGGTTTTGATTGCTCCACAAAGGGAGCAAGAGTTCGCAGTTTTGGTATATAAGGAAAAGATCACCGATGAGGTTAAGTGCGTGGAGTGCTAAAATAGGGATCATGAGATAGGCAAGAATAAGAGGGATTCAGAGTCCTCTAGTTTAGTTCAGAGGCCTAATAAACGGGCTAGACCTAAGGGGCCTATTAGAGGGGGGTTCCTGTTGCCCCTACTAGGATTCAGCCTTGTGGTGGTTGTGGTAGGCGCCATCCGGGCGAGTGTTGGAGGAGATTAGGAGCTTGTCTGAGGTGTGGGTCTTTGGAGCATTAGATTCGAGAGTGTCCATAGCATGTAGCTCAGATTCAAGCTTCGAGACCGAGTTCTGTACAGCCTCATAGGGCTGTTCAGTTGCCACCTAGGGGCCGTGGACCGGTTAGGAATGGTAATGGTATGGGTCGAGGACAGAGAGCACCGGGCAGAGGTGCTAGTCAGTCTGAGGCGAGACAGCCTACACTAATTTATGTTGCTCAATGCCGAGAGGATAGGGACGCTCCTGATGTTATCACGGGTACGTTCTTTATTTTTGATGTACCTTATACTGCTCTAATAGACATAGGTTCTACACATTCCTATGTAGCTAGTACTATTTTTGAAAACTTAGGGATTTCTGTTGAGTGTACTGCTAGTGAGATTACTGTACTGAGTCCGTTGGGGCAATCTGTTCGGGTTAGTAGACTTTATATGAATGTCCCGTTAGAAGTGCAAGGGGCTGTATTTCTGGAAAATCTGATTGAGCTACCGTTTGGGGTTTTAGGTATGGATTGGTTGGTTGAGCACCGAGTTAGTCTGGACCGCGCGAGTAAGAGGGTTGTTCTGAAGACCGTGGATGATAAGGAAGTGGTTGTGATCGGTGAGCGTCGAGATTACATGTCTAATGTGATCTCCGCTTTTGTGGCTGAGAAATTGGTTCGGAAAGGGTGTGAGAAGTTTATGGCTTTCTAGGGACTCTTTTGTCGGGCATATCAGAACAGTGAAGGAATTTCTGGATGTCTTTCCTGTGGAGTTACTGGGTTTACCTCCGAATCGAGAAGTTGAGTTTGGCATTGAGCTTCTACCGGGTACAGCTCCGGTGTCCATCGCTCCATATCGTATGACACTGAAAGAGCTTAACAAGTTTAAGGCTCAACTTTAAGAGCTTCTAGATCATGGTTTCATCCGTTCTAGTATGTCTCTGTGGGGGCATCGGTTCTGTTTGTGAAGAAAAAGGATGGTACCATGATGATGTGTATTGACTACTGACAATTGAATAAACTGACTATGAAGAATAAGTATCCACTTTCGAGGATCGACGATTTGTTTTATCAGTTTTGAAGGGCTTCATTGTTCTCAAAAATAGATCTCTGATCTAGGTATCATCAACTTAGAGTTAAGGAGGTTGATGTTCATAAGACTACATTTAGGACTCGTTATGGACATTACGAGTTTATAGTTATGCCCTTTGGTTTGACGAATGCTCCAGCTACATTCATAGATTTGATGAATCGAGTCTTTTAGCCGTATCTGGATCAATTCATCATAATCTTCATCAGCGATATTCTTGAAACACCCCTTACTCGAGACCGTTGCCGAAGTCGAGCATGAGGCGTTACTTGACTTAACTTAAAAGTTCGGGGCATAAAAATTTACTTTTAAAAGTTATTTCACTGTTCATAATAAGGCTGTCCACCTGCACAGCAGTTACTAAATTAATTATAACTCAAGCTAAGGAACTCAAAATTTAGATCCATAAATTTTCCCTGAAACTACACTCATATATCTTTTTACCATAAATTTTTTAGAATTTTTGGTTTAGCCAATTAGTACAGTTTATTAGCTAAAGTCTCCCCTATTTCACTGATCCACTATCCTGAACTCTCGTCACTAAAATTCAATTATCTTATTGTACAGACTCCATATAGTGTTCTCACTTATTTCTATAGAAAATAGACTCAATAAGGAATCTATAAATATAATTTACAACTTATAAATATTTTTTGCAATTTTAATGATTTTCTAAATTCATAATAGGGATTCCAAAACCACTTTGACCTTGTCTAACTAAAATGCAAATATCTCGAATACATAATTCATTTGTCTACATCGTTATTTTTCTATGAAAATATACTAAATAATATTTAATTATATATCTCATCACCCTCAAATTCATTTTCTACTATCCTTGGTGATTTTTCAAAATCACATCACTAGTGCTGTCTCAAAATTGATTTACTACCAATTTTTACTTTTCATGATTTCTATGCATAATTTAGCACCTAGACATTTATAACAACAAACACCTTCATATTTAGCCATTTTAATAACTATTCATCATCAAATATTTACATATAATCTTTTGGTCATATCATAAGATTATACAATCGAAATGACCAAGTCTCTATACATGCCATAGCTCAAAACATTTATTGTCTTAAAATATCGAGTTGTGGTGGTTGATAGTGTGAACGCTCTCTAACGTCTTCAAGATCCCGACTATGCTTGATAATACTATATGAAAGAAATAGAAATAAAAAAAGTAAGCATAAAGCTTAGTAAGTTAACAAGTAAATAAATAACAACTTTATCATAAACAATTATATTCATAAATTTTCATTAAGCATTAAGATCTTTACTTTCTTCTTTACTTACTCTCTTACTCGTTTACTTACTTGCTTGCTTAACTTACTCCTTCGTTGCTGAAATTTCTTTTCTCAACTGATAATTGAGATACTCTTAATCTTATTAACTCACCTGAACTTGTCTATTAGGCTTTTACCTGAACTTTCATGTAACATCATCTATTTACTAGCTTGAAAAACCCTATCCATGGTTTCCCCTTGTGAAATTCGGCCATGGGGTTGAAGATGGCCAAAAATTGGCTTTTAATTTTGTTTTTAATTCATTTTAATAACCAAATGACCAAAATGCCCTTAATGAAAAATTTGGAAACATGCCTAACCATGTCCATTTTTGTCTACCAAATTAACCAATGGTCTAATTACCATATAAGAACCTCCAATTTATAATTTCATAACAATTGGACACAACTAACATGTAGAATTCAACTTTTGCATTTTTTACAATTTAGTTCTTTTGACTAAATTGAGTGCCAAAACGTCGAAATTTTCGAATGAAATTTTCATGAAATCATTTTGTGAAATCATAGACCATAAAAATATAATAAAATAAAATTTTCTCCCCCCTTTAGGGATTTTTGTCCCCGAAAATCTTACCTGTGAAGAGATTTAGGTACTGTTTTCACATAACCTAATCGGGCTCCCATGTAGCCTCATCGACCCCATGTCTATTCCATAACACCTTCACAAGTGCAATACTCTTGTTCCTTAGTTGCTTAATCTCTCGATCAAGAATCTTTACCGATTCTTCAACATAAGTCATGTCTGGCTGAATCTTAACCTCTCTCAGTGAGATCACATGTGACGGTTTGAAACGGTAATGACGTAACATAGACACATGGAATACATTATGAATCTTCTCTAACTCAGTTGGCAAAGCTAACCGATATGCTAAGGGCCCAATTTTTTTCAGTCACCTCGAATGGTCCAATGAAACGTTGACTTAGTTTGCCTTTCTTGCCAAATCTAAAAATTTTCTTCCATGGGGATACTTTCAAAAACACTTTGTCACCAACTAGATACTCGATCTTTTTTCTTTTTAAATCTGTATAAGACTTTTGTCTGGCTGAAGCTGCTTTTAAACAATCTTTGATAACTTCTACTTTCTCTTCTGTTTCTTTGACTAAATCAACCCCGTAAATTTGATTTTCCTTAAGATCTGTCAAATACAAAGGTGTACGACATTTACGTCCATACAAAGCTTCATAAGGTGTCATCTTCAAACTCGACTGATAACTATTATTATAGGCAAACTCTACCAACGACAAATATTTCTCCCAACTACCTTGAAATTCTAAAACACAACATCTGAGCATATCTTCAAGTAGCTGAATAACTCTTTCCGACTGACCATCAGTCTGAGGATGGAAAGCCATGCTAAAACTCAATTTTGTACCCAAAGCTTCCTGCAATTTTCTCCAAAATCGCGAAGTAAATCTCAAATCTCTGTCTGAGATAATCGATAACGGTACCCCATGTAGTCTAACTATCTCTGAAACATACAATTCAGCCAACTTGTCAAGTGAATAATCCATACGAACCGAAATAAAATGAGCTGACTTCGTTAGCTTATCAATTACAACCCGTATTGCATCTTTCTTTTTCGGTGTCAATAGTAATCCTGCTACAAAATCCATGGTAACTCAATCCCATTTCCACTCAAGAACTAACACAGGCTACAATAAACCTAAAGGTACTTGATGTTCGGCCTTTACCTGCTGACAAATTAAGCATCTAAAAACAAATTCTGAAATATCTCTTTTCATTCTTGCCCACCAGTACATTTTCTTGAAATCATTATACATCTTTGTACTACCGAGATGAGTAGACAGAGAACTATTATGTGCTTCTTGTAATATCTTCCGAATAAGCTCATCATTCTTTGGCACACATACTCTGTCTCTAAACATCAAACAACCGTTAGAACCAATCTGAAAATCCGACTCTACACCCGGCTCGCATTGAGCTCTTTTAGCTTGCAACTCACTGTAATTTTTCTAAGCTTCATAAATTTCTTCAAGAAATATCGGTTTAGCCCTCAACTCAGCTAAAAATGGAACCGTCATCTGATAAAGCCAAACTGGTATTCAAAGCTCTAAATGCAAATAAAGATTTTCTACTCAAGGCATCAGCAACAACATTTGCCTTACCCAGGTGATAGTCAATCACTAACTCATAATCTTTAATTAATTCTAACCATCTTCTTTGCCTCAAGTTCAAATCTTTCTGAGTCATCAAGTACTTCAAACTTTTATGGTCAGTAAATATTTGGCACTTCTCACCGTACAAATGATGTCTCTAGATCTTCAACGCAAATACAATGGCGACCAGCTCTAAGTCGTGCGTTGGATTGTTTTTCTCATGTGGCTTTAACTGTCTGGAACCATATACGATTACTTTATCTTCCTGCATAAGTACACAACCCAATCCATTCAATGATGCATCACTGTAAATCACAAATTCTTTACCCGGTTCTGGCTGTACTAAAACAGGAGCTTCAGTCAACAATGCCTTTAACTTGTCAAAACTATGCTGACACTTTTCTATCCATTCAAACTTGACATCTTTCTGCAACAACCTTGTTAAAAGGGTAGCTATCATGGAAAATCCCTTTACAAATCATCGGTAATAACTAGCTAATCCAAGAAAGCTTCTAACCTCTGATACATTTCTAGGAGGCTTCCAATTAACAATTGTTGAAATTTTACTCGGATTAACTTTAATACCACCGCCTGAGACAATGTGTCCAAGGAATCCAACTTCCCGAAACAAGAACTCACTTTTACTAAACTTGGCATAAAGCTTATTATCTCAAAAAATCTGTAAAACGGTTCTCAAATGCTTAGCATGTTCAATCTCATCATGAGAATAAATCAGAATATCATCAATGAACACAGCTACAAATTTATCTAAGTAAGGTCTAAAAATTCGATTCATTAAGTCCATAAAAACAGCAGGAGCATTAGTCAATTCAAATGGCATCACAAGAAACTCATAGTGACCATACCTAGTCCGGAAAGCAGTCTTCGAAACATCTGACTCTTTAACTCTCAACTGATAATAACCGGATCTCAAGTCTATCTTGGAAAACACAGTAGCTCCTTTCAACTGGTCAAACAGATCATCAATTCTAGGCAGTGGATATTTATTCTTTATTGTTACTTTGTTAAGCTTCTGATATTCTATACACAACCTCATCGAAACGTCTTTCTTTTTCACAAAAGGCACTAGTGCACCCCACGGAGAACAACTAGGCCTTACAAAACCTTTATCAGTTAATTCCTGCAACTAAGCTTTCAATTCTTTCAATTCGAATGGGGCCATTCTACAAAGAGCAATAGAAATAGAAGTTGTACCTGAATCAACTCAATACCAAATTCAACTTCTCTAACAGGAGGCCAACCTGACAATTCTTTCGGAAACACATCTAAATACTCACGTACCATTGGCACTGATTCAATTTTCAATTCTAGATCTTTAGTGTTCAATACTAAAGCAAGATAAGCTTCACACCCTTTTCTCAAATATTTCTGAGCAGACATAACATAAATCATAGAGAGAGAACCATTTGACTCATCTAAATCAACCCGGATAATATCACCATTTTCACATTTCAACTCAATGTATTTCTTTCTGCAATTCACTATCACATCATGGGTAGTCAACCAATCCATACCAAGAACTACATCAAACACATCAAACAACAATAGCATAAGATCGACCGAAAAACAGTGACCTAATGGCCTAATGGATTTGATACTTTAATCACAAATTCGGTAGATTCTATGGGCATGTTCATACTAGGCATCAATTTCATGCAAACATAAGAATAGGTTGAACTCGGATAATCAAAGCAATAACACTAGTATCATAGAGAGAAAATGTACCCGTAATCACATCAGGGGAGGATACCTCTTCCTGAGCACGAATAGCATATGTTCTTGCGGGTGCTCTAACATCTGATCTAGCTGTTTAGTCTCTAGATGTACCCCTGTTACTTGCTCCAACTCCCGGGTTCCTCTGTGATCTGCCTCTAGTAGGAGCATTTCCTGATCTCGCACTCAGTATTACTTCTCTTTTAGTTGTTTCGAGATAATCCCGAATAAAGTGATCTGGTGCACCACATCTGAAACAGACATTTTCATTTGCTCTACACTCTCAAGGATGACATCTACCGCTGTAACACCCCAAATCCGGTCTAAACGTTATGATCGAATCTGGCGATGTCACATTGTAACACCCCTTACCCGTATTCGACGCCGAAATAAGGTACGAGGCATTACCAGAACACATGCACTTATAAACATATTAAACCGAGTTATAAAATTTCACTCAAATTTAAAATCTTTAAATTTTTAACATGCTTTTATCAATCTTCACGTTATAACTTCAAAATACTATATTTGTAACAAATAGGGCTTCTGAGACCCAATACATACTCATGCAATTCAATACTTCATTTCCATTTCATTTAATTCACGATTCTCATATTCACGATTCAATTCAATTTCTCAATCCAATATACATTTCAATACCACAATAATTCATTTAATTCAAATCATATCATTTGCAATTTCCATTTAATTGACGTCCAATTCAATTTCATTAAGTTCAATACTAATACATATTTATCGTTTAACTTAACGTCCCCTTTTTACACCATTTTACACTTCAAGCATGAACCTAGTATTCATTTCCTTTCCACTCCCATTTCCTATGCATATCACACAAGATATAAACATTACACTCAACCATAGTCGCAAGCTAGTCTTTTTGAAGACTAACCACATGATAAACCATTTTAATAAAGATTACAAAATTTAAACCTTACCACCCTTTTATGATCACAAGCACATTTCCATCTAGACATTTACCATCTCAATGCATAATTTTATAAATTTAATGTGGTGTAATCCAGCCACAACTTGGCCAAAGCCTAAGGATACACACCAAACATGCTAGCCAAATAAACATATAGTATAAGCATTATAAGCATGGATAAGCACCACATTTATTTATGTATCAAACTTATCAACATGAGTTAATTCATAAACCATTTCTGACATTTCTACATACCAAATCATATACCAAGTATACCACATACACATACTATGAAGCTTTATTTTCTCACATGAACTTTAACTATAACTAGTAATGCACAATTATAAACATCATTTCTTTTCAATCGTTTATCGATTATAATCAAGCATATGGCCAATTATACACAAGTCATTCATATGTTCTTCCAATTTCCCTCCTCCTCCTATCCATTTCACATCCTTAATGTGTATAACACACTTAAACAACATTAACTACAATTCCACTATTCACTCACATGTATATTCAAAGCTATCTATTCGAGTCAGAGTCACTAAATTATTTTTACCTAGAGCTACAAAACTCCAAATTAAGATCCGTAAATTTTCCCCAAAACTAGATTCACGTATCTTCTTACCATAAAAATTTCATAATTTTTGGTTTAGCCAAATAGTACATTTTATTCTTTAAAGCTTTCCCTATTTCACTACTCAACAGTTCTGACCTCTCTTCACTAAAAATTAACTATATCATTGTAAAAAATTTGGATATTGTTTCTGTTTGTTTCTCTTGAAAATAGATTCACTGAGGATTCTAAACATATAAACTTTATCCCATAATTATTTTTGTACAATTTTTTACAATTTTACAAAGTCAGAATAGGGGATTCCGAACTCATTCTGAATCTCTCTAACTAAACTTCAAATATATCAAAATATATAACTCTTTTGCTTGCTCTATTTCTTTTATGTGAAAATAGACTCATCCTGATTCAATTTCATATATTATTCATCCTCTAATTCAATCTCCACCATTTTTGGTGATTTTTCAAAGTCACACAACTGTTGCTGTCTAAACTGTTTTATTGCTAAATGTACTCTTCCATAATTTCACTTTTTCACTTTCAATCACAATTCAATTCAAAATTCACTTTTCTATTTCTAAGCTGATATTCAATTCAATTCCACACCTATATTCATTATTCAATTACACTTAGTAATATCCCGATGAACACTTCAGAATAATAACAGATACTCGGTGGATTCAACACATAGCAACCACCTTATTAATCAATAATGTCCGGTGGAATCAGAAGATAGCAACCACCTTACTAATCAATGATGTTCGGTTCACATAGTAGCCTGCACATACTACTACACATGTGACCATTACCATCCGATACACGTAGTAGCCTGCACATAGTACTACACACGTGATCGAAATTGTTCGGTACGCATAGTAGCCTACACATAGTACTACACATGCGACCTATCATTCCAGTACACGTAGTAGCCTGCACATAGTACTACACACGTGCCCATCACGTTCACTTTTACATAGTGGCCTACACACAATCTGTGCCACACATGTGATCATTTCTGTCACTTCATTCGCATCCCTTTTTATTCCAAAGGTTCAGTCGGGAATTTTTCACTTTTTCTCACTTTTCTTTTTATCGATCAATTTCAATTTCTCGTCTTTCTTGATTTATAAGAATACATTTAAATTATATAACATTCACACTATTCATTCTAGTCCAAAAATCATATTTTGGAAAAATTACGTTTTTGCCCCTAAAGTTTCACAAAATTATGATTTTGCCCCTAGGCTCGTAAAATAAATTTTATTTAATTTCCTTGCATTTTAGGCCTAGCTGAACCATTTTCATAACTATAGCAGTCCACAATACTCACTTATCCACACACTTGTGACATATTTTATAACTTTTACAAATTAATCCTTTTAGGCATTTTCATCGAAAATTACTTAGTACAAATCGTTTATCACACTCCAAACATTCATATTCTTCCATAAAACATCAAAATACATGCATATCATTCATGGGTAAATTTTTAAACACAAACCCTATTTCAAAACAATGGTAAAATAGGTAAATTTTTTTATGAGGATTTCAAAAACGTAAAAATCATTAAAAATGGGGATAGAACGGACTTACAATAGAGCTTGGAAGCTTGAAAAAACCTAGCCATGGTTTCTCCATGCAATTTTCGGCCTAGGGGTTGAAGATGGACATAAACTGGCTTTTAATTTTGTTTTTAATTCATTTTAATAACTAAATGACCTTAATGAAAAACTTTGGAAACATGCTTAACCATACCCATTTTGTCCACCAACTTAACCAATGGTCTAGTTACCATATAAAGACCTCCAATTTAAAATTTCATAACAATTGGACACCTCTAACATATAGAACTCAACTTTTGCAGTTTTTACAATTTAGTCCTTTTGACTAAACTGAGTGCCCAAACGTCAAATTTTTCGAACGAAATTTTCACGAAATCATTTTGTGAAATCGTAGACCATAAAAATATAATGAAAATAAATTTTTTTCTCGTTGAATTTGTGGTCCTGAAACTACTATTTCGACTAGCCCCAAATTCGGGCTGTTACAACTCTCCCCCTTTAGGGATTTTCGTCCTCAAAAATCTTACCAAATAGTAGATTAATGATTTTCTTCCACACAGTACATTTCAAATTCACACATGATTTTGGACTTTCATATCTTTTATAGATAATCACATAGATTCATAAGAAAATCAGGATAGCGATATTTCAGCATCTGAAGCTACACAAAGTATCAAAAAATTACAATCCATATAGAATGATATCCATTCCGATGATAAAAAATATAAATATATACGTCTAGAAAGATCAATGTCACTCATAATTAATGGAATCCAAAGTAACAAAAGCAATATAATCTTCAAGTATATTTAATATAACAATAACCAGTAGAAACAAAATATTAGCCTCACTCAGACTTTACCGTCGATTTTCATATTCACACAAGGGAATAAATACCAGAAAAAGACATGACAATGTTGAACATAACCCAAACAAACCAATAATTCTTTCATCTATTAATATGTTTAGCTAATGTTCTCATACGATAAGAATTCTTTTTGAAACTAAACAGTCACATATACCTCTGAGGATAATTGTACACACAGAATGTCTAAAAGGAATCATAGTAATTACCCCATTATAGCTATTATACTCAGCTATTAATACAATAAAAACATTACTCAATTGTCTAATTCTGTCATCATAATTTTCACATTATCTCTTTACTAACAGAAATCGATCCAGAAAAACTTCCGGTTAATTCTTTCTTTAAATAACATACCTGAATAAATCATTTAATCGGATTTAACTTCTTTTATTACAGTAACTTTGCCTAATCTGAGTAGTTTTCAGAACTATCCAATATCTCTCTTTTTATATTGTCTTCATTTGCTAATTCATTCACTTTTCCGACCACATTATTAATTTTCCATACACAAACTTCTGTAACACTACACTCGTAAGCTTATTCAACCAAAATCTTACAAATTTCATTGTAACACTTTACTGATATGGGGGGTGAGTGTAGTAAAGCCTCAAATTTATCTTACACATAAATGCGCATAACACATACTATCACAAATAGCCAATTCATTACTAATTTCACATTCTCAAAGCATTTAATAAACATTTGCTTTTAATCACTTTTGTTCTCAACACATAATTCATATGCCAACCATGTAAGATCTTTACTTTCTTCTTTACTTACTCTCTTACTCGTTTACTTACTTGCTTGCTTAACTTACTCCTTCGTTGCTGAAATTTCTTTTCTCAACTGATAACTGAGATACTATGAATCTTATTAACTCACCTGAACTTGTCTATTAGGCTTTTACTTGAACTTTCATGTAACATCGTCTATTTACTAGCTCGTTGAATCACTTGAAATACTAAGGATACTCGGGTCTCTTGTCTGAATATAACATGCCAAAGCTATGTCCCAGACATAGTCTTACATGGGATGTTTCTTGTACTGCCAATTCCATATCCCAGATATGGTCTAACATGGGAGTTCTCATATAGGTGCCCATGCCATGTCCCAGACATGGTCTTACGGGGGACCTCTCATCTCAGTGCCAACGCCATGTCCCAGACATGTCTTACATGGAACCTCTCATCTCAGTGCCAACACCATGTCCCAGACATGGTCTTACATGGGACCTCTTATAATCTCAATGATGCCAATGTCATGTCCCAGAGATGGTCTTACATGGGATCTCATCCTCTTAATGTCATGACATTTGTATCCGATACATTCCCCATGTTTCAACGGGGCCTTTTAACACTGATTCTCATCATCTCATACTTGAGTTAACATTAGATATTTTCATGAAATAAATACATAATTGCTGAAAAATAATAGTATTAATAATAATTATCAAAATATTGCATTTATTTACCGTAAACTTACCTCAGTACAAAAATGTGATCAAATCTAACCCTTTAGTCCTCAATCTTTTTCTTTCCCCAGTCTAGCTCTGAATTTTGTTATTCATGATCTATAATTGCAAATTTAGCCTATTTAATACCCACATTCATCAAAACAGTCCTTGACTCTAACTTTGACAAAATTACAATTTTGCCCCTAAACTTTTCTATAATTACACTTTTTCCCCAAAGCTCAGAAATTAAATTTCATCTCTCATTATTATGTTTTATAACATACTGAACATTTTTCCCTTCTATGACAACATCAAATTCTTACTCTAGCACTTACTTATGAACATTAGGTATTTTTGCCGATTATGTCAATATACTCGTTTTCACTTAAAATCGACTAGCAAAAGTTATTTAACATAATTTATAGCTTCATATTCTACCATAAAACATCAAAATAAACATATTTAACCTATGGATATTTTTCCAAATATGAACCCTAGATTAAATTATTGCTAGAATAAGTTAAATTAAGCTACCGGGATTCTAAAAACGTAAAAATCATTAAAAACGGGGCTAGAATAGACTTACAATCGAGCTTGGAAGCTTGAAAAACCCTAGCCATGGTTTCCCCTTGTGAAATTCGGCCATGGGGTTGAAGATGGACAAAAATTGGCTTTTAATTTTGTTTTTAATTCATTTTAATAACTAAATGACCAAAATGCCCTTAATGAAAACTTTGGAAACATGCCTAACCATGTCCATTTTTGTCTACCCAATTAATAAATGGTCTAATTACAATATAAGGACCTCCAATTTAAAATTTCATAACAATTAGACACCACTAACATGTAGAACTCAACTTTTCCACTTTTTAGAATTTAGTCCTTTTAATTAAATTGAGTGCCCAAACGTTGAAATTTTCAAACGAAATTTTCACGAAATCATTTTGTGAAATTGTAGACTATAAAAATATAATAAAATAATTTTTTTTTCTCATCAGATTTGTGGTCCCGAAACCACTGTTTCGACTAGACCTAAAATTAGGATGTTACAATTTTGGTTTACTTTATGACCAAAGATGAGCATGATGATCATCTTAGAGTAGTGCTTCAGATACTCCGAGAGAAATAGCTCTACGCTAAGTTGAGCAAGTTTGAATTCTGGTTGCGGGAGGTGACTTTTCTAGGGCACGTGGTTTCTGCTGAGGGGATCTGAGTCGATTCTAGAAAGATTGAGGCGGTGCTTGATTGGAAAGAACCTAAGAATATATATGAGATCCTTAGTTTTTTGGGTCCTGCGGGATATTATCGACAGTTTATCGAGGGGTTCTTTTTTATTGCAGCTCATTTGACTAAGCTTCTACGTAAGGGTGTTCCTTTTGTTTGGACTGATACACAACAAGCGAGCTTCGAGATGCTCAAGTCTGTTCTGACTTAGGCTCTTATTCTGATATAGCCTGAAGCTGGTTAAGAGTTTGTGGTGTATAGTGATGTGTCGCACGTCGATTTGGGATGTGTACTGATGCAAGATGGTAAGGTTGTGGCTTATGCATCCTGCCAGCTTAAGACACACGAGGGGAACTATCCAATGCATGATCTAGAGTTAGCTGTTGTGGTATTTATGTTAAAGATTTGTAGGCACTATCTGTATGGTGAGAGGTGTATAATCTATACTGATCACAAGAGCCTCAAGTACCTCCTTACTCAAAAGGAGTTGAATCTTAGGCAGCGTCGATGGATTGGGTTGCTCAAAGATTAGGATTGTACAAGTATCATCATGATAAGGCCAATGTGGTGGTCGATGCTCTTAGTGGTAGAGCAATGACTGATTTGAGAGCGATGTTCACTCGTCTTAATCTATTCGATGATGGAGATCTATTAGCCGAGTTGCAAGTTAAGCCTACTTGGATTGATCAGATTTGAGAAAAGCACCTAGGGGATGAGTATTTGGTTTTGCGATTTTGTCAGGTTGAGAATAACAGTACTTTTAATTTTGGACTGAATAAGGATGGAGTTTTGTATTTTCGAGGTCAGGTTTGTGTATTGAATGAGTCTGATCTAAGGCAAATGATCTGAGGGAGGCGCATAGTAGCCCTTATGCTATGCATCCCTGTGGTAATAAGATGTATCGGGATCTCTGTGAACTGTACTGGTGGCTAGGTTTGAAACGTGAGGTTATAGGTTTTGTTGCTCGTTGTTTGACGTGCCAGCAGGTTAAGGCTGAGCTCCAGTTACCTTCGGGTTTGCTCCAACTTGTTAAGATTCCTTTATGGAAATGGGAACGAGTGACGATAGACTTCGTTAGTGGGTTGCCTTTGAAACCCACTAAGAAGGATTCTATTTGGGTCATCGTAGATCGATTAACCAAGTCTGCTCATTTTTTTCGATTGGGACTGACTATTCTCTGTAAAAGTTAGCGAAACTCTGTATTTCTGAGATTGTAAGATTGCATGGGGTTTCGGTTTCGATAATTTATGATAGGGATCCTTGCTCCAGTTCTTGGTTCTGGAAGAAACTATATAAGGCTCTGGGTTCGAGATTAGACAACGAGGGTGATTCAATCTGAGAGGGTGATTCAGATACTAGAGGATAGGCTTCAGAGTTGTGTGATAGATTTCCAAGGTAGTTGGGAGGATTTTCTGCCGCTAGCTGAGTTCGCTTACAATAACAGTTTCTACTCTAGCATCTAGATGGCACCTTACGAAGCCTTGTATGGTCATAAGTGTCGTACTCTGTTATGCTGGACTGAGTTGGGTAAGCGTCAGATTTTAGGCCCTAAGTTGGTTTCTGAGACTGAAGGTAAGGTTAAACTGATTCGGGATCGTCAGAAGGCGGCTTCTAATAGACAGAAGTCCTATGCGGATCTGAAGAGGAGAGATATCGAGTACTATTTGGGTGACTTCATTTTCTCAAGGTTTCTCCATGGAATAAAGTTCTGAGGTTCAGTCGTAAAGGCAAGTTGAGCCCTAGGTTTATTGGGTCGTATCGGATTCTGAAGCATGTGAGACTAGTCCCTTATCAGTTGTAGCTACCTCTAGAGTTGGACCATATCCATAATATGTTTCACGTCTCAATGTTAAGGCAGTATCGGTCTGACCCATCTCACGTTGTCTCTGTTGAAGAGATCGAGGTTAGACAGGACTTGACTTTTGAGGAGGAGTCGGTTTAGATTTTGGATCGTGATATTAAAGTTCTGAGGAGGAAGTCCATTCCGTTGGTTAAGGTTCTGTGGCAGAATCATAGTACTGAGGAAGCCACGTGGGAACCTGAGGACTCGATGCGTCAACAGTATCCTCATTTGTTTTGATCAGGTAAATTTTGAGTTCGAAATTTCTTTTAGGGGGTAGAGTTGTAACACCCTGAATGTTTTTTAAGTGTTTTTTTGTAAAAGTGAACCCCAATGTGTATCTGCTTCAATGGTTAAGTATTATGGCTGTGTGTATGAGGTCTTCGGTTCAAGTTTCCCTTTTGGAAAATTTTTCTTATTTTAGATTCAAGGCTTACCCTTGTTGAGTGGGCTTGTATAAAATTGTCCGTTAATCCATATCAGAATGAGCCTACTGATTCGAATGGTAAGGGAGTTAGTGTGTTGGAGGTCCTATGTGCGAATCCTTGCACTAGCATGGATGTTATTTTTGCTCGGTTGTGTGATAGAGTTTCGGTAGAGTTGGAATTCTGAGGTAGTTGCAAGTGAGTTGTTAGTGGGGAGTTGGGATTTATCAAATATTTTTATTTTTATTTTTATTTTGTTTTCAAAATTTTCTCTCTTCCTAAAAAAATCTGACGTTAATTTTCTCCGTTCTCTGCTATTCTCTTTTTTTCTTCCTTTCTTACGATTCTGTTCTTTTATCTGTTGTCGTAAATTTGTGTTTCGGTATTTTGACATTCATCGCTTGTTTTGGTAAGTGGGGTTTTGTTTGACTGCAAGTTTTGGTTCTGTTATTTGTGTGGGATTATTCGATTTGTGGGATTTTCATTAATGGGGTAATCTAAGAGGAAAGTAATTCTTTGAGAATGTTTTGCGTAGCAATTGACGAGGAACCATTTGTTAGTGCTCCAATGGTTTAGTACGTGTTAGCGGTGGTTGTCGTCAATGGTAAGTCAATTTCGTGATGGTTTCTTGTTGTCAAATTCGTTAATGAATCTACTAAATTGATATTGGGTACTCTGTTTTTAGGTTTCAGAAGGCCCGGGAGTAGTTTTGCATCAAAATCGTACCAGGTGTGTACCCAAAATGCAGAAAATCAGGTTTTGACGAAAGCTGAAAGTGCATTATTTCGATGCCACACGGGTTGTGCTAGCCGTGTGGGTGGTCGTGTACGAGACACGACCGTGTGTTTGACGAAGGTGTGGCAGTGCGCAAGACATGACCATGTGATGGTGTGAGTGTGGTTGTGTGGGCCACACGGGAAAGGCCAAGTTGGGCGTATGGGTCAGGTCGTGGTGCCACATGGGAGTGTGGGCCCACATAGGCATGTGGACCTATGATTTTAAAATTTTCCCTAGGGTGGCAGGGTTTGTTCTGATCGACTGTGGGCCTACTGTAGGGTTAGTAAGGGCTAACCAAACCCTAAATTACGTGATATGGTATTCTGATAGTCTACCTTGTGTAGAATACTGATATGTACATCTTTTTTGTTAAGTATTTATATGTGAACTGTATATGAGCATGTTATGCATGATGCTACTATATCTGTTACTCTGTATCTCTGAATGGAAAAGGTTTTGTATATGTGGAAGAAATGTTCTATACGGCGACCTTTCACCTATATTCTGGTATCTTGACTGCATACTATCTGCTATGTGTCGTATTGACACTATATGGTGTGTAGGGATGGGTGGGTGTTGTTTTACCCCACATGGTGTGACAGGATGGTCGGAGTTGGTGTGTAGAGGATGGGGGCAGGATTCTATATATCTGACATGAGTCCGAATCTGTATTTGACTGTTTCTTCTGTATGCATTACATGTCTATTTCTGTTGGGTTACACACTGAGTTTACGAAAAGTCACATTTGTTTATCTATTTTGTTCAGGTAATCCACAGACTTTGGTGGATCAGTGTGACGAAGCCTCACGGTGACCATGAATTCGTAAAACTGTTTAAATTATGGTTTTTATTTAAATTAAGGTTTATTTTAGGGAATTTTTTAATAATTGGCCTTTCTGGACTGTTTGAATTTTTATTTTGGTTTTGGATGCGTTTTAAATTTTACTGCTACGTCTGACTAAAATTACGATTTTACAAAAAAATAAAGGATTTTTTGAATACACGAACTAGATTTCCAAAATACAATGTTTTCTAAGAATTCCGCTGTAGATCATGTTTTGGAAAATGAATTAATTAAACAACGAATTTAGTATTGGATATAATATTTGGAGGATCTATCGAACAACCATGATTTATCACAATGACTTTGTTTTCAAAACCCATCATCGTAACATCACCAGATTCGACCATAATGCCTAGGCCAGATTTGAGGTGTTACAATATATATGTATATTACCAAAACCCATTAATATATACTATATAGAAAATAAAGCCCATGTATATATATCATAAGTTCATGCATTTTTTTCACCATTAAAATTGCACAGTGTGTATAGTCAACGATTCAACAAAAATTGTAAGGATTTACACAAGGAAGAATTCAAGGTTCGCATATGTTACCTTAGCCTGTGTACTGGAGTTTAAATGTAGTACATCAAACCACTCACCTTAGAAACCATTACTTCAACTATCATGCTCAAGTAAGCTTTTATTTGCCTTTGTCCATGGTTGTAGACGCTCACAAATGAATTGACACTTTTCATACACATCAAGCATACTACAAAGGCATTACTAACATCAACAAACACCATTTAAATCATTCCAAAATCCTAGATTAAAGCCTATTAACCTCTATACCGAAAACTTAACTAGTTTTGTTAAAAAAGGTGTTTAACAACTCAAATATAAGTTTTAAGATTAAATATAAACTTAATACATTCTAAATACCATCTAATTACAATTATAAATTATCAATTTTACCCAATTTCACCGATTTAATTTTTTGAAAAATTCAATAACACCATTTGTAACATCCTAAAATAGGGCCTAAACGGAATAGTGGTTGTGAAACCACAAATTTGAGATAGAAAAGTTTATTGTGATTAATTTTTATGATTTATTGATTGATTGGATGCATGTGTTAGAATACCGATAAGATATTTCAGCGATTGCATGTCTGAATTGCATGTTAAGGTTTAATTGCAAAAGTGGGTAAATATGAGCTTTAGATGATAAATGATTTAATAGAAGTGCATAATTGAAGTAGAGGTCCTTAAATGGTAATTAGACCATTAGATTTTCATGGACAAAAATGGGCATGCATAGATAAAAATAACTAAAGTTTTAATGAAGGGCATCTTAGTCATTTGGTAATAAAAAGAATTAAAAGGGAAAAAGATGGCAAAATGTACTTATCTTCTTCTATAAGGGCCAAAACTTCAAAGGACTCCATAGCTAGGGTTTCTTCACTTTCTCAAGCTCATAGTAAGTGCATCCAAGCCCCGTTTTCGCGATTTTCTTCCGTCTTGTTCAAATCTTGATCTATAATATAATTTTATTTCAAATTAATCATTAAAATATCATATAACAGCCTATTAAAAATATATGTAAGCTCAATTTCATCTTTTGGTTATTTTTTCAAGTTTTATGTTTTATTCAATTTAGTCCCTAAAAATCAAACTTGTCATAACTTCCTAATTTGAACTCCAAAATTTAAACCAAATTCAAATATATTCAATTACAACCTCCTACTATAAAAATTACAGAAATCACATACCGATTTTAAGATATTAACAATTTAGTCTTATGTTCAAAACTAACAATTTATACTTTACAAAATAGTCATTTTTCATTTCTAAGATCAAAATCTAACAGCTTAACATCTAAGGCTTCAAATATTAACAATGGTAACATTTTCAAACCATAAAAATTTTAAAAACGAACAAATGGATTAACTAAAATGAGTTACAATGATCCCGAAAATATAAAATTTATGAGAAATGGGACCTCAAAACCTTACCAAGGAAAGGCCGAATGGTTTGATAGCTTGAAGCTTTTCTTTCTCTTTAACAATGGTGCAATTTTGATGGGTAGAAGAAAATAAAAACATGATGATGTATTTTATTTTATGTTTATTTACTTTTATTGTATTAATTTAATATTATAATTAATATATATTTCAATTAAAAATCACTCACTAATCGTCTGTCCCATTTAAAAGTAGTATAATTTCCACTTATATCCTTGCACAAACATTAGTTAAGCCATTCAACTAATAAAATTCAATAGCGATTGACTTTTACGATTTTTACGATTTAGTCCTTGTTCCTAAATTAGTCATTTAATCACTAGAATTTTTGGACCAAATTTTAATACACCTATATAACAACTCTATAAATATTTAATAAAAATATTTATGGGCTTGGTTTATGAAAATGAGGTCTCGATACCTCATTTTCCAAAATCACTGACTTTGTGGTCAAACCACTTGTACTTTAATTAACCGTCGAAAAAGAAAAATTTATCAAATCAAAATTCACTATAACACTTTAATTAGCATCTAAACATTAATTTCTTATATTTATAGACTCACTCGTCGGAGTAGTGGTCCCAAAACTACTATTTTTGATACCACAAAAAAAAAAAACAGGTTGTTACATGTGCAATTTTCAAAATGGTTGCATTTTGGTGCACACGATTCCCGAATGTTACATAGGTTGGCCACACGACCATATGGAAGACATGTTCTAGTGACATGACCATGAGAATACTAGAGGACATGATTGTTTTTGTGCCACATGACCATAATAAGATACATGGCCTAGGTACACGACCATGTGACCCCTATTTTACATGTTGACCCTTCTCTTTTGTAAATCATGCAATTTGATCCTTGTTTATTCCCAAGTCTATTCTAGAGCTCATATAAGCTTGTTAAAGGATCGAAAAATATTTTATATTGTATGATTGAAGTGGTACAAATTTGCTATGTTTGACTGTGAATTGACTGTTATGGTTTTATTTTGTACCATAGCACTCCGTAACTAGTTTCCCGCAACAGAAATGAGTAAGAGGTGTTAGACTTAGTTCTATTAGAGCTATAGGTTTAGATTATTCTCAAACTAAATCAAGGTCAAAATTGAGTCTAGAGGTACATGCCAAAGTCAGTATAAGTCTAAGTCGGGATTCAGATACTGAATATGAAAGTTTACATGTTTTATATCTGAGAATGTTAGAGGAACTGATAAATGTTGTTAATAGTGATTTAAATAGTAGCAATCACTCCGTTGGAAGTGAGGATATGACTTGGACCAAAACACCTAGCATCAATCTAGCTTGTGTTCAACAGAATAGAGTTGATAGATCTTGATGAGAAGGTTGAGATGATGAGAATTTACTCAGTACGATAGAGGAAACATTTTAGAGAATAGTTGCAGCTCGACGAGCCTAATAAAAGAGTTACGACAGTCAGAGCTTATGTGATACGAACCAAATGGGAGGCTACAGCCCCTGACGTGACTATTGTTGGAAAAAAATCAGCTTGAAAATAGTTTTCTTGCACAACAGAAAATTAAAATTTTCAAAACTGACACAGTTTGTGATATTTATAACAATAAACTCTTACCGAATTCATACTTATGCTTTCAGCTTAGCGGACATTCGTTGTTCCCGACTTTCAACTAAATGATCTTCTCTGGTATTCTCATACTACGAACTGCTTCAAGTGTGGGCTTGAACCGATTGAATTGAAACACAGAACTAGAAAAAGTTTTCTCTCTTTGGGGTGAAAAAAAATTCTCTCTTCTTAATAGAAACCGGTAGAATTGTTATTCTGGAAAAATAAATCTAAAAGTTGAGAATAAATTCTCTCTATTTTCCTACAATATAACAATTTCTCAAAAGATCTATCAATAGCTCTACTAGTGCTATCTATTTGTAGGAAGAGAGGTTAGAACCCTTGTAGAGTTGTAGGTGTAACCCCTCAAACCGGGCCTAGACATTAGGACCCAATCTGAGCAATTACATGGGCCATAAAGATGGCCAAAACTTTTCCATAAGAAAATTTCATTTATCCTTGAAACATGTCATTTTGAAAATATCATGTTCGTTTCAATAAAATTTATTTATTCCTTTTTTTATTAAAATACTTGTATTATAACTTAGTTTTGAAAACACATTTGCAACGGATACTAATTCTTAAAAACATTTCATCATCAGTTAAAACTAAATCCAACATAAGAAATCTGTGCAGTAATTCCAAAATATCATAAAGGAAAATCCCCATCCACAATCCACAATTTAAAATAAAGTCCCAAAGAGTTATTAAAACAAACCCAAATCAAAGTCCATAAAAATCCATAAAATGTTATAAATTCTATAATTTATTAAAAATTTCACATCCAATAGCATCACCCAAAATTCACATTCGAGTCCTAATTACGAGGATTACCATATATATACACATAGGACAGGTGAGCTTACAAGCCCAATGTGAGATCATCAAAATATTGTAACATACATAACAACACATCAATTAAACACATCCATTTCCATATATATATATATATATCATATTCTTAGAAATCTCAGATCATCACAGATACACATACATGGATATATCAAGGCATGCTTATGTAACAATACACATTTCAAATAATTTTCTACCCATCTCCGCTACACACCAATATCAAGTTCCCAGAACCTGTCCATCTAATAACACACCATTTGTAGATAAGCCACCACATAATTGTCGATAGACGACCACATAACACATTGTGGACAAGCCACCACATAATTGCTAATAACGACCACATAATCCATATAAACTGCCACATAACTTCCACCTTTCACAAAACCCACCCATACACGTTATATATCTATTTGTCAAATTTAACACATAATTCCCTTTTCACGTTTTTCACATAATAATGCTCATAATATCACATAACACATATTTATCAATTTTACACATGTGCATGTAAACATGCCCACATTTTCATATATCACAACATATTAGCTTTTATTCACTTAAACATACTTTAATATACTTTTCATATTAAATCAAGGATCTCATCACACACACATATATCAAACATTTAAATTATCAACATATTAGATAAGCCATGTATCGCATAACATAGAGATGAGATTTTCACACATGTCATCATCACATACATCATCACATCACAACACATGCCTTTCATGAAACTAATGTGTTAGGATCACTTGGGTTTCTTCTTGATGAGTTTTTCAACTCCTCTTTGAGGACTTAATGTACTCTCAATTAATTATTTTATATCATATTATTAAAATTAAAGTGAACATATTACGCAAAAATTAAAGGTTTAACTCTCACACCTTATTTGTAGATCTAATTGCCACAATCCTTTTTTAATGATTTCACTAGATCTATCTCGCAAGAAAATCTAACACATAAGTAACGTTTATTCATTAAGATCCTTTGATAATATTTTCTTCACTTAAAAGATCGATTATTAAAAGTCTCATGAATGCTTACCCCACGATTTAAGACTCTCGAAAGGAGGATTTCTAATTGCGAAGTTAGGGGTCTCCCCTTCAAATATCGTTTGCCCCTTCAAAGTCAATATGAAATTGCATTAGTATGATAATAATTAAATAATAATAAAATATTATGTTGACACTATGGAACTATACCATTCGGCCAAGATATGAAACCTCTAAGTGAAGGATTTTACGATCCAAATAACCACACTTACACTTGATTCAATACAAAATAGTCGATGAATCGAGGAGAGAATGATATCTATGATTTTTGTGATCTAAAATGATTGATAGAGTGAAGAAAAAATGTGAGTTTAATCAATTAAAGAGTCGACAAGTGAAAGAAGAAGAAAATAGAAGAATCTCGGTCACTGGTGATGGCAACAATAGTGGTCTAGTGGCGGCAACGATGGTAGCTCGGTAGTGGTTCGACGATGGTGTAGTGGCAGTCCAACTGTGGTGGGCTATGGGGTTTTAGTGGAAAAGAGGGGGGAAAAGAGTAAGAAAAGAAAATAAGGTGGAGGAGGAGAAGGGTTCATGGAGGCTTGTGGCGATGATCGACGATAGAAGGGAGGAAGAGCGAGGTGGGGTGGTGCTTATGGTGGCTAAAAGGTGTGTTGAAGGTGGTACAAGGGTCAGTTGTGGTGGAGGAAGAGTAAAGACTAAAGAAAAGTGGTGGTGGCTCTTTCTTTTCAAGTTGAAGCATAACTGTAGTTGGTCTAACTTCTCCTATCCCCAACTTCCAAAATATTGACATAGGCATCAAGTTGATACTTGCACCTAAGTTACATAATGCCTTACCACAATATGTTGCTCTAATGTTGCAAGGTATGGTAAAACATCTAGGATCCGTCAATTTTGGGGGTAGTTTGTCTTGAAGATATGCACTGCATTCCTTCGTTAGAGCTACCGTCTCAAATTCTCCAAGTCTTCGTTTCTTAGACAGGATATCTTTCATGAACTTGATGTAGTTCGGCATTTTCTCAAGTACTTCAACCAACGTGATGTTGATGTGAAGTTGCTTCAGTACGTCATGGAACTTCTTGAATTGAATCTCCTACTTTTGTTTCTGAAGTCTTTGAGGGTAGGGTGGTGGTGGTTTCATTACTGGGATTGATTCTGGTTGATTCGTCTTTGGCTGCAATTCTGCATCTAACGACATTGTTAGTTGATCAGAATTAGCTGGTCCTGAGGTTACTTTGTCAGGTTTTGCAGATTCTGATTCTAGTGAAATTGGAATTTCAACACTTGGTTGAACTTCTTCTGAGTCTTGAGTGTCAGCTGGCTCCTTTTCAACTTCGACAGTGTTGGGCTCTACTCTCTTTCCACTCCTCAATGTCAACGCTTTACAATGTTCCTTCCCCAGATTTCTTAGATTCTCCGTGTCACTAGGTAGAGCACCTTGTGGTCAGTTCCTGAGTTTAGTAGCAAGCTGACCCACTTGATTCTCCAAATTCCTTAAAGTGGCGTCGTTTTTCACCATGTATGCCTTCAATAGATTCTCTAAGCTATTGGATGGTTCCGCTTGGGTTGGTTTCTAAACTTGTTGGGGGAAACTAGGCGGCTAAGTTGGTCTAGGTTGGCGTAAGTGTTACTGGTTCCAGCCCCTTAGTTACTCTAGGAAAAATTCGGGTGATTTCGCCACGATGAGTTATAAAATTTGGATTGCAGTCCTTGACTCCCTCGATTTTGGTTTTGGTTAGCCATATAATATATGGATTCGGGGTTCGATGGACATTCTTCAAACAAATGTCCTTCCCTGCAGTACACACAGCTATATTCTCAAATTGGTTAAGTGGTTGGGCCGTAAAACTGTTAGACCCATTAGTGGTAAGATTCTTAAGCATTGAGGATATTGAAGATACCTGAGATGCGAGTGAAGTGAGAGCGTCCACTTCATGTATTCCAGTGACTCGCCTTCCTCACGTTGCTCGATTGGTTAGCCATTTATAATTTTTGCTGGCAATCCTCTTAATAATTTCGTAAGCTCCATTATAAGACTTAAAAAGAAGAGCACCATTAGCAGAGGCGTCCACTACCATCCTCGTGTGAGCGTTGAGACCATTATAGAATGTCTCAAGTTGAATGCAATGTGGGATTCCATGATGAGGGCACATTTGCAATAACTCTTTGTACCTTTCCCATGCCTCATATAAGGACTCATCATCCATTTGTTGGAAGGTAGTGATCTCATTCCTCAACTTGGCATTCTTTCTCGGCGGGAAATGCTTCATGAGGAATCTCTCGGCTAACTCTTGCCATGTAAAAATGAAGTTTGGTGGCAATGAGTTCAACCAGGCATGAGCTCTGTCCCTTAGCGAATATGGGAACAGCTTCAGTCGTAATGCATCTTCGGGTACTCCGGCTAACATGAAAGAATCACTCACTTTCATAAATATTCTTAAGTGAAGATGAGGATCTTCAGTAGGTATTCCACTAAATTGGCCCACAGTCAGAAGCATCTGGAACATGACTTGCTTCAGCTAGAACTGTTGTCCTCGTTTTCGGGTCTCCTAATACCCGGATTAAGATCGTTAAATACTGGCACGACATACTATTGTAAATCTCTATCCCTATCATCAGCAATAAGGATAGGATTCTAAGAAAGGTTTGCTCCATTTCTTTGATTCATATTCTCAAAGTTTATCTCTTCGGCCCTTCTCTGGTTCGCTTGTCTTCTTTGCTGTCAAAAGGTTCGTTCTATTTCAGGGTCCACAGGGAATAAGTCGATAATCTGGTCAATACTCATAAACACCTGAAATAATCATAGAAAAATTAAGTAAGTAAAGATTTAAACAGAAAAATAAATAAACCAAAATGGAAAAACAAATTCACAAATGATGGCTTTTTTAAGACAGTCCCCGGCAACGGCGCCAAAAACTTGGAATGACGAAAATGTGCAAGTGTACACAATCGCAACAAGTAATAAAGTGACAAGTAAATGTCGAGTTACCGTACCCACAAGGAATGTAAAAAGGAATATTTATTAAATTAATGTTAAAACACTTTAGTGATGGAAAATATTTTGGTTTAAAGATGATTAAAAACTAAGGGTTAAAAACTAAGCAAAAAAAATTTAAAAATAAAAAGGTTCTAATGCACGATTTCAAATAAGGTTTAATCAAGATGATATAATTGTGTTGAATTAATTACATTCCTTTAACTCAGAATTATTAAACTTATGTTTATACTGCTACGAAAAAATTCACGGCAACTCGGTAATTTGCTAACTACTGCTCATACATACTTATTAAATTAATCAATCTCTTGAACATTTTCCAATGTCAATCCAAGCTATTAATCAATCTTCACAAGCATATAAAAGATCAAATGAGGTAAAAGAGTATTTCTACCTTGAAACAGTTTAATCACAATAATCTTCCAAGTTATGCAAGGCATATGTATCGCCAAATTCAATGCTAAATTAACTTAAGCTACCTTAGAAGAATCAACATGCACAGATTAAGTATTGTGTTGACTAATTACAATTTCAATACAATTTAATAATTAATTAATTAGTTATCTAACAATTAATATTGCAAGAATAATTTAGGCATGATTTTACTTAATCAAGCATCTTACCGAGGCCTGTAACAGCACAAACACAATTTTAATAATTCAAGCAGGCAAAATATAATTAACCCAACACGGATTAAATTCAAGCTAGATTGATTAAAATAACCATTTCAATAGCATGAATATTCATAAACATGTTTGTCAAAACATCAACGAAATTTAAGAAAAATGCCAAATTACGTAAAAAAAGACTCAAGAAAAAACCACATTCGAGTTCGAGAATTTGAAGCAGGTCAGCAAGTCTTGTTGTTCAATTCCAGATTGAAGTTCTTTCCAGGTAAGCTAAAATAACGTTGGTCTGGTCTATTTATGATTCACCAAGTCTATCCATACGGAGTTGTTGAACTCCAAGGTAAGGGAGGTAATTTCCGAGTTAATGCTCAGCGCCCGAAACATTATTGGGGAGATAAAATTGAACGGGATAAAATCTCGTTCATTTTATCGGATACTTAATTTTTTGTTTTTCTTTTTGAATAAATGATTTAGGGTATATTTTCGGGTAAAGTATGTTTAAATAAATTCTGTCTAGGAGATTGGAACTTAAGCGGGACCGTTGTGACCCATCCAATCTTTCTTGGGAATTTATTTTGACATAATTTTCAAAGAAATTATCCCCTAAATGGAAAATTAAAGTTTTAGTTTCAAATAAAAGGGTCAATTTTGATCCAAGTTTTAATTTGCAACTCAATTTTAAATTTTCATTAAGTCTAGGGACTTAATTGAATTATTTTTAAAATTTAGTTGCTTTTTCGTAAATAAAAACTAGGTGTCTTTCTTTGTGAATATTTTCAAAAGCATCTAGAATAAATATATTTAATATTATTAATAATTTGATAAACTTTAATATATAATTATATTATTTATAATTTATATATTAATTTTTATAAACTTAGCTTAGAATTAGGATTAATTAGGAATTTTTTATTTCTGCAAAATAAAATTAGAGATGGGAATCAAAAGTAAATATGGACAAGTAGTAAATTCTAAAGTGTGGCAATAGGTATATACATGTCTAGGATTAGATCTAGGAAGAGCTTGGTACTTAAGCAGTCCAATTAACTCACCTCCTCTTTTTTGGAATCCTACCTGGTGTATAGTATCTATTCACTTTAAACAATGAGGACATTGTTCATTTTAAGATGGGGGGACCGAAAATTGAAATTATTTCCACTCAGAATAAAAATTTTCTTTTAATTATGAATATGATATATTTTTGTTCAATAAATTTGAATTTTGTTAAGTATGTTAAATTTAAGTATGAATAAAGTTTGATTATTTCAATAAATTGTTATGTTAGCTTAATAATGACATGAAATGTATTTCTAATAAAGCATGCAAATCATACCATAAAATTTTAGTTCTTTAGGAAAGTTAGGCATGCATGAAAGTTTAAGTCTTTAGAATTGACTTAGTAGTTTCTTGAGGCGAAATCCTAGGAAGCATGGAACATTGAAAATGATTTAGGCAACTGTTGTTTGGACCATTTGAGCCTTTCAAACCAACCATGATGAAATTTTTATCCTTTGAAACCCAACTTTGAGACTTTATGGCCTAATTTTATTTGAACCCTTGCAAAGTTAGCCATCACTTTTCTTAATTATCTTAAAAATGGCTCAAACACTAGACTCAGTACTATTCAGAGTATTCTTTGAAAATAAGTTTGGAGGAGTTGCAAAGAAGTATGAAATGCTCTAAAAATTGTAGTACATGTAGATTGCACTAAAGAGCATGTGAAAAGGAAAGAAAAGTTGATGTATTGAAGGTAATTATTTCGAAAGGTCCAATACAAGCTGAGTCTAGGGTTTTTTTTTTAAACCTAAAATTATCTATCTTTTACCTACCCCTAAGCCTAGCCACGTTACAACCTTGTTAAAGACCTATTGATTCAAAGTTCCAATGTTACCTATATTAGTGGAGAGAAATTGTTCTGTTCAACATATGAAGACATCAGTTAAGCTTAATGATTGTAGTTTAATTTTGAATAAGGGATTAAAACCAAATTGGTAGGTTTAACATGTCTTTATTAAGAAACATTTAGTCTAATTTTCCTATTGTAGTAATTGTTGAGATTAATTTGAACGATATATATACTTGAGTAGCATAATTATCAAATTTCTTGTTTTTGAGCATAAGTATATTGATTTCATAATTTTGGAAAGAATGTTGTTCTGAAGGAGTTTTTCACAGTGCTTTCGAGAAAATTCTTTTCAAATTTGTGCATTTCGGTTAAAGCCATGCTATTTCGGTTAAATTCTTCTCAAAAAAAAATATTATAAAATAATTAAATTATGTTAAAAATATGAACATAATGAATTTTAATTATTTTTATAGTTAATTTTGATTAATTTTGACTATTTTCGACAGATTCGTACAAAGGGCAAAATTTGGCTCGACAAATAATGCTCGAAGACCGAGAAGCAATTTGAAGCATCGAGAAAAAATTATTTCCAGCCTAAGATGGTCCAAAAATGTGTATTAATTCATAATATAATTAATTTTATTTTATTCTTAATTTAATTTGGGCAAAATAAATTATTAATTAATTATGGAACAAAAGGGTCCAGTTGAACCGCATTGGTTGAACCGAACTAGCCACCAATTAGGTTGCCCAAAACCGTCCATAAGCTGACCTAAATCAGCATTTTTTCTGACTAAATAAGCTTGCAAGAAGCCCTTGAAGAACTTTCAACCTTGCATTCAAACCCCTCCAAAAAATGTGGCTTTATGGATTTTCCCCAGGCTATTTTTAGCAAAGTTGAATCTCTCAAATTTGCCATGTGTGTGACCAACCAAGGGGGATATCTTTGGCTGATGGAATTTGTTATTTTTAGCAGCCACAATCAGCTATAAAAGCCTCCCCTTGCTAATCATTCAAATCATCCCTCACACTCTCATTCTCTCTTCTCTTCTCTCACTTTCTTTCAACTTTTCCTTCCCATTTCCCCTTTTGTTCAAGTGTCGATTTATTCTCTTTGGACAGAGGTCCTAATCAGCCATTGTTGAGTAGAAATTAAAGTATTCATAAGCCGCCTTGATAGCTGAGGACATCGGAGAACGAAGAACGGAGCAATCAGTCAAGCCACAGAGCAACACTGGATTTGCTTCTTATTCCCTATCTCTTTAAATTCCGTTGTTGTTTTGACAAACATGTTTATGAATATTTATGCTATTTAAATGGTTATTTTAATCAATTTAGCTTTAATTTAATCCATGTTGGGTTGATTATATTTTGCTTGCTTGAATTATTGAAATTGTGTTTGTGTTGTTATAGGCCTCGGTAAGATGCTTGATTAAGTAAAATCATGCCTAAGTTATCCTTGCAATATTAATTGTTAGATAAATAATGAATTAATTATTTAATCGTATTGAAATTGTAATTAATCAACACAATACTTAATCTGTGCATGCTTATTCTTCTAAGGTAGCTGAATTTAGCATTGTATTTGGCGATACATATGCCTTGCATAACTTGCAAGATTATTGTGATTAAACTATTTTAAGGTAGAAATACTCAGTTACCTCACTTGATCTTTTATATGCTTGTGAAGATTGATTAATCACTTGGTTTGACATTAAAAAATGTTCAAGAGATTGATTAATTTAATAAGTATGTATGAGCAGTAGTTAGCAAATTACCGAGTTGTCGTGAATTTGTTTGTAGCAGTATAAACATAAGTTTAATAATTCTAAGTTAAAGGAATGTAATTAATCCAACACAATTATATCATCTTGATTAAACCTTATTTGAAATTGTGCATTAGAACTTTTTATTTTTAATTTTTTTACTTAGTTTTTAACCTTTAATTTTTAATCATCTTTAAACAAAAGTATTTTCCATCACCAAAGTGTTTTAACATTAATTCCATAAATATTCCTTTTTACAGTCCCTGTAGGTGCGATAACTTGACATTTACTTGTCGCTTTATTACTTGTTACGATTCTGTACACATGCACATTTTCGTCGTTCCATACATCTTACTACCTCTAGGATGCATAGCATAGGGGCTGCTATACGCTTCTTGAAGTATGGACTACCTCAACTTAGAACCGGATGGTACACAGAATCTCCCATGATAACGCAAAACTCCTCCAGAGTTAAAAGTGAAATCTGAAGTTTTACCCTCTTCAACAAGTTTCACATGAGCCTCTAAAGACTAATCTGAAGTTTTTTTAAGTTGAATCTGCTCAATCAAGGTTGGTCGCACATGTAATTCTACAAGTAAGCAACCACCATTAGATAAAAATCAACCCTAGCAAAAATTGCCCTCAACTTAGATATGGACTTCCTACTCAATGCATCTGCCACGACATTAGCCTTACCCGGATGGTACTGGATTGTACAGTCATAGTCTTTCAGAAGTTCAATCCAATGCCTCTGTCTTAAGTTCAACTCCCTCTGGGTGTGGAGATACTTAAGACTTTTATGATCCGTATAAAAGACACATTTCTCCCCATAAAGATAGTGGCTCCAGATCTTAAGAGCAAAAATTATAGTAGCCAACTCTAGATCATGTGTCGGATAATTACACTCATATGGCTTAAGTTGTCTCAAAGCATTGGCCACAACTTTCCCGTCCTGCATCAACACATAACCAAGACTGGAATGAGAAGCATCACTAAAGGCTACATAATTTTTCCCAGACTCGGCTTGGATCAACACTGGTGCCTACGTCAAAACTACCTTAAGCTTCTCAAAACTAGCTTGCTGCTCATCAGTCCAGTTAAACATTACAGTCTTTCTCAATAACTTAGTCATTGGAGCAGAAATCAATGAGAATCCTCAACAAACCTCTGATAATAGCCAGTAAGTCTGAGAAAACTCCAACTCTCACTAACATTCCTAGGCTCCAATCTAGGATGGCCTCGATTTTCTTTGGGTCCACACGAATACCCTCAGCAGATACCACATGTCCTAAAAACATCACCTCTCAAAGCCAAAACTCACACTTACTGAGCTTCGCATGTAATCATTTCTCACGTAAGGTTTGAAGGACTAATCTTAAGTGTTCCTTATGCTCCAACTCAGAATTGGAGTAAATCAAGATGTCATCAATGAAGACCATAACAAACTGGTCGAGATAGGGCTGAAAGTCTCTATTCATTAAGTCCATGAAAGTGGTGGGAGCATTCGTAAGATCGAAGGGCATCACTAAGAACTCGCAGTGCCCATACTGAGTCCTGAAAGTAGTCTTCGACACATCAACCTCCCTAACTTGCAATCGATAGTATACCAACCTCAAACAGGTCTTGGAGAAAACCGTCGCTCCTTAAAATTGATTGAATATGTCATCGATCCTTGGCAACAGATACTTATTTTTTACAGTCAACTTATTCAGCTGGCGATAATCAATACACAACCTCATAAAGCCATCATTCTTTTTCACAAAAATGACTGGAGCTTCACACAATGACATACTGAGCCTTATGAAGCCATGATCAATTAACTCTTGTAACTGTGCCTTGAGCTCCTTAGGTGCCATGCGATAGGGTGAAATGGACACCGGTGCTGTCCCAAGCAACAACTCAATTCTAAACTCAACCTTATGCTTTAGAGGTAAGCTGGGCAATTCTTTAGGAAAGACGTCGGGAAACTCTTTCACCACACGAATGTTCTGCAATGTAATAGTATCTATATTCGTACCCAAAATATACGTGAGATAACAGTCACACCTTTTACGAACCAATTTCTACGTCATGAAGGAAGAGATTACATTAGATAGATAATCCAGATGTTCCCCAACCATGATATCTCATTCCTGGAAAAAGTCCTCAAGGTAACTCGTTTAGTGTCACAATCAAGGATAACCCGGTGTTCACTCAGCTAGTACATTTCCAAAATGAGATCAAACTCTCCAAAGGGTAGTTCCATCAGGTCGGTAGGAAATACTTCCCCTTAGACTTGCAACGGTTATTCTTTATAAATCTCATCTGCATGTACAAATTTCTTAAGGGGCTAAGAACAGTCACATCACTAATAGTTTCCTCTACCCGAATGCACAGTTTTTCAGCCATCAGACAAGATACATATGAATGGGTAGAGCCATTATACATCAATGCAAAGAAAGGAATAGCATTAACAGTAAATGTACTTACTATCACATCAGCCGCATCATGATCTTCTCGGTGTCTAGCCCTATAAACAAGCGCTGGTTGCCTTACATCCACTCGGTTAGCACCTTGAACTAGTGCTCGCTGTCTCTGCCTAGCATGACTGCCTCTGTTTTGACCCTAAGCTCATTGTGGCTGTTGACCAGCTCTTTGATTTGGAGCACAATTCTGAGCCGGTGCTTACGTCTGCTTATTTAGTGGGGACATTCTTGGATCTTATAATTCAGTGATCCATATTTTTGGCATGCACCCGTGCCTTGCCAACATTCACTCGGATGTCTTTTGCCACAGGTGGCACAATTTTAGTTTATGTCTACCATTGCGACAAAGTTCCGGCAGGGTCGATCATCTCTAGCATGCTTAACTGGGCATTGAGTCTGCCCATTAGGGTCAGAATCTCTCTTTGTAGGAATCTCTTTTTAATTCATGCTCAATGCGTCTGATCTCTTCACAAATCTTAGTCTTCTCCACCAAAGCTACGAAGACCCTCTCCTGAAGCAGAGCTACTATGATATGATGTTGCATATCGAAACAACGAACCTTGAAGGATTTCAGATCTAGGATTATAGCAAACGTCCTTTCTGTAGCATAAACAACACACAAACAAAACAAAAGAAAGGGAACACAATTCAAAATTGGAGACAAAAAACTCGAAAGAACCTGCACAATAGACTATGCAAACCCGAATCGAATATGTTTCACGTCGACGGACATGGACCCTCTAGATAGAAATCTAGGAACCTTAAGTATCAAGGAAGTTTTGACACGACAAACTAAGTCTGAAATGTCAAAAGAAAGTTCAATGAAGAACCGAAATTGAGAGAAAATTCTCACAAGTATTTGTTAAATAAAAATCATCTAACCAGATTACATTGGTTGAACAACTATTTATAAGTACAAGGAAGGGGTTGTCGAATTTGAACTTGTGGCTGGAAATAAAGAATTCAAATTTGAATATGAATGAGTTATATCCTCTCTTGGCGCCATCAAATACCAGCCACACATTTAATATGTGTGAAACATTTGGAATTCAAACATTTGAACTCTTGTTCTTATCCAAAACGTTTGAAATTCAAATATTTGAACTCTTGTTCTTATCCCTTTGAATTTGGCGTCATATGTAAAGAAAAGGGCTGATCTCGGCCACACATGCACACACATGTGTCAAGGCTGTTACGTGTGTGATTTGCATGCTGGGATGCCACCTAGGCTGCCACATGCATACGGGACAGTCCCCGATACGTAGGACACCTTCCCGCTACTTCTGGACTTGTCAGCTAGAGTTGAGCTAGTGGAGCTGAAATTGAGCTAGTTGGAAATGTACTGAGCTGAAATGAGCTGGAAATAAACTTTCAGAACTATTTCAAGCTGAGAAGAGCTGCACGTACATATTTGAGGTTCAACTGAGCTAGAAATGAGGCCTTAAGCTGCTGTCCATTATTGTACCTATATCAAAACATATCAAACTTCCATCAAAGTTTGGTAAATTTAATGGAAAACAAAATTACAAGCTGGAGCACTTGCAATTCTTATTCTTTAACACACTTACAATTTAGGAACAACTTAGAAACAATACAAATACTATCAACCCAATTGCAGAAACGTACCTAGCATAACATAGACATACTTAAACGCATGAACTAGTAATATAACTGAGATATGTCATATATCAGCATGCAACATGTTATAAAGCCTATGTTCTAAGGTATAAACATAATCGAATGAATCTAGAATCGTAGCACAAGTAAGCAACAAGACTTCCCTGAATTTCTTTGCCTTAGAACGGTTAATAGGTCCTATTGGTAAGAGCTCCTGATCGGTTTGCCTTGGTGGCGTAAATGTGCTCACATCATCCCCCCTTCTTGAAAAGGATTTGTCCTCAAATCTGTAGAATCATCATAAGGGGTTAAAGTAAAAACATTAAATGTGGCACTCATATTGTATTCTCCCGGCAAGTCTAACTTGTAAGCGTTGTCATTCACTTTCTCCAACACTTGAAAAGGACCATCTCCGCGCGGTAATAGCTTGGACCGCCTTTAGCCTGGATAACTTTCCTTTCAGAAATGAATCCATACCCAATCACCAACATCGAAGGTGACTCGCTTTCTACCCTTATTTTCTTGCTTTTCGTACTGCTGAGTCCTTCGTTCGAGGTTCTCCTTAACCTGTTGATGCAATTTCTTCACGTATTCTATTTTTCCTTTACCGTCCCTGTTCATCACCTGTTCCTGTGGCAAAGGCAACATATCTAGAGGCGTAATAGGATTAAAACCATAAACAACGTCAAAAGGTGACATCTTAGTAGCAGAATGTACAGCATGGTTATAAGCGAATTCAACATGTGGCAAACAATCTTCCCAAGTTTTGATGTTCTTTTTAATGATGGAACGAAGTAAAGTAGATAAAACTTTGTTAACAACCTCAGTTTGCCCATCAGTCGGGGGATGACAAGTAGTAGAAACATAAGTTTCGTACCTAATTTGCTCCAAAGAGTCCTCCAGAAATGACTCAAAAACTTCACATCCCTATCAGAAACAATCGACCTAGGAATACCATGTAATCGTACAACATCTCTAAAGAACAAGTTAGCCACATTAACAACATCATCAGTCTTATGGCATGAAATGAAATGTGCCATCTTCGAGAACCTATCAACTACAACAAATATGCTATCCCTACCTGTTCCAGTTAGAGGCAATCCCAAAACAAAGTCCATTGAAATATCAATCCAAGGGGATTTCGGAATAGGTAAAGGTAAGTACATACCATGTGGTGAAACCTTCGATTTTGCTTTTTGACAAGTCACACAACGTTCACAATACCTTTCAACGTCCCTGGGCATCTTAGGCCAAAAAAGATGCTCTTTTAAGGTGTGTAACGTTTTAATAACCCCAAAATGACCCATCAATCCACCTTCATGTGCTTCACGGATCAGTATATCATGTATTGAACCTTGTGCAATGCATATCCTGTTTTCTTTGAAAAGATATCCATCATGCCTGTAGAATTTTCCATCTGCTCTTTTCTCACAAGCACTATACTTATCTCTAAAATCAGGATCATCAGAATATAATTCTCTAATATATGCAAATCCGATAACTGTGAATCAAGGTAACTCAAAAGGGTATATCTACGTGATAATGCATCAGTAACGGCATTGTCTTTCCCCTTTTTGTAACGAATGACATAAGGAAAAGATTCCAAAAATTCAACCCATTTAGCATGTCGTTTATTCAATTTATGCTGACTTGTAATATACCGAAAAGCCTCATGGTCAGTGTGGATGACAAACTCTTTAGGCAACAAATAATGCTGCCACGTCTCCAAAGCTCGGATCAGTGCATACATTTCCTTGTCATAGACAGGATAATTCAACGTTGCTCCAATAAGTTTCTCACTAAAATATGCAACGAGCCTCTTTTTCTGTGACAAAATAGCACCTATACCAACTCCAGAAGCATCACATTCAATTTCAAACATTTTATCAAAATCAGGTAATGCTAAAACAAGCGCTTTTGTAAAGTAATCTTTTATTTTTAGAAAGGCATCTTCTTGTTCTTTACCCCAAGAGAAGACGAAATTCTTCTTTATAATCCTGGTTAAGGGAATGGTAATAAAACTGAATTGGGGAACAAACCGACGGTAAAAACTGGCTAAACCATGAAACGATCTAACCTGACTAATGGATGTCGGCCGTGGCCAATCTTGAATCGCCTTTATCTTCTCATGATCAACCTCAACTCCATGAGAACTAACAATATAACCAAGAAATGTAAGTTTGTTAGTACAAAACACACATTTCTCCATGTTACTGAACAATTTCTCTTCTCGCAAAGTCTGTAAAATAGCTCGTAACTGTTCTATATGATCCTGCAAAGTCTTGCTATAAATTAGCAGGTCATCAAAGTATACAACACAAAATTTGCCTATAAAAGATCACAGAACATGATTCATCAGTCGCATAAAAGTACTAGGTGCGTTCGTTAATCCAAATGGCATCACTAACCATTCGTACAAACCTAGCTTTGTTTTAAAAGCTGTCTTCCACTCGTCGCCTTCTTTCATGCGAATCTAGTGGTATCCACTCTTCAAATCAATTTTGGAGAAGATAGTCATTCCGTATAATTCATCCAGCATGTCATCAAGTCGAGGAATGGGGTGTCGATACTTGATTGTGATTTGATTTACTGCTCGACAATCAACATACATCCTCCAAGTCCCATCTTTCTTAGGTACCAATAGCACTGGTACGGTACACGGGCTTAAACTCTCTCAAATGTAACCTTTATCCAACAACTCTGAAATCTGTCTTTCAAGTTCCTTTGTCTCTTCAGGGTTACTTCGATTGGCTGGTCTATTTGGAATCGTGGCTCCAAGAATGAAATCAATCTGGTGCTCAATGCCACAAAGAGGGGGTAAACCCTTGGGTGTTTCATCCAGAAACAGATCTTGAAACTCCTGCAAAAGAGATGAAATGGAAGCAGGCAAAACATTAGAAGTTTCAGACAATAAACAAGAATCTTTAAACAACAAAATGAGCAAAGATTATTGAGAGAAAAGACATTTCCTGGTTTCTTTGCTACTTCCATACACATTCATCTTGTTTTTCCCACGAACTTCTTCAGTATTCTTTCGCAATCTCTCCTGATCTTCTTGCACTTGACTCAGTGTCAATGGTGCTAAGGTGAACTTCTTTCCTTTGTGCATAAAAGAATATCTGTTTGTAAAACCATCGTGCGTCGTCCTCTTATAAAACTGCCACAGACAACCTAATAGCAAATGGCTCGCATCCATTGAAATGACATCGCAAAGTACTTCATCCTTGTACTTTCCAATGACAAACGGATCTAACACCTATTTGTTTACTTTAATCTCTCCTCCATTATTCAGCCACTGCAACTTGCAGGGATTCGGATGCTTTGTCGTCTTCAGTCCTAACTTTTCAACCATCACAGAACTAACAACATTCGTGCAACTACCACCATCGATAATTACAACACATACCTTGTCATTGACGAGACATCTTGTATGAAAGATGTTCTCTCGCTGCTATTCTTCTTGAGTCGGTTGAGTGTTCAAACTTCTCTTGATACCAAGTGCTTCACTGGTTGCAAATGTCTGCACATTTTCATCATGTTCATCAACATCTACTGTAGGGAGTTCTGGCTCTCCTTCTTCTGTCTCGGACTCAATATCGCCACTCTCTAATAATATCATGGTCCTCCGAATTGGACATTGACTGGCAATATGTCCTCTACCAGGGCACTAAAAGCATAAAATGTCTCTCGAACGTTCTAGTTGCATTTGTTGTTTCCCAAGCCCAACATCAACAACTGGAGCCTTGGGTTGCTCGTTTCACCCTTTTCTTTGATTTGGAATGGTGTTTGCTTCCTGAAATTGTTAGGAGTACCCAAAGGATTGGAAAATGATTTAAATGGAGTATTACCTCTATTAAAAGACTTTCTAAGTTGTTGTCTTTAAACTTTAATCGCCATATGCACCATGTCTCTCGATCCTCAACAATGTTGGCTCGCATCATGGACACCTCTATCTCCTTGTAGTAGTCTTCTACACTCCTATTTCCCTGTTTTATCGATTGCAATTTCTGGAATAAATCATGATGATAGTGAGAAGGAACAAATCTCTTGCGCATGATTTGCTTCATTTTTGCCCAAGTTCTCACGGGACCTTCACCGATACGTCTTCGACTTATCAATAATTGATCCCAGCAGATCAAGGTGTAGTCTGTGAATTCCATCACAGCCAAACGAACCTTCTTCTGTTCTGATTAATTATAACACTCGAAAACATGTTCTACCCGGCTTTCCCAAGCAAGATATGCATCAGGATCTGTTCGTCCCTGAAAAGAAGGTATAGCAACTTTTATGTTAGAAATATTATCATCAACTGCGCGTCCTGGTCGTTGATTCACCCTTGGTGGAAGTTCGACGTCATTTTCATCATTCTGTTCATTATGGACAGATTGGGAACCACCCCCATCAATCTTGTCCAAACGAGAATGTATAGGCTCTAATGCATTTTCTAACAGACGTTGTAAGGTACGAGTAAGAGACTATATTTGCAAATCTGGTGGCAGATTTTCATCAAAAATACGATCTTCCGATCCTGTCATACTTAAACAACACAAAGAATACTGATAAAAAGTTAAGTAAAACAAAAATAAGAAAAGTCCTCATAGTACACTAACAAAACCTCTCGGTTTTCACTCCAAAGAATAGTGCACTCAAAATACACTCAGTGCTCGTGTTTCACTTGAGAGAATACTTGAATGGCTCTTTTTTTCTCCCCTTATATTCTCACAACGCTCAATGCCTTTTTCCACTCGATCACTCGCAATCAGTTCTTTAGGGAACTAACCCGATCCTTTGGACTTGTTAACTATGTCAAACTTACAAGAGAAAGGGAAAAGAAGAAAAAAATAAAGGTTAAAGAAACAAACAGTTAAAGAAAGATATAGGACTGAAGAAAAAAAATGAAGAAACGAGGATGACAACAAAAAAGAAAACTCAACAACTTACTACAAAAGAAATGCTTACAACGATCCTATCACCGAATCAAACAAGAAAAGTTGTTTCAGATATTTTCACGCATTTCAAAAATTTCAACATGTCACACACAATTCAAAAATTTCAAAAATTTGAGCATCTTCCAACATGTCACACACAATTCAACACAGTTCTTTTGTAATTTACACAAAATTTCAAAAACTGATTTTATTATATATATATATATATATTTCGAATTTTTTTCTTTTTCTTTTAAACCTTGATATTCGAAAAAAAATTGATTTTTTTGCTTTTTTTAAACTTTGATAATTATATATTTTTCTATTTTGTTTGTTTTTGTTTTTTGTGTTTTTTTTGCTTTTTTTGGTGCAGAACGTGCTAAAATCCAACCTAAGCTCTGATTACCACTTGATATGACGTTGCTTATCGAAACAATGAACCTAGAAGGATTGTGAATCTAGGATTATAGAAAAACATCCTTTCTGTGGCTTAAACAACACACAAACAAAACAAAAGAAAGGGAAAAAAATTCAAAATTAGAGACGAAAACTCGAAAGAACCTGGACAATAGACTATGCAAACCCAAATCGAATGTTTCACGTCGAAGGACATGGACCCTCTAGATAGGAATCTAGGAACCCTAAGTATCAAAGAAGTTTTGACACGACAAACTAAGTCTGAAATGCCAAAAGAAAGTTCAATGAAGAACCAAAATTGAGAGAAAATTCTCACAAGTATTTGTTTAATAAAAATCATCTAATTATATTACATTGGTTGAACAACTATTTATAAGTACAAGGAAGGGGTTGTCGAATTTGAACTTGTGGCTGTAAATAAAGAATTCAAATTTAAATATGAATGTGTTATATCCTCTCTTGGCGCCATCAAATACTAGCCACACATTTAATATGTGTGAAATGTTTGAAATTCAAACATTTGAACTCTTGTTCTTATCCCTTTGAATTTGGCGTCATATGTAGAGAAGAGGGCTAGTTTCGACCACACATGCACACACATGTGTCAAGGCTATTACATGTGTGATTTGCATGCTGGGATGCCACCTAGGCTGCCACATGTGTATAGGACACTCCCCGATACGTAGGAAACCTTCCAGCTACTTCTGGTCATGTCAGCTAGAGTTGAGCTGGTGGAGCTGAAATTGAGCTAGCTGGAAATTAACTGAGCTAAAATGAGCTGGAAATAAACTTTCAGAACTATTTCGAGCTGAGAAGAGTTGCACGCACATATTTGAGCTTCAACCGAGCTAGAAATGAGGCCTTAAGCTACTGTCCATTATTGTACCTAAATCAAAACATATCAAACTTCCATCAAAGTCTGGTAAATTTAATGGAAAATAGAATTACAAGCTGGAACACTTACAATTTAGAAACAACTTAGAAACAATACAAATACTATCAACCCAATTGCAGAAACGTACTTAGCATAACATATACATACTTAAACGCATGAACTAGTACTATAACCGAGATATGTCACATATCAGCATGCAACATGTTATAAAGCCTATGTTCTAAGGCATGAACATAATCGAATGAATCTGGAATCATAGCACAAGTAAGGAACAAGACTTCCCTGAATTTCTTTGCCTTAGAACGAGTAATAGGTCCTAATGGTAAGACCTCCGGATCGATTTGCCTTTGTAGGGTAAATGTGCTCACATCATACTAGCATCATCAATTCAGATTTTAGCCTAAACTCAAATAAGACGCACTTATCCTGCTCATCTACTACCATACCCGAAGTATAACGACTAAGCCTTAGAAACTCAGGCTCATAATCAGCCATGGACATGTCACCCTGTCTAAGCTCAATAGATTCTAGTCTTCTGGCCTCTACATACCTCGCGTGTAACAACCCATTTTTCAGTGGTGTCGAAAATAGTGGTTTCAGGGCCACCAAATCTGACGAGTAAGTTCGTAAATATTATATTTAATATTTACGAGTAAAATATGATTTTTAAATTTTTTTGTTATGATAATTTATGTTATATAAACAATTTATTAAGTTCAAGTGGTATGACCCTAAGGTCAAGTGGTTTTAGAAAATGAGGTATTGGGACCTCGTTTCTATAAATTGAGCTGTAAATATTTTTATAAATATTTACGGAGTGTCATTAAGGTGGTATTAATGTTTTGTTGATATATTTTAATGTTTAAATATTTAATTAAGGAAAAGGACTAAATCGTAAAGGATGCAAAAGTCAATCGCTATTAGCTTAATTGTATTAAATGGCTAAAGAACCATGAATTAAGGGTTTTAAAAGTTAAATATACCTTATTTATTCTTATTGGACGGTTTAAAGGTGAAAATTTGTGAAATATTAATTAAATTACAAGGGTAAAATAGTAAATTAATTAATAAATTAAACAAAACATAAAAGAAATAGTATCATCTTGTTCATTTGGCTTTTTCCTTCACCAAATTTCCATGGATGTTTACCTTCAAGGTTCATCCAACTTAATTTCAATGCATGTGAGTCCATTTTGATTTTGTTTCTTATATTTTGTATGTTTTTGATATCGTTGCAACTAGGTTCAGCTAGCTCTACCTTTAATTTTGAAACTGTTAAAGATTTTGAATGTTTTCGTTGATGAATCTTATAATTTTTTATCTTAGATGATGAATTTGGAATGTTGATTGATAATTAAATTTATTTTGTTAAGTGATTTTTTATGAATTCATTGATTAAGGACAAATTTGTTAAAATAACAAAAGTTCAAGGGTTTGATGTGAAATTGTTGCAATTGTGGGCTAATATGGGTGCCATGAATATTCCGGTATTATAAATTGCCATTAAAAATGGTTAATTATCATGTTTTGGGCTCAAGAACTAAATTGAATAAAAGTAAAACTTCAGGGGTAATTTTGTAAAAATTTCAAAATGAATAAATTGCATAAAATAAACTTTTTTACTGTCTAAATTAATAGATTGAATGAAATAATTAATTTAGTTCAAGATCAGGTGGAAAATTAAGGAGAATGGAAAATTACTAAAATGCCCTTGTACTTTGACATTTCTGCAATTTAGTCAGGTAAGCTCAAAGTGTTTCAATACATAAATAAATTTCTACTTACATTTTTATAATATAATTCTTTAATCAAATGTTCATAGTTAATTATTTAATGATTGCACTTACGTGCCCCTGTTTGTACTCCAGTACCCCTGATTGTACTTACGTGCCCCTGTTTTCACTTTAGTGCCCTTGATCGCACATTCGTGCTCTGATTGCACTTTTGTGTCCTATTATGCATATATGATGTCCTTGTTATGGTGTAGTTACCTAATTATTCGAGTTAAGTTACTAGTTTAACGGGAATAAAAAGGGAAAGAATAGTAAGTGTATCGAAAGCTAAGTTAAGAACCTATGAAAAGGTATGAATTGTTGATGAGCAAAGTATGAATATTCGTGATTATGAAAAGTATGATTTATGTGATGCTATGTTTATGTATCTTATCTTGCCCTGTGATGATATTGCTAAGCTGTGAGTTTAATCACTAACTTGTGTTGTTAATAATGCTAAGGTTTGTGCTAAGCTAGTAGTTGAATTAAATTATGATAGTTTTAAATTTATGCATTGAAATAATAAATGGCCAAATATAAAGATACTTATGTTCATAAAAATGTGGTAAGAATCAAAGTATGTACTTTATTATGAAATGGTTTATCATGAAGTTGATTCTAAAGGGTTATGTTTAAACACACTAACTGGTGGTTATAGTTAATGTTATGTTTATGTCTTATGTGTATGAAAAAGAAATGGATGAGAATAGGTAATGCAATGATAAGTGCATAGTTGAGATGTAATGTGATGAAATAAAAGAATTGTCAAGTTAAAGGACTTATTCGTAAGGAAGGAAATTTACTTATGATATATGTGAATTTACTTATATCATGAATAAATACACTAATTCGTGAGTTAATAACGTAATTAAATTTATGCTAATTAAATGGATTGGTAAGTAAGTAAAGTAAATGGTTCATCATTTTAAGAAAAGACAAATGATTATGTAATTCAACTTATGAGACCACATTGTGTTATAAATAGAAAGTATTCGAATGTTAATGAACTTATTCATTTGGGAATTGATAGTTATATAGTTGATAAATCTTGAGGCATTGGTATAGGGTTATTTATAACTTATAAAATTCTTATTGAAATGGATTATTGCATTTTAAAGTTTATACGAGCTTACTAAGCATTCATTACTTATGTGGTTTTCTTTCTCTTATTTTATAGATTATCAGAAACTCGATCAGTTTGGAAGCTAGTCGGAGATTCATCACACTATCTAGAGACTTTATCGGTAGATTTTGATGTTTTTCTAGTGGTTATAATGGCATGTATAGGTGTCCTTGTTTGATGATTTTATCCATTATGTTTGGCTTGTAAATATGGTAATTTGGGTAATAAGATAGTTGTTATATTATCAAGTATGTATAGGTATTTTGATTAATGATGTAGCCATTTGTTTTGGCTTGTGTTTTTGTTGTTTCAAGTGATGAAATGGTGTTAAGTTGGCATGTATATATTTGGCCTTGCAATGGTTGTTATTTTGGGTGTTTATGGTAACTAAATGATGAAAGTTAAAATGGTAGTTAGAGTGTATGTGTTAAATGATCCTTTGACATGTTTGAATGTGGTGTTTTAGCATATTGGTTATAGATGACATATATGGCTAATGGTGTTAGATGATAACTGGTATTTTTGGTATTTGTGGATGTGAATTTGACATGTGAGCAAAGTGTTAAGTTTTGGTTAAATATGCATATATACATGTTTAAATGTTGTGTTTGAGGTGCTTTTTGGGGCATATTGATTATATAATTATAAACCTTATTTCGATAGCTTGATTATGCATGTTTTTAGTGCAATTTGAAGGCTTATATATATATGTGAAAATTTGGTTGTAGGTATATGCATGAATGGGTGAGGAAAATGGCTTTGAAATGACCTATTTTTCATCCATACGAGCAGAGACATGGGCGTGTGTCTCTGCTGTGTGCGACACACAGCCATGCGACACTGCTGTGTGTCCCCTGTAGCTTTCAAACGTTTGCAAGTCAGGCTGTTACACGACCTAGTACACGGCCTAACACATGGGCGTGTGAGGTTATCTCGAAGGGTACACGGCGTGGAACACGGGCGTGTGGCATGGCCATGTGACCCAGTCAGAGAGTTATATGGGCACAGACACGGGCTGGGATACGACCGTGTGTCCCTACTTTGAATGTCCACACGGCTTGAGACACGGGCGTGTCTCCCAGTCGTGTGAGTCACCCGGCCTTGCCACACGGCTGTGTGACCCTTGCAATTTGAAAATTTTCATCTTTTTTTGAAAAATTCTATGTTTTTGATTTAGTCCCGACTAGTTTTTAATGTGTTTTTAGGGTCTCAAGGTTCGTATAAGGGACAATATGTATGTCATTGATTGGTTTTGCAATGATTGATGTTGTGAATTAATTGTTTTATAATTTTGGTTAGTTTTCAAGTGTAATCTCTGGTAATTCTCTATAACCCTATCCTGGCGATGGATACCGATTAGGGTATTACATCACGTCCACATATTTCTTCTAGAAGACCTCTAGAAAATATCCGCACTTCAATCGATGAGCTTGGGTACCTTTCATAATGGCCTGCCACCAATAGTAGGCGTCATCACGCAATAATGACACAGTCCCCTTAAGTTTTTGCTCTAGGGTGCACTCCATATCATCAAGGATTCGCCCTGTAGCCACCAACCAATCAGTTACAGTGGGGGTCATCCCAGTAACACCCCTAAACAACTCAACCCTATTCAAATGTAGCCTCTCAATAATAGTGCCATGTTTGTTAGCTCTAGTTTGGGCACCGACCACTAGTTCCAATACTCGTAACATGACCTACAATACAACCTTGTTCGTAGGCTCTTGCTGACTCTCGTCAAGAGTGGGTGCACATTCCATATTTTCCACAGTTGGCTCAGCGGTTCACACTTGGGATGTGAATAAGTCGACTTGGGTTCCCTGACCCAGCTCTCTGCGAGCTCTCATTCCTGTAGTCCTAACTCTATGGGTACTCATTTTAAGTTTTACGTATGCTGTCAATAGAGATAAGTTTTATCATTATCACTTGAACGTTTTCAATCGAAGTTTCATTTTATTGGTTAATATGAGTCTCGCTTTTTATTTTTTCACGATATAGAGTTTGACTCAATCTATAGTTTCCTATAGTTTCACATTCAAAGAACACTTACCTCGGATTGGCTTTGGGAGTCTCAAATTTTATAGTAAGTGACATGTTTTTCCCAAAATACCCTTTTTATAATGCATTAAGTTTTTCGAAAACATTTTTCCCATGGATCAAGTTTTAAATTGGGCTCTGATACCACTAAATGTAATTTCTCAAACCGGGCTTAGACGTTATGACCCAATCTGAGCAATTACATGGACCATGAAGATGGCCACATTGTTTCCATAAGAAAAGTTCATTCGTCCTTGAATCATGTCCTTTTGAAAATATCATGTTCTTTTCACTAAAATTTATATATTCCTTTTTTATTAAAATACTTGTAGTATAAGTTTTGAAAACACATTTGCAGTAGATACTAATTCTTAAAAATGTTTAATGATCATTTAAAACTGAAAGCCAACATAAGCAATCCATTCAATAATTCCAATATATCAGAAAGGAAAATCCCAATGTCACATTTCACAATTTAAAATTAAGTCCCAAAAAGTTATTAAAACAAACCCAAATCAAAGTCCATAAAAATCCATAAAATGATATTAAGTCCATAATTTATTAAAAATTTCACATCTGGCAGCATCATTGAAAATTTGTATCCGAGTCCTAATTACAAGGATTACCTGAAACATACACATAAGATGGGTGAGCTTATAAGCCTAGTGTAACAACCCATTTTTCAGTGGGGTCAGAAACAGTGGTTTTGGGATCACAAATTTGACGAGTAAGTTCGTAAATTTTATTTATGAATATTTATGAGTCGATATGGTTTTAAAAAGATTTTTGTTATGGTAATTTATGTGATGTGAATGATTAATTAAGTTCAAGTGGTAAGACTCTCAGGTTAAGTGGTTTTAGAAAATAAGCTATCGGGAACTCGTTTCTATAAACCAAGTCATAAATATTTTATAAATATTTACATTATTTCTTTAAGGTGGTATTAAAGTTTCGTTGAAAAATTTTAACGTTTTGATAGTTAATTAAGCGAAAAGGACTAAATCATAAAACTTGAAAAAGTTAATTGCTATTAGTTTAAAGGTGTTAATTGATTAATGAATTATAATTGGATGGGCTTATTGAGTAAATTAGTCATCCTAAAGATAGTGGGATGGCAAGGAACTTTAAAGTTTGTTTTTTTATGTATAAAGGTTATAATAATTAAAAATAAGTATTATAATTAAAATAAAGATGAAAATTTTGATGCTTTAGTTGCGGTTATAATGACATGTATAGGTGTTTTGTGCTTGATGATATGGTCAATATTTTGGCTTGTAAATATGGTTTATGATTGATGACATTTTGGCATTTTTGGGATTGATGGCTAATGTTGAAATGGTTTAGTGATGATATGTTTTGAATGGCCAAATTGGTATGCTTGTGTGTGATATTGGTATGTAATATTGCTTTGAATTTGTGAAACTTATGTTATTTTGATGCCTTGATTTTTGGTGTGCTTTTGGCACTTTGATGCTGAATGGTTGGTGTTATATGCATGGTTTTATGGCCAAAATGGTATGTGTTGGCATGTTTGCAAAGTGATCATTTAGGGCATGTTTTGATATTTGATTTAATCAAATATTTTTGGTTGAATTATGAACAATTTAGACCTAAATTTGGTATGTATCTATATTGGATGTTTCAACAATTTGGTAATGGCTAGTTTTATGTCATTTATAAGGTTTTGATATATAAGTGATGTGGTTCAAATGGTAAAGTTATTTTTTTATGGTATGAATCTAAATTTGTAAGGTTGGTATGTGTCAAAAGTGGTATGCTTGGTATGGAAACAAGTTAGTTGCTAAATGGTTAAATATACATATGTTTAGATATGTTTAATGTATATGATTGGGGTGCCTTATGGCATATTGGTTGAGTAGAAATTGGTCATTTTATGCATAGTTGAATATGTTTTGATACCTTGGTCATATGTACAAATGGCTTGTTTAGGTGTACTTGAATTGGGTGAAAGTAATGGCTTGAAATTGGCCTATTTCCTGTCCACATGGCTTAAGACACAAGCGTATGTCTTAGCCATGTGTGACACACGACCACGCGACACGACAGTGTGTACCCTATAGGTTTTTAAAGGTTGTATTTTGAGAGTTACACGGCCTGGCACACGGGCGTGTGGCTTGGTCTTGTGAACCAAGTTAGAGAGTCACACGGGCATGGACACAGGCTGGGACATGATCGTGTGTCCCTACTTCAAATGCTCACACGGCCTAAGACACGGGAGTGTGTCTCAACCATGTGAGTCACACGGCCTGGCCCCAAGGCTGTGTGACCCCTGTAGTGTAAATTTTTCCATCTTTTTTCATGAAGTTTTAAATGTTTTCGATTTAGTTCCAAATCATTTCTAAAGTGTTTATAAGGCCTCAAAGGCTCGAATAAGGGATGATATGCATGTGTTTGAATGGAATATGATGTGATTCATGAAATGATTTGGAATGAATGTTTTGATGTTACGATTTTATGGTAATACTCTATAACCCTAATCTGACGACGAATACGGGTTAAGGGTGTTACATTTATGGTATCAGAGCTACGATTTAGTTAATTCTCAGACTAAACGTAGCATGTATTAAGTCTAGAAATACATGCCATTATATAACCTGTGATACTGTGATATTTTCTGACGCTGATGAGATTTGTTTCATTTTAGACCGAGATGTTTTCCAACCGAGCTAATTCTGATAATGCTGGAAGTGATATTCATGTGCATAAGTAAAAAGTTACTTTTGATGAGTCGAAACTCATAAAGGTAAGAATAAAAGTTCATAATATTATGTTAATGATGAATGCTATGTTATGTTGATGCGAAGGGACTTTAAATTCAACATAATCAAGTTTTCAAGGCACTTTAAAGCTTCATTCAGCCAAGGGAGATGTTGGAACAATAAGGGGCTGCGCATCCATGGAATTAAGCTTTCTTCAAGATTAAGAATGCATGAATGCATCGAATGAAGCAACATGATGTTTCGGTTAATCTATGAATCATCTCCAAGCATGAACTGAATTTTTAATGCTTCATTCATGCTCATTCAGCCGAATTTAGCTACAGTAAATTAATGATTTCTTTCTAGAATTTTCTAGCATATTCATGGCTGAATTCTTAGCCATTAAGTTGCCCATTCGGCTAGCCATGCGTGGTTCTATAAATACTTTATTAATTTCATTGTAAAAGGACTTTTGGCCAATTTCTGAATGTACTATAGTTCTTGTGAGGTTTCTCCCTCTCATATTTCGTGTGAGTCTCGATTTGGCTTATCTAGCGTGCTAGTGGCGTCAACTGAACTCTTTCCGAACTTATCACCAATCCTGGTGTGGCATTCTTCCATTTCAATATACCTTCGGTTCTTACTTTGCTAAGTAACAGGTCGAGGTCTATATTCCTGTTTCCATCTTTTCACCTTAAACCATATAAGATTTGGGGCGATACTCATTATAGTATTGAAACTTTCTTGACGTTTAAGTTCTATTTTCCATCTCCATCAATTACCTTTTTTATCCTACCTTGTTTCTATTCTAAACCGAACCTACCAACACCAAACCACTCATCTAAAACCCCTTTCAAAGCTTCTGCAAACCTTAGCCTAAATCACCCAATTTTGACAACTCGAACTACTCCTCGTCGACGATCGGGCAATCAAGTGAATCAACTCAATCAACTGAGCCAGATCGCATCATTTGGGATCAGAGCTTGAAAACAAGGAGCGCTGACGTTCGTGTTAATCCTGAAGTAGGTTCGTAACGTGAAAAATAAAATCAAAAAAAAAAATTCAAGTTGTAATTTTTTTCTTTCTTTGTATTTCATCTATTGTAATTGAAAAAAGAAAGAAAAGAGGAAATTACGAAAAAAATAAAAAAATTGAGAATAAATTTTAAAAAATTTGAAGTAAAAAAAAGTTCGAGTGTTAAAAAAAAGTGAAGTGTTGGAATTTTGTTTATTCATTCTTTGTGTTTCTCGATAAAATGAGTTTCCCTATTCTTCTTCTTATCTACTTCCCCAGCGCCACACTTAGCCTTGATTTTATTTCGTTTCAGCCTACCCTACACCATTTCATTATTCCCTTTGTTACCCATTTTTGAAACTGACCCTCAAGCTATAAATTAAGTCGATACGAGACGAATTACGAAATTGTGAGACGAGGTCGAGTGGTAAAAGGCGTGAGTGAATTACATCAAAAGAAAAGGCCAAAATGAGTGAAAACACGAGTAGAGTGATATTTTCTTTCTGAGTGACTTGCGAGATTTTGTGGTGAGGTATTTACTTTCTATTTTATTTTAATCACTTTTTTCTTTTTAGAAAAAAAAATTATTATGTCTCAAGAATAATTTTCCGAATCAAAATTCCAATATTTGATGCAAGAGATGCGTAGAATGGTGAAATCAAAATTTGATAAATTGCATGATCGATTGGATTGAGTGGAGGAAAGAGTCTGACGGAAGCCAAATTCACCAGGTCAAGAGATGGAGACAAGATCATCACGAAAGCATACATCTAATGATTATTCGAGAAGAGATTTATATCATGATTCCTATTCAACGAGGAATCCAAGACGATGCAAAGCAAGTTTCGAGTATGAAGTTTTTCAAGGCGACGAACAAGAAATCAGAAGTCGGTCTTTGTATGCAGCAAGGTACTCCTCCACGAAGGATCAAACACGAAGAGATGAACGAGTTTCTTATGCATCAAGATATATGCCCACGGAGGGTTATTCATAAAGAGATGATCGTGACTTGCATGAAGATTCTATCACTTCTTTCCAACGAGAAGCTTGTTGTTATGATTCTTATAAGTTATCATCTTCTTGTAATGAAAGAACAAGACAAAAAGAAAATAAAAGAAAAGAAAGACAAGAAATATTGATGCGAGAAAATGAGCGAATATGGAATGAAATCGAGAGACAAAAAAAAGAAATGAAAGAAAAAGAAGATGAGTGTGAGAAAGAAAAGAAAATTGAAAACGAGATTGAAGAAAGAAACGAGAGTGAAAAAGAAATGAGTGATATGATAAAAGATGAAAGTGAAAAAGCAATGAGTGTTTTTAGTAACCATCCTGTGAATTCTCCTTGTATTGTTTCTTCTTTTCAAGTTTCTCAAAATTCAATTAATAAATTTCAACTTCAACACCTTTCTAATGAGAGACGATTCCAATTGATCGAGAAAGGTAAGATCGTAGATGACCCTAGTCCACAAGAGCTTAAAGGTAAGCCAGGTAAGGGTTCTACCGTATTTGAATCTTCCCAATCTTACTTGATTCTTGATGACAAGATTACCAAAGACTTAGTTTGTGAGAGAGCTCTTCATCTTGATTTGGTTGGAAATCATAATCTGATTATTGATGAAAGTGTTTTACATAGTAATGCAAAACATCTTTCTACTTATGAGCCTGACATTGTCAAGATTGTTCAAGAAGTAAGTTCAGGTGAGCCCGAACAAAATTTGTGTTTTTGTGATAAAAGGTTGGCATAACACACTCCAAATCTGCTTGTGTGTGATGATAAATTGAATTTGCTGATTCGTTGTGTAAATTCTGCATATTTGTGTAAGTTTGTTCGAATGAAATTTGAGATATATGACTGTTTCAAAGTTTGTATGGTCACATCTTCTTTGACTAGCATATGTGGTAAAGAGTTCTCGTGTAAGACATTTAATATGTTTAATTGTGTTGTTTATGAAAAATCGTTAAACCCTTGTACGAAATTTTCATGCCTTTATCTGTCTATTCGACTAAGACTTGAGAAGCTTGAATGCTTGCATGTTTGCATGCCTAAATCCTATTTGCTTGGCATGTGTGATGTCTTGGTGAAAACAAAATTTTTGTTGTGTTGCTGAACGACCAATGAAAACCGTGTTTTTAAACCCGGAGCATGTATTCCTAAGATATTGTCAAGCAAAGGTGAGTATCAAATGTGTATTTTGAATCAATGTGTTGACCCCTTCTATTTGTTCCGAGTTTTATCTTTATTCTATTCGAGAACAAAGCATGTGAATATCGTTGGCTTGTAAAGTCAAAATTCAATTTATGATTCTGGAAATTGCTCCATGTTGTGGTTTAAAAGGTTTGAACATGTTTTGCATGAAAATGACTTAAGATTGCATCGTGTCCTTTCTATAATGCCAATCTTGAAATTGTCACATCAAATTGAAATGGCAAGAGAATACTTTGTCTTTGACCCCGGTGCACATCATTCTATATCATTGTCTAAGGGAAACCAACCATGGAAAGTTGATTTCCAAAAGCATAGCTATTGAATGTCTTGTAATTTAGGTTTGTTTCTAGCGAAGAAAAAGGTAAGACCGATTTCTATTTTTGATCCCGGTATTGGTTTATTTGTTCAAATTGTGAATAAAATCTCTGATGGTTTCTTTGTGTTTAACCTTCATCGTGTCACTCACTTGCTTAATTCTTTTGTAAGTGACGATGTGAGGTGGTACCCTCCTAAAGAGGGAGGGCGTGAAAATAACCTGATTTCTTCTCGAACCATTGGTGCTTCTTGGAGTTTTGGAAACGAATCTGTTCCGATTAAGAACAAACGGGCTTGTCAATTTGAAAAATTTTTCTCGAGCAAGTGGCCCGATTTGAGGATAAATCGTCTTCAAGAGGGAGGGAATGATGCGAACCTGGTTGCATCATGTTTCAACACAACTTGACATCATCTAGAGTGGCCTAAACTCTAGGGGCCCAAGTGCAAAATGAAACTCGATCCAGCTCAATCAAGTTCAATTCAACTCAATTTTAGCTCAATGAGCTCGTTCTTAGCTCGATGAGATCATTTTTAGCTGACTTTAGTTTGTGTTTATTTTGCTGGAATAAATAAATAAATTGCTTCTAGTTAAATTAGTTAATTAGTTTAAGTTAATAAATTTGTTAAAATCTGGACATATTAATTTTTTATGTTAAATGTGTTTTATTTGTTTTTTAATGCAGGTTTTAATTTGTCTAAGTCTATTGCATGTTTTTAATGTGTCCTAGTCAATGACGAATTTAATGTCTTGTTAAGATCATATTAAATTTGTCATAAGTTAATTATTATGTTAAATTAGTGTGTCTAAATTATATTAATGCATGTTCAGCTGAATTTTGTGTGATTTAATGTTGTTCATGTGTTTATGTAGGTGAGCCGAATGTGAAGATGTGTTTAATGCAAGGTTCATGAACGGCTTGGTGCAACGTATGGGAGTGTGCATGCACAATTGAGGTTCAATGGAAGGCATTTAAGGGAGCACAAGTACTTGGGACGTTCATGCAAGAGGGGGTTGTTGAATGTTCATGCATTTGCACATTCATGGACCGAATTTATGGAAGAACATACCTTGGGACGTTTCAGAAATGTTCCATGTATTTTAAAGATGGCCAATCAAGTTTTCAATGCACATTAAAGCTTCATTCAGCCAAGGGAGATGTTGGAACAATAAGGGGCTGCACATCCATGGAATTAAGCTTTCTTCAAGATTAAGAATGCATGAATGCATCGCGTGAAGCAACATGATGTTTCGGTCAATCTAGGAATCATCTCCAAGCATGAACCAAATTTTTAATGCTTCATTCATGTTCATTCAGCTGCATTTAGCTACAACAAATTAATGATTTCTTTCTAGAATTTTCTAGCATATCCTTGGCTGAATTCTTAGCCATTAAGTTGCCCATTCGGCTAGCCATGCCTGGTTCTATAAATAGTTGATTAATTTCATTGTAAAAGGACTTTTGGCCAATTTCTGAATGAACTATAGTTCTTGTGAGGTTTCTCCCTCTCATATTTCGTGTGAGTCTCGATTTGGCTTATCTAGCGTGCTAGTGGCGTCAACCGAACTCTTTCCGGACTTATCACCAATCCTGGTGTGGCATTCATCCATTTTAATATACCTTCGGTTCTTACTTTGCTAAGTAATGGGTCGAGGTCCATATACCTGTTTCCATCTTTTCACCTTAAACCATATAAGATTTGGGGCGATACTCATTATAGTATTGAAACTTTCTTGACGTTTAAGTTCTATTTTCTATCTCCATCAATTACCTTTTCTATCCTACCTTGTTTCTATTCTAAACCGAACCTACCAACACCAAACCACTCATCTAAAACCCCTTTCAAAGCTTTAGCAAACCTTAGCCTAAATCACCCAATTTTGACAACTCCAACTACTCCTCGTCGACGATCGGGAAATCAAGTGAATCGACTCAATCAGCCGAGCCGGATCGCATCATATGTGTATATAATGTGAGAGTCAAATTTAGAGGCTTTACGATCTCCAACCCCTCACCCTCAAAATCTTATTCAATAGAATTCACAAGGTTTATGTTGATTAAGTCGGCAAAAGTGAAGTTAAAGAATTCAACGATTGAATTAGAAATATTGTGGTCAGAACTGAGAATTGCTTAGTAGGTAAAGACGGTTCTAAAAGTGATCAGATTTTTTTGAATATCATTTGGGTTATGCAACTTTGCTGTTAAAGAAGAGGCTAATCACGTGTAATGGACTTATTAAGGTATGGTATCTAAAGAACGAATTAACCATAATTTCTTCTAAATTGATTTCTGTAGTGAATGGGATAATGTGGGATTATTTATGACTTTAGTAGTCAGTGGAATAATGTTTGAATTGCAAAGATATCTGAATATAGTCGAGTATCTTACGACGAGCTCTTTTGGGTATTTTATATGTTTTTTTATCCTCAGAGGTATATGTAATTGTTCACATTCAGATGTGATTCTTATCATAAGAGAATACTAGCTAACCATAATGTTAGACGAAAGTATTGTTAGTCTGGTTGATTTATGATTGGCATTGCTCTATCTTTCTTTAGCATTTATTCTATTATGTTTGGTAGAAGATTCAACGATAAGACCCATATAATGTTATTTTATTTCTTCCACTGATTAATGCACTGTATTTTATATGCAGTATATGTTGTCTCTGTTACAACTGGTTCCAGTGCGTATGAGTGATATTCTTTTTCTAGATTTTCTCTGAGGTATCATCAATCTCTTTATTATTCAATATGGGATGTATTCTCACAGATTCAGTAGAGCTCCACATCTTGGATTTCATTTATCTTTGTTTTCTTCTCGTTCTTATTGTTTAATCTATTAAACATGGTTTATCTGTAAGGGATATTCATTGGCCGGAGGTAATTACATCTATTACAGTTATAATTCTTGGTTCAATCGTGGGAGCATGATGATATAGATCATAGATTATAGAAGTTGTATTACTGCACTGGTTGTTATTGGGACTACCATTACCTATTTTGGAGTGCACTATTGATGTTTGGGGTATTGTCTATTTATACGGATGTAATGTCGGTCTTATTAAAGTACTATGGTTTTAATTTACCTGATGGTGGCTCCTTCGATATGATTTAAAGTTTCAATGTTAATAATTGAAATTGTTTCATTATATATCCAGTTCTAGCTTTCATGAAAATGATAGGCAACGGTAAAAGTGTAGACTGTAGAAGGTCGATCTTAAACTTGTATATTGGTTTTCATTCCTCAAGTAATCTCGATTTATGTCAATGAGTTAAAACGAGATGTTTATTTTCATTTGATTTAATGTAATTTGTAAAGATCTTTGATAGGTATTCTGAGAGAATTATAATAGACGGTATATCTTGATTTTCTTGACAACAAGAAGAAAGCCCTATTCTAAACTGTTACTATTCAATTGAAAGATCGACTCAATTGTGTTATTCAAAAATGGGTTATTCATTTGAAAATTTAGATAAGTTTATTATATTCAAGCTTATTTCTCGATTTGAGAATGAAATTTGCAAATTCACGAGTAAATAGACAGACAATTTGAATGAAGAATTCATATTCTAGAAGACATGATATAGAAATATATTTATTAGATCAGTTATAATCGAAAAATGTCATTATGGGTTAAAATCATCGTGATAGTAACAATTATCACACTTGTACTCAGATGTTATTGTTTGAAACTTTTCCTAAAAGGGGAACAAATACCAGTTGAAAGTTATAGATGCAAACATGTCAGAAGCATTAGCTAGAGTTCGATAATCTGGGTTTCTTGGTTATGATTTGACAAACGATTACAGGGAATTTTGTAACATCCTGAAATAGGGCCTAAACGGAATAGTGGTTGCGAAACCATGAATCTGAGATAGAAAAGTTTATTGTGATTAATTTTTATGATTTACCTATTGATTGGATGCATGTGTTAGAATACCGATAAGAAATTCCAGCGATTGCATGTCTGAATCGCATATTAGGGTTTAATTGCAAAAGTGAATAAATATGAGTTTTAGATGATAAAGGATTTAATTGAAGTGCATAATTGAATTAGAGGTCCTTAAATGGTAACTAGACCATTAGATTTTCATGGACAAAAATGGACATGAGATAAGTGAAATAGGATATTTTTAAGTTAGGGGCATTTTAGTCATTTAGTAATTAAATGAATTAAAAAGGAAAATAAAGCCAAAATGTGCTCATATTTCTTCCACCATAACTAAAACTTACAAGTTCTCCATAGGTAGGGTTTAGGCCACATTCAAGCTTGATTGTAAGTACATCCAAGCCCCGTTTTTAATGTTTCTTACGTTTTTGGAGTCCTTGTAACTCGATTTAGCTTATTCTACCATTAATTCATATTAGGGTTCATATTTAGAAAAATACCCATAGGTGAAATGTGTTTATTTTGATGTTTTATAGTAGAATATGAAGCTTGCAATTATGTTAAACAACTTTTGCTAGGCGATTTTACGTGAAAACGAGTAAAACGACATAATCGATAAAAATACCTAATGTTCATAAGTAAATGTTAGAGTGGGAATTTGATTTTGCAATAGAAGGGAAAGATGTTCATCATGTCATAAAACATAAGAATAAGGGATGAGCTTTGGGGCAAAAGTGTAAATATGCAAAAATTTAGGGGTAAAATTGTAATTTTGCTAAAGTTCGAGTCATAGACTGTTTTGATGAATGTGAGTATTAAATAAACTAAATTTGCTATTATAAATCAAGAAGAATGAAATCCAATGTTAGACCAGGGGACAGAAAAAGGTTGAGGACTAAGTTGCTAAATTTGATTGTATTTTGTACCGGGGTAAGTTTACGGTAAATAAATGTAAAATTTAAATAATTATTATTAATGGTGTTCTTTTCCAGCAATTATGTACTCAAGTATGAGATGATAGAGAATCAGTGTTAAAAAGTCTCGTTTTAACATTAGGAATGTATCGGATGCAAATGTCATAACATTAAGGGAATGAGATCCCATGTAAGACCTTGTCTGGGACATGACATTGGCATTATTCAGGTTATGAGAGGTCCCACGTAAGACCATGTTTAGAACATGGCGTTGCCACTGAGATGAGAGGTCCCTCATATGACCATGTCTGGGACATGGCATGGGCACCGATAAAAGAACTCTCATGTAAGACCATATCTGGGATATGGCATTTGCAGTACAGGAAATATCCCATGTAAGACCATGTATGGGACATGGCTTTCGCATGTTATTATCAGACAGGAGACCCGAGTATCCTTAGTATTCCAAGTGGTTCAACGGGCTAGTAAACAGACTATGTTACATGAAAGTTCAGGTAAAAGCATAATTAATAGATTTAGGTGAGTTATAAGGGTTAAGAATATTTCAGTTATCAGTTGAGAAAGAAATTTCAAAAAGGGGGAAAATTTATAATCATGAGTTACTTAAGTAAGCATGTAAGTAAACAAGTAAGAGAGTAAGTAAAGCAGAAGCAAAGACCATGATACTTGATGTTGATTTATGAGTATAATTATTTGTGATAAATGTTATTTATTTGCTTACAAACTTACTTAGCTTAATGCTTACCCCTGATGTAAATTTTATATCAGGGATCGTAAAGAAGTTGGAGATCGTTTCACACTATCAACAGACTAACTCGGTATTTTGTGATTGGAAACGTTTTAAGTTATGGCATGTATAGGGACTTAGTCATTTTGTGTGTGTGTCCTTATGATATGGCTAATGAATAGCATGTGAATATTCAATAATGATTAGCTATTGAAATGACTATTTAAGAACAAGTTTTGGTGTTATGTATGTCTAAATGATAGTTAAAACAAAGAAATTATAAAAGAGTACAAATTTGTAACGGAACAGTTTTTAGGCAATAGCATAGACATGATTTTTAAAAATCACCAAAATATTATAAATGGAATTAGAGAGTGAATAAGATATAGAATTAAATCTTATCGAGTCTATTTTACATGAAAGAAAGTGTTGGCAAAGAAATTTTATATTATGAGATATTTGAATTTTAGTGAGACAGTCGAATAGTTTTGAAGTCCCCTATTCTGAATTTAGAAAATTTTTAAAAATTGTATAGAAATAATTTCGAGTTATAATTTCTATTTCTAGATTCCTTAGTGAGTCTATTTTCAAAAAAATAAACGAGAACATAATTTGAATTATGTATAATGAGATAATTGATTTTTAGTGAAGAGAGGTCAGAACTGTTGAGAAGTGAAACAGAGGAGACATTAACGAATAAACTGTACTCTTTGGCTATCCCAAAAATTCTAGAAATTTTATGATAAGAAGTTATATGAGTCTAGTTTTAGAGAAAGTTTACAGATCTAAATTTTGAGTTTTATAACTCGAGTTATAATTAAATTAGTGACTATTACGTAGGTGGATAGTTTTATTATAAATAGTGAAATAAATTATTTTGATTTGTTTAAGTATTCAGAAAATTTTAATGTTCTTGGTTTGGACCCGAACCATTTTCGTTGCATGTGTTAGGGACTCAAGGGTCCTTTTTAGGGACATATTGATTGAACATGAGCGAATTAATTTTAGAAGAAAAATTTTATGCTCCGATCTAGAAAGTTAAGTTAGTTAACGCCTCGTGCTCGATTCCGGCAACGGTCTTAGGTAAGGGATGTTATATTTATTGGTATCAGAGCGAGGCTTAGTCGATTCTCAAAATATTCATTATGAATAAGAGTCTAGCTATACATGCCATACTTGTATTTTGATACTGTAACGACTCTTGACGATTTTAAAATGTTTTTCTTTTATAGTTATGGATCCCGAACGAGCTGGTGTAGATGATGTAGAAAGTAATGCGCCCGCTCCCGCAGAAGGGACGGTGCCACCAGGTAGAAATGATAGTAGTGAAAGGCCCGTTACAATTAGTCAGGGAGGAGGGGCTCGAGAAGCCTTCTTCCAAGCTATGAATGAATGGTTTGCCAAGTTCGTTCGTACGAATCCGGCTGTTAGACCTCCACCCCCTCATGGTTCTTCGATCCCCCATGTAGCTCCCTCAGTCACAGGTACAATTATCAGAGAAAGACCACCAGTTGATAAGATCAAAAAATAATGGGCTGAAGGGTTTCGGGCTACTAAAGATGATGATGTAGAGAGAGAAAAATTTTGGCTCGAGAATACTATTAGAGTCTTTGATGAGTTATCCTATACACCTGAAGAATGCATGAAGTGTGTTGTCTCACTCCTTAGAGATTCAACCTACCATTGGTGGAAGACTCTTATGTTAGTTGTACCGAGCGAGAGAGTTACTTGGGATTTCTTTCAGGAGGAGTTCCATAAAAAGTATATCAGTCAGAGGTTTATTGAACAGAAAAGAAAAGATTTCATTGAGTTAATGCAGGGTAAGATGACTGTAACCGAGTATGAACGTGAATTCGTCAGACTCAGCAAGTATGGTCGAGAGTGTGTGTATACAGAGGCTATTATGTGCAACAAATTTGAGGATGGGCTCAATGATGATATCCGACTGTCAGTTGGTGTTCTAGAGATAAAAGAGTTTCTTGTTCTAGTTGAAAAATCCTGTAAGGCAGAGCAGTTGTTAAAAGAAAAAGAAAAGGGCAAAGTTGAAATTGAGGTTCAAGACACGAAGAAAAGGCAGATGAGCAGATCATTTCAGTCTACATCCAAGAGGCCTAGAGAGTTCTCTAGTAAATCAAATTTTTCAGCCGGGTATCCTAGCCGAAACAGAAGTAGAAGATTTGTGGGTTCAAGAGCTCAGACTACTACAGTCGTAAGTGTGGGTAGTACTCGACAACCTAGACCAGAGTGTGCTCAATGTGGTAGACGTCATCTAGGTGAGTGTCGAGCAAATGAAAATGCTTGTTTCAGATGTGGTGCACTAGATCATTTTATTCGGGATTGTCCCAAAACAGTTAAAATAAAAGTAATATCAAGTGCAAGATCAGGAAATGCTCCCACTAGAGGCAGACTACATAGGAATCTGGGAGTTGGAGCAAGTAACAGGGGTATGCCCAGAGACTCAGTAGCTAGAACAAATGCTAGAGCACACGCCAGGACTTATCCTATTCACGCTCGCGAAGAGGTATCCTCCCTCGATGTGATTACGGGTACATTTTCTCTTTATGATACTAGTGTTATTGCTTTGATTGATCCGGGTTCAACCCATTCCTATGTTTGCATGAGATTGATTCCTAGTATGAACATGCCCATATAATCTACCGAATTTGTGATTAAAGTATCGAATCCATTAGGCCAGTATGTGTTAGTAGACAAAGTATGTAAAAATTGCCCTTTGATGATTAAAGGTCACTGTTTTTCAGTCGATCTCATGTTATTGCCATTTGATGAGTTTGATGTGATTCTTGGTATGGATTGGTTAACTGCGCATGATGTGATAGTGAATTGTGGAAAGAAATGCATTGAGTTGAAATGCAAAAATAGTGATATTATTCGGGTTAATTCAGATGAGTCAGATAGTTCTCTTGCCATGATTTCTATTATGTCTGCTCAGAAATGTTTGAGAAAAAGGTATGAAGCTTACCTTGCTTTTGTATTGAATACTAAATATCTAGAGTTGAAAATTGAATCAGTGCCAGTAGTTTGTGAGTTTTTTGATGTGTTTCAGGAAGAATTGTCAGGTTTGCCTCCTATTAGAGAAGTTGAGTTTGCTATTAAGTTAGTTCTAGGTACCACTCCCATTTCTATTGCTCCTTATAGAATGGCCCCGTTGGAATTAAAAGAATTGAAAGCTCAGTTGCAGGAATTAACTGATAAAGTTTTTACAAGGCCTAGTTGTTCTCCGTGGGGCGCACCAGTGCTTTTTGTGAAAAGCAAAGACGATTCGATGAGGTTGTGTATAGATTATTAACAGCTTAACAAAGTAACTATAAAGAATAAATATCCACTACCTAGAATTGATAATTTGTTTGACCAATTGAAGGGAGCCACTGTGTTCTCCAAGATAGATTTGAGATCTGGTTACTTATCAGTTGTGGGTTAAAGAGTTAGATGTTCCGAATACTACTTTCTGGACTAGGTATGGTCACTATGAGTTTCTTGTGATGTCATTTGGTTTAACTAATCTCCTTCCATATACATGGATTTAATGAACCGAATCTTTTGACCTTATTTGGACAAGTTTGCAGTTGTACTTATTGATGATATTCTGATTTATTCTTCTGATGAGATTGAACATGCCGAACATTTGAGAACAATTTCACAGATTTTGAGAGATAATCAGTTGTATGCCAAGTTTAGCAAAAGTGAATTTTGGCTTCGAAAAGTCAGATTCCTTGGACACATTGTCTCAGGTGGTGGTATTAAAGTTGATCCAAGTAAAATTTCTACAATTATTGAGTGGAAACCACCCAGAAATGTGTCAGAGGTTAGAAGTTTTCTTGGATTAGCTAGTTATTACAGACGATTTGTAAAGGGATTGTCCATGATAACTACATTGTTAACAAGGTTGTTGTAGAAAGATGTCAAGTTGGAATGGACTGAGAAGTGCCAGTAGAGTTTTGACAAGTTAAAGGCATTGTTGACTGAAGCTCCTGTTTTAGTATAGCCAGAACAGAGTAAAGAATTTGTGATTTACAGTGATGCATCCTTGAATGGATTAGGTTGTATACTTATGTAGGAAGGTAAAGTAATAACATATGCTTCCAGACAGTTAAAGCCATATGAAAAAAACTACCCGACACACGATTTAGAGCTAGCTGCCATTGTATTTGCGTTGAAGATCTAGAGACATCACTTGTATGGTAAGAAGTGTTGAATATTCACTGACCATAAAAGTTTGAAATACTTGATAACTTAGAAAGATTTGAACTTGAGGCATAGAAGATGGCTAGAGTTGATTAAGGATTATGAGCACTACCCGGGTAAGGCAAACGCTGTTGCTGATGCCATGAGTAGAAAGTCTTTATTTACATTGAGAACTTTAAATACTAGTTTTGCTTTATCAGATGACGGTTCTATTTTAGCTGAGTTGAGAGCTAAGCCGATATTTCTTGAAGAAATCTGTAAAGTTCAGAAAGATGACAGTGAGTTGCAAGCTGAAAGAGCTCAGTGCGAGTTAGGTGTAGAGTTTGATTTTCAGATTGGTTCTGATGGTTTTTGATGTTTAAAAATCGGGTATGTGTAGCGAAGAATGATGAACTTATTTGAAATATCTTACAGGAAGAACATAATAGTTCTTTCTCTATTCACCTAGGTAGTACAAAGATGTATAATGATTTGAAGAAAACGTACTAGTGGGCAGGAATGAAAAGAGATATTTCAGAATTTGTTTCTAGATGCTTGATTTATCAGTAGTTAAAGACCAAACATCAGGTACCTTCAGGTTTATTGCAACCTGTGTTAGTTCCTGAGTGGAAATGAGACCGAGTTACCATGGATTTTGTGACAGGGTTGTCGTTGACGTTGAGAAAGAAAGATGCAGTATGGGTTGTTATTGATAAGCTAACGAAGTCAGCTCATTTTATCCCAGTTCATATGGATTATGCACTTGACAAGTTAGTAGAGTCGTATATTTCAGAGATAGTTAGACCACATAGAGTACCGTTACCGATTATCTCAAGTAGAGATCTGAGATTTACTTCGCGATTTTGGAAGAAATTGCAGGAAGCTTTGGGCACAAATTTGAGTTTTAGTACAACTTTCCATCCTCAGACCGACGGTCAGTCAGAGAGGGTTATTCAGATACTTGAGGATATGCTCAGATGTTGTGTTTTAGAATTTCAAGGTAGTTAGGAGAAATATTGGTCGTTGATAGAGTTTTCCTATAGTAATAGTTATCAGTCGAGTTTGAAGATGAAACCTTATGAAGCTTTGTATGGACGTAAGTGTCGTACGCCTTTGTATTGAACATGGGCGAATTAATTTTAAAAGCAAATTTTTATGCTCCAATCTAGTAAGTTAATTTAGTTAACGCCTCATCCTCGACTCCGGCAACGGTCTCGGGTAAGGGGTGTTACATTTATTGGTATCAGAGCTTAAGGAAAATCAAATTTACAAGGTTGATCTAGTCAAAGAAATATAAGAGAAAGTAAAAGTCATTAGAGATTGCTTGAAAGCAGTTTCAGATAGACAGAAATTTGAAAAGAAAAGAGATTGAATTTCAGGTTGGTGACAGGGTATTTTTTAAATAACCCCGTTGAAGAAAGTTCTCAGATTTGGCAAGAAAGGCAAACTAAGTCCACGTTTTATTGGGCCATTCGAGGTGACTGAAAGAATTGGGCCCTTAGCATATCGGTTAGCTTTACCGATTGAGTTAGAAAAGATTCATGATGTGTTCCATGTGTCTATGTTACGCCATTATCGTTCAGATCTGTCACATGTGATTTCTCAGACAGAGGTTGAGATTTAGCTAGACATGACTTACGGTGAAGAACTAGTAAAGATTCTAGCTCGAGAGGCCAAGCAACTAAGGAATAAAGTATTGCACTTGTGAAAGTATTACGGAATAGGCATGGGGTAGATGAGGCTACATGGGAGCCTAAAAAGGCTATACAAAAACAGTACACAAATCTTTTCACAGGTAAGATTTTCGGGGATTTGACAAACGATTACAGTGAATTTTGTAACATCCCAAGTATTGCACTTGGTTATGACTTGACAAACGGTTACAGGGAATTTTGTAACATCCTGAAATAGGGCCTAAATGGAACAGTGGTTTCAAAACCATGAATCCAAGATAGAAAAGTTTATTGTGATTAATTTTTATGATTTACCGATTGATTGGATACATGTGTTAGAATACCGATAAGAAATTTCAGCGATTGCATGTTTGAATTGCATATTAGGGTTTAATTGCAGAAGTGGATAAATATGAGTTTTAGATGATAAATGATTTAATTGAAGTACATAATTGAAGTAGAGGTCCTTAAATGGTAACTAGACCATTAGATTTTCATGGACAAAAATGAACATGACATAAATGAAATAGGATATTTTTAAGTTCGGGGCATTTTAGTCATTTAGTAATTAAATGAATTAAAAAGGAAAATAAAGCCAAAATGTGCTCATATTTCTTCCACCATAGCCGAAACTTACAAGTTCTCCATATTTAGGTTTTTGGCCACTTTCAAGCTTGATTGTAAGTACATCCAAGCCCCATTTTTAATGTTTTTTTTAAGTTTTTGGAGTCCTTATAGCCCGGTTTAGCTTATTCTACCATTAATTCATGTTAGGGTTCATATTTGGAAAAATAACCATAGGTGAAATATGTTTATTTTGTTGTTTTATGGTAGAATATGAAGCTTGAAATTATGTTAAACAACTTTTGCTAGGCGATTTTACGTGAAAACGAGTAAAACGACGTAATCGGTAAAAATACCTAATGTTCATAAGTAAAAGCTAGAGTGGGAATTTGATGTTGTCATAGAAGGAAAAGATGTTCAGCATGTCATAAAACATAAGAATAAGGGATGAAGTTTAATTTCCGAGCTTTGGGGTAAAAGTGTAAATATACAAAAGTTTAGGCGTAAAATGATAATTTTGCCAAAGTTCAAGTCACGGACTATTTTGATGAATGTGAGTATTAAGTAAGCTAAATTTTCTATTGTAGATGAAGAAGAACGAAATCCAGAGTTAGACCAGAGAAAGAAAAAGATTGAGGACTAAGTTGCTAGATTTGATCATATTTTGTACAGGGTTAATTTAAGGTAAATAAATGCAATATTTCAATAATTATTATTAATGTTGTTCTTTTCTAGCAATTATGTACTTATTTTATGAAATTATTTTATGTTGACTCAAGTATGAGATGATAGAGAATCAGTGTTAAAAAGTCTCGTTGAAACATTAGGAATGTATCGGATACAAATGTCATGACATTAAGGGAATGAGATCCCATGTAAGACCATGTCTAGGACACGGCATTGGCATTATTGAGGTTATGAGAGGTCCCACGTAAGACTATGTCTGGGACATGGCAGGGGCCCCAATATGAGAACTCTCATGTAAGACCATATCTAGGATATGGCATTTGCAGTACAGGAAATATCCCATGTAAGACCATGTCTGGGACATGACTTTGGCATGTTATTATTAGACAGGAGACCCGAGTATCCTTAGTATTCCAAGTGGTTCAACGGGCTAGTAAACAGACTATGTTACATGAAAGTTCAGGTAAAAGCATAATAAATAGAAAGTTAAGAAAATTTCAGTTATCAGTTGAGAAAGAAATTTCAGCAAGGGAGGAAAAGTTATAATCATTAGTTATTTAAGTAAGCATGTAAGTAAACAAGTAAGAGAGTAAGTAGAACAGAAGCAAAGATCATGATACTTGATGATGATTTATGAGTATAATTATTTATGATAAATGTTGTTATTTATTTGCTTGTAAACTTACTACGCTTTATTCTTACCCTTTTATTTCCTTTCTTTTTATAGTATTGCCAGTCCAATTCGGGGATCGTAAAGAAGTCAGAGCTCATTTCACACTATCAACAGACTAACTCGGTATTTTGTGATTGGAAACGTTTTAAGTTATGGCATGTATAGGGACTTAGTCATTTTGTGTGTGTGTCCTTATGATATGGCTAATGAATAGCATGTAAATACTCGAAAATGATTAGCTATTGAAATGGCTATTTAAGAACATGTTTTGGTGTTATGTATGCCAAAATTATAGTTAAAACAAAGAAATTATAAAAGAGTAAAAATTTGCAATGGAACAGTTTTTGGACAGCAGCATTGATGTGATTTTGAAAAATCACCAAAAATAGTAGAAATAGAATTAGAGAGTGAATGAGATATAGAATTAAATCTTATCGAGCCTATTTTTACATGAAAGAAACGGTGTAGGAAAAAAATTTTATATTATGAGATATTTGAATTTTAGTGAGACAGGGTCAGAATAGTTTTTGAAGTCCCCTATTCTGACTTTAGAAAATTGTTAAAAATTGTATAGAAATAATTTTGAGTTATAATTTCTATTTCTAGATTCCTTAGTGAGTTATTTTCAGAAAAATAAACAAGAACATAATTTGAATTTTGTACAATGAGATAATTGATTTTTAGTGAATAGGGGTCAGAACTGTTGAGCAGTGAAACAGGGGAGACACTAACGAATAAACTGTACTATTTGGCTATCCCAAAAATTCTAGAAATTTTATGATAAGAAGTTATATGAGTCTAGTTTCAAAGAAAATTTATGGATCTAAATTTTGAGTTTCGTAACTCGAGTTATAATTAAATTAGTGACTATTACGCAAGTGGATAGTTTAATTATGAATAGTGAAATAAATTATTTTGATTTCTTTAAGTATTCGAAAAATTTTTAATGTTCCTGATTTGGACCCGAACCATTTTTGTTGCATGTTTTAGGGTCTCGAGGGTCCTTTTTAGGGACATATTGATTTAACATGAGCGAATTAATTTTAAAAGCAATTTTTATGCTCCGATCTAGTAAGTTAAGTTAGTTAACGCCTCGTGCTCGACTCCGACAATGGTCTCGGGTAAGGGGTGTTACAAATTTTCTCGATAGATATACTACTAATGATAAAGTGATGACAGGAGAACATAATAGTTGCTCAGTTAAGTTCAGATATAGTATCAATTTTTAATATGAGTTATGATGCGAGTTCCGAATCGTGGAGAGTTATAACTGATTTATCTGTGGATTACCATTAAGAAGATGGCAGAAAGACTCGACTTGATGGCTTGTATCAGGTGAGAAAATTCGATGATGAAATTTTCATAAGAGGGGAGAGTTATAACAGTCCATTTTTCAGTGGGGTCGAAAATAGTGGTTTTGGGGCCACAAATCAGATAAGTAAGTTCATAAATATTATTTATGAATATTTACAAGTCGAGTATGGTTTTAAAAATATTTTTGTTATGGTAATTTATGTGATGTGAATGATTAATTAAGTTCAAGTGGTAAGGCCCTAAGGTCAAGAGGTTTTAGAAAATGAGGTATTGGGACCTCATTTCTATAAAACGAGCCATAAATATTTTTATAAATATTTTTGAAATGTCATTAATGTGGTATTAAAGTTTTGTTAAAAAAATTTAACGTTTCAATAGTTAATTAAGCGAAAAGGACTAAATTGTAAAAGTGGAAAAAATCAATTGCTATTAGTTTAAACGTGTTAATTGATTAATGAATTATAATTGGATTGACTTATTGAGTAAATTAGCCATCCTAAAGATAGTTGGATGGCAAGGGAACTTTAAAGTTTGTTTTCGTTATGTATAAATGTTATAATAATTAAAAATAAGTATTATAATTAAAATAAAGATGAAAATTATGATTAGTTTTTCTTCATTTTTCTTTAAATCAAATGTCACCATGGATAAAGAAAAGGAGAAGCTCCAAGCTTCGGCCAAACAAAAATAGATGCATGTAAGTCACTCATTTATCAATTTTTTGTAATTTTTATGTTTTTGAGATTGTTGCAACTAGGTCCAGCTAGCCCGTACCTTCGATTTTGAAACTGTTAAAGATTTTGAACGTTGCCATTGATGAATTTAGTGATTTTTTATGTTAAATGATGAAAAGGGATGGTGACGACTGATAGTACTAGAAAGAACATATGTTTTCTCCCGATTTATTGGTTAATTTGTACCCATTTAGTTATCTTTAGCACATATATTAGCATTTTCAGTTCAGTAAATTACATTTTATAACTCAGTGGATCTTAGCCTATTTATCCTTAATTTTGTCATGTTTTGGTATTAATGTCGCTGCATGAGTATTTTCAGATTGCGCCCAGAATTATCGCCTCACCTGACAGCTTCCGGATAAGAACAAAAATGTGTGAGTTCTTCAGTCTGGTATAACCAACTTGTACGTACAAAGGTAGCATAATTTTGATGAAAGGACACCTGTACTATTTGGAAGAGGATAAATATTCACGTAAAAAGAAAAAAATGAGAGGTTTTTGGGGATTATCATCTTCTTCAACCTATCCTTTGAAGCTTTTGGCTATGGTAGCTTAAGTCTTCTACAGTGAATTGATGTGAAAGGGATGCAGACCAACTCTTGAGGAGGAGCCTTAAGTGCGACACAAGAAGGAATAGAGAGATTCAAGTTGAGTTGTCTAGGAATAGTATTCTCCACTTGTTTCTTTTATTTTTCTTTTCTAAATATTGGTAATTACTTTCTAGTTCATGTTAGTACGGAAGTACACATGATTTCTGGGTTGAATGTTATTTTATTCAATCTTGCTTCTACTGTTTAATCACTAGTTTTGAATGTTTTTTAGCACGGAAGTGTTATTGCGGTCACTGACAATGGAAGGTGTAGTGACAGTTCAAGTTAACAAGCATGACAACGGAAGTTGCTTGAGAATTCGATGAATTCGATGAATTATATTTGAATGTTCTAACATGTGTTGTTGTTGATACCTAGTCTTGTTCCAAGCTTATGGTTGGATTATAGTATGCTTAATCTTATTGTTAAATAATGAAATGGTAAGTTATGTTTCATGTTTTACGAACTTACTAAGCATTATGTGCTTACGTAGTTTTCTTTTCTATGTTTTATAGATAATTGGAAACTCAATCAGTTTGGAAGCTTGTCAGAGATTTATCACACTATTCAACAATTATATCGGTAGTTTTTGATGTTTTGGCCAAGGTTATAATGGCATGTATTGATGGACTTGTGTTTAATGTTAGTTGAATGTTGGTTGATGATTTTGGTATGTATATGTTGTTTTGGCACCATGTGATGTTGGTGTGTTTGTGTTATTTTCGTACATTTGATTCCTAATTAGTATGTGTTAATGTAGATATGCTTTGATGCATGTTTCAATATGGTCAAGATACGGTATGTTTTGGAAAGGTATTGGACTTGATATACATGATTGAAATGTGCTATGTATAAATGTTTAGGTAAGATTTGAATGAATGCATTTGAGATGCCTTGTATGACATATTGGTTGAATGGAATTAGTTTTTTAAATTGGTCATTTCATGCATGTTATGGTATGGTTTTAATGCTTTGGTCATGTGAACAAAATGCTTTTAGGTACATGCTTAATTTAGTGCTGGAAATGGCTTAATTTTTGCCAATTTCATGTCCATATGGCTGGAGATATAGGCGTGTAACTCAGCCGTGTATGACACATGGCCAGGAGACACGACCTTGTGTCCCTGTAAGTGTTAAGGCATGTAAGTTAGGCTGTTACAAAGCCTAGCACACGACCTGGGACACAGGCATGTGGAGCTATTTCGAGAGTTACACGGCCTAGCACACGGGTGTGTGGCTTGGCCGTGTAAGCTAACTCAAAGAGTTACACGGGCACAGACACAGGCTAGGACATGACCGTGTGTCTTTATTTCGAAAGTTACACGGCCTGAGACATGCGCGTATGTCTCAGTTGTGTGAGTCACACGGCATGGCCATACGACCATGTGACCAGTGCAATTCAATTTTTCCAACTTTTTCCTAAATGCTTCAAATGTTCCCAATTTAGTCCCGAATTGTTTCTAAAGTGTTTTTAAGGCCTCGAAGGCTCAATTAAGGGACGATATGCATGTAAATGAATGATTTATGTTATGTTTATGTTAATGTATGAGATGTATGTTTTAAAGTTACATTTTAATGATAATGCTCTGTAACCCTATTTCGGCGACTGATGTGAAAGACTAAAGTGGGAGAGACAAAAGACTAAAGAAAAGGGGTGGTGGTTCCTTTTTTTCAAGTTGAGAGAAAATAGATGTGAAAGAAATGAAAAAATGGGAATAGGAGAGAATGAAGGAGGTAGGGGCGATAATGGGAGTGGTAAGCTTGGTCAATTGTGACCAGGTTCATTGAATCACAACAAATAGGAAAGAAGGGAGGTTTTGGCAAGGGAGGGAGACATGGAGTAAAAAGGGGATCATGTTCTCCAACTTAAGGTAAGTTTGACTCATAAAAGGAGAATGGAATCAACCTATTTGAGGCAACCAAGAGAGGTGGACGACAAGCTTTAAGTGCACATGAAAAAAGTGTTCAAAAATTTTAATAAAAATAAGGGAGTAAAGGGATTCAAACTAGAGACCTATTTGAAAACTTAAGAGCTTCCTACCACTAGGCTACACACTTCATTATTTTTTATTTTTGCACTACAAATCAAAATATGGGATGTGACAGTAGAAGTTTATTTCCATTATAAAAAAGATATCCTAATTCAACTAGGATATAAGGGGCGGCAAACCTAGTTAATCATACCAGGGTTTTCTCATCCCATATTGTTACATGATAAGCTTTTTGAGCATCTCTTATATCGAGCCCAATTACTAGAACTTTCCAGACTTTTTGACCCAATACTTTGTTATTTGACCCAACCCGATTATGTTTTTCTATTTCCCAAAATAAATTTCAATATATACATATTAAATAATTTTCTTAACTCAATTTTACCCCAGTAAAATTTTGACGATTTTACTCCCGATAAAATTTTGACAATTTTACCCCTAGTAAAAATTTGAGAAAATTCGTACAATATTTCACAATTCAATATGTTCACTATGACCGAATGGTTTATATTCAGTTTTGGTCTTCAAAACAGCTCAAAAACATAAACTCATTTTTGCGGTCATTTTTAAGTAATCCATATAGAATTACAAATGGATCATTTTAATTTTCATTTTTGGAAACCTATATTCATTTCCAAATTATTTTATTTCTCCATTTTAAAGAAAACCATAATCATTCCTGGATGTTTCCAGTTTCTCTTTTTCTATTCATTTCGTTCATTTCTATTCAAACACACAATTCATTTTTGGTTTCAACGAGCTAACGGAGTGACCGATTAGACACATATATTTGAGGCTCAAATGATTTATAATTAAGTTTTGGTTTTTCTCCTATTAATTATAAACTCGTTTAGTCATTAAGTCTTTCCACTATAGTATGGTGACTGAGCTCTCCCCAATGACATATCATTAGGAAAGCAACTGCTCAGTGCTCGTCCAATGACCTTGCCATCAGTGTGTTACCCTCATAGGTTATCCTTGGCCTCTTTGGGATAATATTTGTTCTCCCAATATGATCATATTTTATCTCATGGTAATCATTACATCTTCCTTCATGAAAAGTCAATTACAATTGACTAGTAATTAATTCATTCATCACAAAGACGAAAGACCCATGGCCATGTTTACTTTTCATCAACCATGTAATGCCAATGAGAGAATATCATTTACCCATGTCTCGGGCTATGACTTCCACTATTGTGAATGAAATTGAATACTGCAAAAGTTCTACACCGAACGCACCAGCTTTCAGTTCCTTATCTATTTGAACTCAGGCTTTTACTTACATCAAAGTGTATGACTCACACATGCATAGTCCGCCATCCACTCAGGATTTTGTTATTTCATACTATGAACGTCTCAAGTGAATAAATCCACACTATGTCTACGATTTTGGGGCCTGACGCACTTTAGGTGCTTAAACTATTTTTGCACTTTAGGAGCTTGAAATCAAGCATTTTCGTTAGGTATTAAGTATGTTTTTGTAAGTTTTTGTTCAGTTAATAAAATGTACAAATTGAGTCTTGACCTTAGGGGGCCAAATGATGCTTAAGGGTGAGCTAATGACCTTTGTAAATGTGTAGGACACCATTACAAGGAGTAATAAATCAATACTGGTTGTTATGTCGCAACACGAAATGTCTGATGTCACAACATAGGGAGCAGAATAGAGAAATCATGAAACTGCCTTCGATGTTGCAACATAGACTAAGGCTGTCGCGACATACCCCTGAAGATATCCCAAGAGGAGTACACTAAATGTTATGTCACGACATAAGACCAGGTGTGTAACACCCCTTACCCATATTCGACACCAGAATAGAGTACGAGGCAATACCAGAACACATACACTTGTAAACATATTGAACCGAGTTATGAAATTTCATCTAAATTAAAATTTTCAAATTATTAACATACTTTTATAATTCTTCACTATATATCCTCAAAATATTATATTCATAATAAATAGGGCCTACTAGACCCGATACATACTCATTCAATTCAATGTTTCATTTCCTTTTCATTCATTCCACAATTTCTCATGCTTACAATTCAAATCATATCACTACCAATTTCCTTTTAATTCACTTACCATTCAATATCATTAAGATCAATACTAATACGTATTTACCATTTAACTCAATGTTTATTGATTATACCATTCATTAACACATTTATGAAATTCTCAATTTTGCAATGAAAATATCATTTTAGCTTAAATAGCAACATCAATTCAACTCATCATCCTCTTTTTTCATCATTTTACACTTCAAGTATGAACTTATTATTTCATTACCTTTCCACACTCGTTTCCTATGCTTATCACACAAGACATAAACATATCATTCAACAATAGTTGCAAGCTAGTGCATTGAAACATAATTCTTTTTTGAACTAACCACATGATAAACCATTTCACTAGAGATTACATAATTTAAACCTTACCTCCCCTTTCACGATCACAAGGATATTTCCATTTAGGCACTTACTATTTTGATGCATAACTTATAGATTTAACGTGGCATAATCCCGCCACAACATGGCCAAAGCCTAAGCATGTATACCAAATATGCCAGCCAAATAAACATATAACATAAGCATTATAAGCATGAATGAGCACAATATTTATTCATGTATCAAACTTACTAACATGTGTTAACTCATTACCCATTCATGACATTACTTCATTCCAAATCATATACCAAATATACCATACACACATACTATGAAACTTTATTTTCCCACATGAGCTTAAACCATGACAAATAATGCACAAATATATTCGTCATTTCTATTTCATCGTTTATCAATTATAATCGAGCGTATTACCAATTATACACAAATCATTCATATATTTCCCAATTTTTCCCCCTCCTCCTCTCCATTCCTCATCCTTAATGTTTATAACACACTTAAACAACACTATACATACTTTCACTATTTTCCCATATGTAAATTCAAGCTGATTGTCTGAGTCAGAGTCAATGATTTATTTATTTCTCGAACTACAGAGCTCCAAATTAAGATTCATTAATTTCCCCCGTAACTAGACTCACATATCTTCTAACCATAAAATTTCAGAATTTTTGGCCTAGCCAATAAGTACAGTTTATTCTTTAAAGTTGCCCATATTTCACTATTTGGTAGTTCTGACCCCTCTTTACTAAAAATTAAATAACTCATTGTACAGAATTTAGATAATATTCTAGTTCATTTATTTTGAAAATAGACTCATTTATAATTCTAAAAATATAAAGTTCATACCATAATTATTGTTTTAAAATTTATAACAATTTTCCAAAGTTAGAACAGGGGATTCCGAAATCATTTTGCCCCTGTCTCACTAAAATTCAAATATCTGAAAATATATAACTCTTTTGCTTACTTTGTTTCCTTTATGTGAAAATAGACTCATTTAGCTTTAATTCTACATCTGATTGAGATTCTAATTCAATTTTCACTATTTTTAGTGTTTTTTCAAAGTCACACAACTGTTGCTGTCCTAAACTATTTTGTTCTTAAATTTACTCTTTCATAATTTTATTACTTCATTTCATTGTACCAAAGGGTCGATTAAATATCGAGCACATTGTTCATCACATGGTCTTATTCGATTACACTTAATCGTTACATGATCACATGTATTTTCACTTAGCCAATTTCTTGATGATCACTTCAGAATAATAACCGTTACATGGTGGATCAGCACATAGCACCATCCTTATAATCAATCATATTTGGTGGAATCAGCATATAGCAACCACCTATATTTTCAATGATTTCCGGTGGAGTCAACACATAGCAACCACCTTTATAATCAATGATACTCAGTACACGTAGTACTACACACGTGACCATTACTATCACTTTCACATAGTGGCCTACACATAGTCCGTGCCACACATGTGATCATTACTGTCACTTCATTCGTATCTTTTCTATTCCGGAGGTTCAACCGAGAAATTTTTCACTTTTTATCACTTTTCTTTTTCACTGATCAAAGTCAATTTATCATCTTTCTTAATTTATGATCACAAATTAAACTTATAAACACTCACATTATTCAATCTAGTCCGAAAATCACACTTTGGAAAAATTACATTTTTGCCCCTAGAGTTTTACAAAATTATGATTTTTCCCCTAGGCTCGTAAAATAATTTTTATTCAATTTCCTTCCATTTTAGGCCTAGCCGAACCATTTTCATAACTATAGTAGTCCACAATACTCACTTATTCACACACTTGTGATATATTTTATAATTTTTACAAATTAATCCTTTTAGGCATTTTCATCGAAAATCACATAGTAAAAGACGTTCATCACACCCCAAACATTCATATTCTTCCATAAAATATCAAAATACATGCATAAAATTCATGGGTAAATTTTTAAACACAAACCCTAGTTCAAAATAATGGTAAAAATAGCTAGATCTTGTTACGAGGATTTCAAAAACGTAAAAATCATTAAAAACGGTGCTAGAACGGACTTACAATAAATCTTGGAAGCTTGAAAACCCTAGTCAGGGTTTCTTAATGCAAAATTCGGCCACAACTTGAAGATGGACAAAAATCGGCTATTAATTTTTTAATTCATTTTAATAACTAAATGACCAAAATGCCCTTAATGAAAAACTTTGGAAACATGCCTAACCATGTCTATTTTTGTCCACCAACTTAACCAATGTTCTAATTACCATATAAGAACCTCCAATTTAAAATTTCATAACAATTGGACAATTCTAACATGTAGAACTCAACTTTTGCACTTTTTACAATTTAGTCCTTTTTATTAAATTGAGTGTCCGAACGTCAAAATTTTCGAACAGAATTTTCACAAAATCATTTCGTGAAATTATAGACCATAAAAATATAATAAAAATAATTTTTTTTCTAGTTGAATTTGTAGTCCCGAAACCACTGTTCTGACTAGGCTCAAAATCGGGCTGTTACAACTCTCCCCCCTTTAGGGATTTTCGTCCCCGAAAATCTTACCAGAAGTAGTTACTTTCAACTCTCATGAAACGCTTTCACTAAATTTCCAGAATCACTAATAAATTTAATCTCGTATATCTCTTTTTAATAAATATATCTATATCATACTTTCTGAAATATATATTTTTCTTCATTTCAACTATCTGTCTTCATACTCGTGAATGCACATGCTTAAATACATACAACTCAAATCACATCTCGATAAATTAGTTCACTCTAATAAAACAATTGAGTTGATCTCAACTATCGAACATTAACATATCAAAGTACTATTTTCTTCATACTGAGAATATAACTTAAACACACAATCTTTCAACATTCTTTTAACATGCAAATCAAAGATCTTTTAAACCGTATTAGTTCGAGGAAACAAATATTCTGATCGAATTCATTAAATTTAATCAAATTTACCTGAGGAAAATTACATCATACATTTTTTAGCTTGGACTCTCATTATTTATACCCTTCCTGATGACAATTTCCTTACACGAAATCCAGGGAAATCCAAAAGAGAACAATACTTACCAGCTCTGGAATTTCATCGTAGCAAGGATAATACACTTTCTAAATATGCATATAAAATAGAACAATAATCGGTCATAAACCAACCAGACCAACAGAGCTTTCGTCTGTCATCACAAACCTTACATTATTCCATTCACTAACAAAAATCAATTTAGAAGAACTTCCAATTAATACATACATTCTTTCGGTATCATACCTAAATATTTATCTCATCAAATTTAACTTCTTCTTTAACCGTGACATTACATAATTTGTATAATCTTTATAACAATCTGATATTTCTTTTAAAACTAAGTTCATTTGTTACACTATACTCAACTCTGTTTGCATTACTAATTATTTAACCACTGAACTCTTTAGTTGACATTTATAAGCTTATTCAACATGATTCTCGTAAAAATTTCATCATAAAGCAATACTGATAAGCGGGTGATGGTGAGGTCGTAAAGCCTCTAACTTACTCTCATAAATACATATATATATGACTTAGCATTCATCATCAATGTAATACCATCATAACCACATAGTTCATTCTAAGCAAATGAACACATCAATTTATTACGAATGTTTTCTGTCACCCACAATTTCACACAATGGATTTACTTACTCGAGCTCAATATTAATATCTAATTAATTTCCAATACTAGGCTTCCATTTTACTTACCGACATTTGTCAAATTAGTGAATGTCTTACAGAATTAAGTACTTCGTTTTCACGTTGCCATAGTATAACTATGGTCTTGCACATCACCACATATCACACACCGAAGCCATAGCCCAGCTATGGTCTTACACGGAAAAACATAATCACATTTTCACATGTTGCCATGGTCAAACCATGGTCTTTTTCGTCAATTTATCACATATCACTGAACGAAAGTACTCATTCCTGCGTTCTACTCAATTTGATCTTCCAATTCAATTTTCATACTATTATAATATTCATGGTTCAATAATAAAGACATGAAACAAAACATCATATTATTTCTAATTTAACAATTAAACATAAGATTCTATCATATAAATATACTGATTACACTTATTCAAGCAAGTGTACATAAACACACATTCCATCTATTTGTGTATATTTGCTTACCATATTTACTTAATCAAATAAGTTGAGCACATAACATCATATGAACGCCAAGCAAACACGGATGGGCTTATCACCATATAAACTTTCATTTTATTCTATGTTTCCACATTTCTCAACTCATGGTTATCTCATTTCGTACATTAACACATACTTATCATGAACTTCTATTCATACCTTACTAAATTTCATTTCCTCACAAACACATTTCAATCACATCAATATAAATTTACAGCATTATTGAAATCAGCTCGGTTAGAAGTCATCTCTGTCTTAACAAAACAATTTCATTAGAGTTTAAAGATATTACACTATCACGAGTAATAATTTATCATGTATAGCTAAACTCACATACGCTATGTTAGTCTGAGAACAGACTAAACCATAGCTCTGAAACCACTAAATGTAACACCCTTTACCCGAATTCGACACCGGAATAGGGTACGAGGCATTACCAGAACACATACACTTGTAAATGTATTGAACCGAGTTATAAAATTTCATCCAAATTAAAATTTTCAAATTATTAACATACTTTTATAATTCTTCACTATATATCCTCAAAATATTATATTCATAATAAATAGGGTCTACTAGACCCGATACATACTCATGCAATTCAATGCTTCATTTCCTTTTCATTCATTTCACAATTTCTCATGCTTACAATTCAAATCATATCACTAGCAATTCCTTTTAATTCACTTACAATTCAATATCATTAAGATCAATACTAATATGTATTTACCATTTAACTCAATGTTTATCGATTATACCATTCATTAACACATTTATGAAATTCTCAATTTTGCAATGAAAATATCATTTTAGCTTAAATAACAATATCAATTCAACTCATCATCTTCTTTTTTCGTCATTTTACAATTCAAGTATGAACTTATTATTTCATTACCTTTCCACACTCGTTTCCTATGCTTATCACACAAGACATAAACATATCATTCAACCATAGATGCAAGCTAGTGCATTGAAACATAATTCTTTTTTGAACTAACCACATGATAAACCATTTCACTAGAGATTACGTAATTTAAACATTACCTCCCCTTTCATGATCACAAGCATATTTCCATCTAGGCACTTACTATTTCGATGCATAACTTATAAATTTAATATGGCATAATCCCGCCACAACTTGGCCAAAGCCTAAGCATGTATACCAAATATGCCAGTCAAATAAACATATAACATAAGCATTATAAGTATGGATGAGCACAATATTTATTCATGTATCAAACTTACTAAAATGTGTTAACTCAATACCCATTCATGACATTACTTCATTCCAAATCATATACCAAATATACCATACACACATACTACGAAACTTTATTTCCCACATGAGCTTAAACCATGACAAATAATGTACATATATATGCGTCATTTCTATTTCATCGTTTATCAATTATAATCGAGCATATTACCAATTATACAGAAATCATTCATATATTTCTCAATTTTTCCTCCACCCCCTCTCCATTCCTCATCCTTAATGTGTATAACACACTTAAACAACATTATACATACTTTCACTATTTTCCCATATGTAAATTCAAGCTAACTGTCTGAGTCAAAGTCAATGATATATTTATATCTCGAGCTATAGAGCTCCAAATTAAAAGTCATTAATTTTCTCTGAAACTAGTGTCACACATCTTCTCACCTTAAAATTTTCAGAATTTTTGTCTTAGCCAATAAGTACAAGTTATTCTTTAAATTTTTTCCTATTTCACTATTCGACAGTTCTAACCCTTATTCACTAAAAATTAAATATCTCATTGTACGAATTTAGATAATGTTCTAGTTTGTTTCTTTTGAAAATAGACTCATTCTGGATTCTAAAATTATAAATGTTAGACCATAATTTATTTTGTACAAATTTTAACAATTTTTCAAAGTTAGAACAGAGGATTCCAAAATCATTCTGACCCTATCTAACTAAAATTCAAATATCTCAAAATATATAACTTTTTTCTTACTCTGTTTCCTCTATGTGAAAATAGACTCATTCAACTTTAATTCCAAATCTCATTCAGCTTCTAATTTAAGTTCCACTATTTTTTGTGATTTTTCAAGGTTACATAACTGTTGCTGTCCTAAACTATTTTGTTGTTAAATTTACTCTTTCATAATTTCATTACTTTATTTCATTGTACCAAAGGGTCGATTAAATATCGAGCACATTGTTCATCACATGGTCTTATTCGATTACACTTAATCGTTACATGATCACATGTATTTTCACTTAGCCAACTTCCTGATGATCACTTCGGAATAATAACCGTTACACGGTGGATCAGTACATTGCCACCCTTATAATCAATTATATTCGGTGGAATCAACATATAGCAACCACCTTTATTTTCAATGATTTCTGGTGCAGTCAACACATAGAAACCACCTTTATAATCAATGGTACCCGGTGGAATCAACACATAGAACCACCTTTATAATCAATGGTACCCGGTAGAACCAGCACATAACAACCACTTTTATAATCAATGATACTCAGTACACGTAGTAGCCTGCACATAGTACTACACACGTAACCATTACTATCACTTTCACATAGTGGCCTGCACACAGTCCGTGCCACACATGTGATCATTACTATCACTTCATTCGTATCTTTTCTATTCCGGAGGTTCAACCGGGAAAATTTTCACTTTTTCTCAATTTTCTTTTTCACTGATCAAAGTCAATTTCTCGTATTTCTTGATTTATAATCACACATTAAACTTACAAACACTCACATTATTCAATCTAGTCCAAAAATGACACTTTGGAAAAGTTACATTTTTGCCCCTAGAGTTCACAAAATTATGATTTTGCCCCTAGGCTCGTAAAATAATTTTTACTCAATTTCCTTGCATTTTAGGCCTAGCCGAACCATTTTAAAAACTATAGTAGTCCACAATACCCACTTATTCACACACTTGTGACATATTTTATAACTTTTACAAATTAATCCTTTTAGGCATTTTCATCGAAAATCACTTAGTAAAAGACGTTCATCACACCCCAAACATTCATAGTCTTCCATAAAACATCAAAATACATGCGTATCATTCATGGGTAAATTTTTAAACACAAACCCTAGTTCAAAATAATGGTAGAAATAGCTAGATCTTGTTACGAGGATTTCAAAAACGTAAAAATCATTAAAAACGGGGCTAGAACGGACTTACAATCGAGCTTGGAAGCTTGAAAAACCCTAGTCATTGATTCTTCATGCAAAATTCGACCATTTCTTGAAGATGTAAAAAAATTGGCTTTTAATTTTATTTTTAATTCATTTTAATAACTAAATGACCAAAATGCCCTTAATGAAAAACTTTAGAAACATGCCTAACCACGTCCATCTTTGTCCACCAACTTAACCAATGGTCTAATTACCATATAAGGACCTCCAATTTAAAATTTCATAACAATTGGACACTTCTAACATGTAGAACTCAACTTTTGCAGTTTTACAATTTAGTCCTTTTAACTAAATTGAGTGCCCAAACGTCGAAATTTTCAAACGAAATTTTCATAAAATCATTTTGTGCAATTATAGACCATAAAAATATAATAAAAATTAATTTTTTCTAATTGAATTTGTGATCCCGAAACCACTGTTCCGACTAGGCCCAAAATCGGGCTATTACAAGGTGCGTCACAACATCGATTCTGGACAGGAATTAAACACGAGACAGTGGCGTTTTGGTCTGTACAATCAAACTTAAATCTTGGAAACATCAATTGAACTAGAGTTAAGGATGATGGCCACCTGAAATCTATAAATAGGCTCATTTGTCACATGTTATGGACACTATTCACTTTACTTAGAATTAGTCTTTTACTTTTAGTTTAGTCTTCTCTTTTCTTAGGTTAGATTTATTTTCATTCGTTCTTGTTCTATTTTGAGAGATCTATATTGTGAAGACAACCAAACCTTGTGGATTCACGATCAATCTTAATACAATTAGACGCTTTCGTAAACTCCATATTGGTCGATTTATTTAGCATGTTTTTTCTTTATATCGATTTTATATTGTCTATGAACTAATCTGATACGAGTCACAAAGGCCCAACTCAAGCTCAAGAACGTGATGGGCTCAAATTACCACAAGGCCCAATAACGAGGTTAAAGGCCAGGCAAATGCGTATGAAACTAAATGGAACCGTTCAAGACTTCATTAGCAAAGCCTTAGACGCATATACAAAGGAAAAAGAAAATCAAGATCCACTTTCTTGTTTTCAAGAAAATCAAGAAACCGAATCTTGGTCCAATTTTGTTGTTTTGAGCGATTTCAAGAATCAAGAAAATCAAGATATCAAATCTTGGAAATCTTGGTCCAAGAAACCGAATCTTGCAATTAAGGCCCGTTGGATCTTAGTTACAAGCATCAATGAGCCAATTTTAGGAGATAACAGATTACAAGCCCAAGTTATTGAAGATACGACACTTAGTTGAAAGTCAGGTCAAATTGTCAAAGTGGCCCAATTTGTAAAATTTTAATTCTTTAAATACTTAGTTTTAATTTTTATGCTTTATGATTTAATTCCTATGTAAAAATTCAGCCCAAGCAGCTCATTAAAAAGCCTTGCCCGAATTTCCCCTTTTAAATTATTAATTAGGTTTTTTTTTTAGTTTCCTAATAAGATTAGGAAAATAGTTAGAAGGCCTATAAATAGGCTTGGCCGGCCACCTTATGAAAATACATTACATCACAATTATATTGAAAAATTTCAGATTTGTTTTGAGTGAAAATTCTCTTTGAGTTCTTCAAGAATTTTCTCTTGAATTTTCTTTAGAAGTAGTTTTAACAATATTTTTTATTGTGGGAGCCATCTTCAGCTTCTTCTTGCCATTGATTTTCATTAGAGGGGAGATTAGAGCCGTTTGAAGGGAGTTGTGAAATCTTTCGGGATTTCAAGGCTTCTTAGGACTTTATCTTTATTTTCTTGTTGTTCAATCTCTTTTAAATATCTGCTTGTGTCAATTTTTATTAGCTAATTTGTTTGTAGTTCTTGTTGCGTTTCAGCCTTTTCCAAAACTCCAAGATCTGATTCGGCACTTCCTTGGACATAAAGAAACATTTTTGATTTCACAAAAACCCCTCTTTTCTTGTCGTCCAATCCCTGAATTAGTTTCAATTGATTTCGTAATTTGTTTTAATTTATTTGTTGTTTTGTGTTCTTTGATAGATTCGGCTGATTGGAAGTTAATCTTGGGGCTTAATTTCGTTTTCTGGCTTCCAAGAATATTTATTCATAAGTGTTTGATTCTTGGTTGTTCTTTATTGAATTAGGAATTTTTAGTTTTCATATCTAATTGATTTAATTTTAATTCTCTATTTCGTTTCAGATCTGATCGTCTAGCGTTTTCATAGGAGCATTCCGTGACTTGACAACTCGATCTTGGTCCGCGCACAATCCCCTATCATAATCCATCTATGGGGGATTAGTGACTGGAGGTATGACCTGTTAACTATTTTGTAGGGATACTCAATGGATCAGCTGTCTGGGAAAGGAAGAACGTAAAACAAACCCTAAGCCTGACAGCCCTACGAAGTAATCAAAATGGGAATTAATCCAAAATTGGTATGGCCCATCCCTAAACACCTTCAGCCCAAACTGGTATAGACTTTGAGGTTCGAGGAGAACTAGTCCTTGCCAATTTGTTATTTGAGTAGAAGATCGAAAGATCCTGCTAGGATATCGACTAGTTGATTGACAAGGAACCCAAAGCAATAGTTGATGGGGATTACCGAAGTGAGCACCATAATCAGATTCAATTATTTCTATTCTTCAATCTCTTGAATTTTTGTTCTTTATGTTATTTTATTTATTATTATAAAAACCCTAAATACTCTTTTTTTCTATTTTACCTTCATACTATAACTAAACTAAAGTACTAATTAGATCTTTTAGTGTTTAAGTTAAAAGTGATCTAGCACTCGCCTCCCTTGGGTATGATCCTCAGAGTACTCACCTACTCCGTTGTAACTATATTACAACTTGAACAATATACTTGTGAATACCGCCTTATTATATATCTTTTACTGTAGTATTCACACTCTATACATTAGTACGTCTAGAGACGGTCAAGTTATTGGCACTGTTGCCGAGGAGGCAACTTCACTAGTTTGATTTTAATTTTTGCACTTAGAAAGAATAATTAGAAAGTTTTTAAGTTATAGATACAATCTTTTAAGTTTTTAATTTTATTTAATTATTTCTACTAATCTTCTCTCTCTGGATTTAGTGTAAGAATCATAGTAGAGGCACACCTGTTGTAGCAGTCACAGATCAAAAGAGAATAATTTGAAGAAATCACCAGCAGCAAGAGCAGCAGTAGCAATAGATGCAAGGTCTACCACCACCTACTATAGGAAATGTACCACGCGAGAATCCATTGTTTTGTGATGCTGATGATAACGCCTTAAGGAACCCACCAGCACCACTATAGCTACCTGCAAACATGCACATGGCTTGTAACAAGAGACACTTAAGAGACTACGCACTACCAAGTTTAAACATGGTTCAAGAAAGCATAACAAGGCCCACTATTACAGTAGATAACTTTAAGATCAAGTCGAAAATGGTTCAAATGATCCAGAATAATTTGAAATTTAGGGGCACGGTGACATAGGATCTGAATCAACATTTGAAATGGTTTCTTAAACTTTGTGATACTTCTAAGTATAATGAGGTCACTGATGTTGCTATTCATCTTCAGTTGTTCCCCTTTTCTTTGATTGATAACAACTTTTCTTGGTTAGACTCGCAGGCACCAGGATCTATCATGACATGGGATGAACTTGTTGGAAAGTTCTTACAGAAGTTTTTCCCTATTAGTAAAGTGATTCAATTCAGAAGAGAGATTGTCATTTTCAGACAGATGGAAGGAGAAAGGTTCCATGAGGCTTCAGGACATTACAAAACATTGATTCAGAAATTCCTGAACGACGGATATCCTAAGTGGATGTGATTGCAGGTGTTTTATAATAGGTTGGACACGAACGCAAGATTAGGCCTAGACAGAGTAGTAGGAAGAGCACTCATGAACAGGACGTATGAGGATACATACAAAATAATTGAGAACATGGCATTGAACTCTTGCCAGTGGCCAATTCAACGATTTACATGTGGCCAAAAAACTGCTACGGTAAAAGCTATTCAAGAGGATGATAAGTATCTACAGTTAGTGGATAGACTTAACTGTATTGAATCTGCAAACAATGCACCATCTATGAGTGGAAGGGATAAACTGCTTTTCCATTATCTTAAAAATCCTGCCGAGGATGTGAATTATATTAGAAATAGGGGTGGAAACCCTTATTCCAACACTTACAATCTCGGTTGGAGAGATCACCCGAATTTAAGATGGGGAGGAAACCAAGGACGAGGTAATAGTTCAAATCAAGCTAAAAATACTAACTATCAACCTCATTATTAGTAGAAACCCTAGGATAGAGTCAACCCAAGTGACCACACTAAATGTTGTCAACACCTAGACAAAATTGAGGGAGAAATGCAATCAATGAGAACATGTGTAAAGCAGGTGCAGTTTGAGTGCACCAACTCAACATGAACATCGACTAAATTGGAGGATCAAATGAGCCAACTGATAAGTATGATGGGTGACATCAAAAGACAAATTGGAGTCGGTATTCCAAGCAATATAGAAGATAATCCTCGAAAAGAGGGTAAGGAGCACTTGAAAGCAATAGCGCTCCGATTGGGAAAAGTACTGAGTAGCCTAGAAAACCCTATCTCGGAGGTAAACATTGAAAGTACTGATATCCTCTAGAGTAGTCCTCGGAGGCTAAAGACGAACCTGAATCAGATGAGGTAATTGTACTAGCAATGGAGCCAGAAAAAGAAATAACTAAATATGCTGCTGTTACAAAGATCCCATTCCCTTCAAGACTACAAGAAAAGCAAAAGCGAGAAGAAGATGAGTTTGTAAGCTTTCTAAACTTGTTCAAAAAATTAAATGCAAACATGCCTTTAATTGAATTAATTGAGAAAGTCCTTAAATACGCCAAGTTTTTAAAATAAATCATGTCTAGGCGTAGAAAATTTAAGGTAGGAGAACAAGTTAATTTAAGTGCCTCCTATAGTGTTATTATTTTAAGGTAGGTTCCCAAAAAATTAAAAAACCTGGGAAGTTTTACTATTCTCAGAGAGATAGGGAGCATTCATTTTAATAGAGCCCTATTTGACCTATGAGTTAGTATTAATTTAATTTCTCTATCTATTTTTGTAAAACTCGGGTTGGGGGATATCAAAACTACTTAGATACACTATAGTTGGCTGATAATTGGAAGATGTGCTAGTCAAAGTGTGCAGCTTTATCCCAGTAGATTTTGTGATTTTAGATTTTGAGGAAGATTGAGAGATACCAATCTTATTAGGTAGGCCTTTTCTAGCCACCTCGAGATCTACCATTGATTTAGAAAAAGATTGACCTTAAAAGTTCGAAAGCAAGCATGTTCATTAGGTATTAATTATGTTTTCGTAAGTCTTCGTTAAGATAATAAAATATGCAAATTGAGTCTTTTATTGACCTTAGGAGCTGAATGAGGCCTAAGGGTGAGCTAATGACCTTTGTAAGTGTGTAGAAGACCATTATAAGGAGTAATAAACTAATAATGGTCGCTATTTCGCAACATCGATTCTTGATGTCGTACCATAGGGAGTAAAATGGAGAAATTACGAAACTGCCTTCGATGTTACGACACAGATTAAGGGCGTTGTGACATACCCCTGAAGATATCCTAAGAGGAGTACACTGACTGCTATGTTATGGCATAGGACCTGGTGTGTCACAACATAGACTCTGGATGGGAATTAAACATGAGACATAGCCATTTTGGTCTACACAATCAAGCTTAAAGCTCGGGAATGTCAGCTAACCTAGGGTTAAGTACGACAGCCACCAGAAATCTATCAATAAGCTCATTTGTCACATGTTACGGACACCATTCACTTAACTTAGAATTAGTCTTTTAATTTCAGTTTAGTTCTCTCTTTTCTTAGGTTAAATTTAATTTCATTCATTGTTGATCTATTTTGAGAGATTTGTATTGTGTAGACAATCAAACCTTGTGGATTCACGATCAATCTTAATACAATCAAGCTCTTTCGTAAAATCTATATTGTCAATTTATTTAGCATGTTTTCTCTTTATATTGATTTTATATTGTCTATGGAGGCCATGAGGAACTAATCCCTCTAGGGGGATTAGCGAGTGGAGGTATGATCTGTTAACTGTTTTGCGGGGATACTCAATGGATTTGTTGTTTAGGAAAGGAAGAATGTAAAACAAACCCTAGGCCTGACAACCTTGGAAAGTCATCAAGGTGGGAATTAACCCAAAATTGTTATGGACCATCCATGAACACCTTCACCCTAAATCGGTCTAGACTCTGAGGTCAGAAGATGAGTAGTCTTTTGCCAACTCGTATTCTAGATGGTTCAACAGTTAAGAAAAGGAATGGAATGATAAGTGACTCAATGGAAAGGTTTATGACTATATGAAATGGTTTATGCTTATGTAATGTATCTTATGAAATCTATTTATGTTGTAAATGAGACTATATGATTGTCAATAAATCCACTAACATGTGAACTTGATGATGTTTGAATAGGCTTATGTTAAACTCATGATATTGGAAACGGTAAGTAACCAGATAGAATGAATCATGATCATATGGTAACGATGATAATTTAAATGTTATGCTTATACATGGTTGATTTCTTATGTTTCATGAACATGTATACTAACTTGTGAGTTTGATGGTGTTATATAGGCTTTTATTAGGCTTATGGAATTAGTAAAAGGTTTATACTTATTCTATAAAGTTCATTATTAAAATGGTATGTTATGTTTAAAGTTTATACAAGCTTACTAAGCATTCATTGCTTACATAATTATTTTCCTTTGTCTACAGATTATCAAAAGCTCGATCTGTTGGAAGTTCGTCGGAGATCTATCACACTATCTAATGGATAATTCGGTAGTTTTTGAGTAATTTGGCTAAGGTTTATAATGGCATGTATAGGGTGATTTGTAATAGTATTATGGTGCATGTGTTTATGGTATTTTTTGGTATGTGTAAGCTTTGGAAGGCTATGTTGGTTTGGTATACCTTTATACCTTACCAAGTTATGTGTTTTTGGTTACTTTAAAGTGCTTTTTGATATGGTTTTCTTGTTATGATAATTTGAAAATGGTTATTTAAGACATGGTAAAGTTCATTTATGAGCTAAGTTATCATGTATGGAAATGGCAATATTATCATGTATAGGTCTATTAGTAGTATTAATGGTTATTTTATTGTGCTTGTGTCTTTGAATTTTATGTTATGTGATGGAATTATAATGCTTGTTAAGTAAAGTCATCTTAACCACTTTTAGTTATTGAAAGGTATGTTCTTTTGGTAGGTTTGTTATGGTTGAGAATGGATAAATTAATATATGTTTTGGTAAGTAGTTAAGCTAGATTATGATGCTTGAAATAAGGTGATGTTGACTTATGTTGGCATGTTATGTTTTGGTATGTTTGTGGTGCCCTTGAATGGTATATTGGTTAGATAAATTAGGATGCTCGAAATGGTATGTTTATGCAAGTTTGAATGGTGTTTGAACCCCTTGATTGTGTACACAAATGGTTTATATAGTTATGCATGAAATGGTCTTGGAAATGGCTTGATTTTAGGTATATTTAAGTCCACACGGCCTAAAACATGGGCATGTGACTCACACGGCCTAGTGACACGATCGTGTGTCATCTAATGATTTCTTTAGAGTGCAAGTTAGTGAGTTACACGGCCTGACACACAGGCATGTGACATGACCGTGTGACCCTACTCAGAGAGCTACACGGGTGAGGACACAAATTGGGAGAGGGTCGTGTGTCCCTAGTTCAAAGGTTACACATTCTGAGACATAGACGTATGTCTTAGCCGTGTGAGGCACACGGCCTAGCCACATAGCATTAAATTTGGGACATTCGACATTAAATTTTGGACCTTAATTTTGGTGATTTTATAATTGCTTTAATACATGATTTTATGTTTAATTGATGTTTGATTTATGGTATGTTGATAAGTGTTCGTATGGTGGTTGATAACACAGTATATGAAACATGTATTTTATACTAACAGTTTTAATTGAAGCTTACCATGGAGTGGATTGCTTGTGACTAAGGTATGTAGCTTGTGTGAATTAATTGGTGTTTTCTAAGTGTGTTTTGGGTGTTAAATTTTGATTAATTGTTGCATATTTGTTGTAAATAAATTAAATTGGAATTTCAAGTTTAATGGGTATGTAAAATATGTAAAATCGGGTAAATAAAATGAATTTTTGAAAAAATAGGTGCAATGTTTTGCACAAGGGCGTGTGGGTTTTTGGGGGTTTGATTTTTGGTTTTCGTAATCTAGTATTCTAATTTGCTTAATCTATAATTCAATCCTAAAACTTGATTAGATTAATTGAAGCCTTTAATGATAGGGAAACTTGGTAATATTTTAGGATTATACTTGTAACTGCTAATATTTGGTAGAAACACTCTTAATTTTTAATTTGGAAAATGTACTAAAAGTTTGTAAAAGTTACGATTTAGTCCCTAATAATAAAACTTGAATTAGACATAGTAAATGAACTCGAATTAAGCTGAAATTTTAGGGCTTGCATAATTTGACTAAAAGAAGGATGGTAACTATTTAGAAATAAAATCGGGATAGTTTAACCTTATGTGGTAAAATGACCAAAATACCATTAGGTTGAAATACTTAGAAAAAGTTTAAAAATGGTTCACAAATTGCTTCCGCATTAATAAATGATAGTTAATTAGTCATAAATGAGGTGTTATAATGTTGGGGAGTGTGTCGGGTGGTCGTTAGCTAGAGAGTCGCTTTGGTGGCTAATATAATGCTTCGAATTCGAGTCAGTCTATCTCGGTCGGGTTTGGGGTGTCACATATATATTCACATGTATTTACACACAAAAGTTTCATATATTAATCAAATTTTGATAATTTGGCAACTTGGAAACATGAAACATAAAAATGGACTCTATCACCATACATTGGATACACGGATCTCCATCACACCAATGACTTAAATAGCCTAACATATCCCATAAGTGTAGCATAAAACTAAAAACTCTCCAACACACCAACATGTCCCAATGAATGGATCTTAGCTCATATTCCCTTATCTCTCCAAACTGTCCCAAGGTCTTACTGCCCAAATCACAAAACACAAAGGTGAGTATTCACAATCCTATGACATGCTAAATATATCAAACGGTTTCAAGAGATCACAAGGCCAAAATATCTGCAAATACACCCATTTAATTATTGTTTTAATGCACATAAACTCTGTTCGTATTCATCAATTCACATCACAATCTCATACACAATACGCACTTATCGAATAATGCACATACAAAATCAGTACATCATATTTCACATACAAGTATTTTGACATATTACCTATCATAATAGTATCACGTTCCATAGTTTAACACATATGTACTTCAATTTCTGCACACTTTCACTGCACATTTATTTCGCTAACACAACATCGTCACTGTCATTCAGCATGTTTAATATGCCCACAACTAACACATTAACAAGAGTTATCACAATATATATCACATGTCACATTATCACAATTTAATACTCAATGCTCATCACACACAATCACACACTTTGCAAATTAAACGAAGGATATAAGAACACTTACACTCGAAACTTAGAGTAGGGTTTTAGGCTACTCCTAAGCTCCCAATTAACACTATGAATCATGTCTACAAGTAGCGATTCCAAATACTCACTGGTCACGCTTTTGCCTAATTGCTGAAAGCTTAAACTAGCTTTTCATTGCCTTTCGCCTTGCTCGTAGAAGCCTCCAACAGTTCCAATTCTTCACACATAATAACCACACAATATACATAATCAATTAGAAGCCAAAGACTCACCGAAACCAACCAAAAACGCAAGCCTAAGCAATATTTCTCATGAAACTGAAATTTTGACTAACAAATTTGAAACTCAATTATCTCGGTCTATACTAAATATTTTTGCCTAAAATTGATTTATTTCATCTAATTATTCCCCTACGACTGATTCTCAACCTCTAAATTACACAAAACTACTCAATTCATAGTAACAAAATTTTTCGACATATCATGGCAATTTTTATGAAAATCTAATAAAACTTAAACAATCTTTAACGAAACTTGCAACTCAGTTTAGGAACATTCTATTCACATCAAAACTAATTGAAAAACACTTTGAAACAACATTTTTATCCAAAATCCACCATTAACGACTCAATTTTTGAATTTTATTCAAAACTTGTGATTTAATAGGTAAAAAATCAGTTTAAAAGATCAGATAACAACTAAAACTAATAGAAAAATGAATCGTTACCTTAGTTGATGAAGAGTCAAGCATTTGATAAAAAATCTGATAAACTCAAAAGTTAATCAATAGAGAAATCTATAGTGTTTTTGAAGGTTTTATGGAATTCTAAAGAGGTTTAATGTTATGAGGTTGAATGAAATAAAAAAATGAAGTTTGGGGATCAAATTTGAAGAAATAAGGTTTGGAAAATCAATGGACAGCAACAACAAAAAGATAGAGAAGAAGTATCATGACTTTAATGTAGATGGAGGGGGAAATAGGATATTTTTAAAAACTTTGATACAATTGCTTTATAACTACCCCTATTTTGAACCTTTTTATAAAATAGTCCTTATTTTAAAATTAAAGATCTTTTCAACCTTATTTTCAAAAATTGATTTAACTTTTCAAAAGCTATGATCGAAAATAATTTCGGGTTACCACAATTTAGAATTTTTTGAACCTACTTCGAGCCAAAAATCCTAATTTACCCTTAAAACTTTTAGGCCCAATTTTGGGGTGTGACAATTCCTTAGAAATTATGTAAAGTAATAGTGATATGTTTATACTGAAACAATTTAATCACATTAGCCCCAAAGTTGTGCAAGGTAAAAATACCTTTCAATATTATTACTAATTTGACCTAATTGATTATTAAAAGATCAAACATGCACATCCAAATATTGTGTCCACTAATTACCATTAAGTTCTGATTAAATAACTAGTTTAGATTTAGTCAAACATTTATTATTTGGATGAATAATCAATTGAGACACAAAACATTAAAAACATGTTATGAACAATATAAATCAAGAATGTGCAATCATTCTAGTATAAACAAAGTCGTCATTATTAAATCGAAAGAAATAAAATAAATTGCAATCATGTTTTCCAACTTAGAACAAAAATAAAGATTAAAGGAAAGAAAAAAGCTCCAAGTAGAATCCGGTAGTTCTCTGTGACAGTGCTCGTGGTTGTTTCCTCCTTTCTTCTCCTTTGATCCGATACAAGTTTACTCCTCAAGTGGTCGGCCTTGAGAGCTTTAACACTCTAGAACTGCTTACTCAATTTTCTCTCAAATGTAAAGAGAAAGAAAAAATAGAAATCAGAGATGAGAGGAAATAGAGAAAAAAGAATATTGATAGAGATCGTTTTGATACAGGAAACAGAGGAAAAATTCAGAGTTAAATAAGACTGCTGAAAGATGCCACCGACTGTCAGAAATATAATGCTAATATGAAAGGAAAAAAATTAAATTTTGTTTTGATAAAATGTGTTTTCGAATGTAACACCTTACACCCGACTCTATTTCTGGATCCTGATATAGAGCGTCACAAATTAAAACAAGTCAAATAAAATCAAATATCCTGAGTTCAACGGATTACTCTAAATATTGTGACGCTAACCCAAAATATCTAATGACATATAAGCTTTAAAATAGCACTTCATGCGATAGTACGCTAAGTATAATTAAACAATGTGTAATCAAACATTTGGCGGAAACCCATTTTAATCCTTAAATATAAGTAGAACATAAATATGCCAACTCTCGTTTCAAAATTCAAAATTTGTTGTTGGCTGACTATCATCATTTTAAACAGTTTGGTGTAATGCCAAATAATACTACTCAACAGAACCTAAAGGTGCAAAATCAACTGTTCAAGTACAGGCTTTTGAATTAAAAACTAGCAAAATCTAACATTTACCCTATCCCTATTGATTACATATTATGAGCGAAAATAAGAGATGGCTTACTAAGAAGGTCGTTGTTCTGGCTGGATCCCATTTACAAGCTTCTAACCTAATCACCTAAGAAAAAGAATAAAAGACAAAGTTCATAAGAACTTATTGAGTTTCGTAGAAGTACAACCTTGCATCACAGCTCGACCAACTTTACATGACCAAAACTTAGACCATTTAAAGACACTCCACTAAAGGCGGATGCAAATTTTCCTTTTTCAAAATATCCTCTAGTGGATACAGTCCATTAGTGGATATTATCTGCTACCATATGCCAACATTTGAAGGACATATGTCACGAAGACTTTATTAGTATGTCACACTGTAAACTAACTTTTATAACCATTTAATGCATTCTTTACACTTCATGCAAATGTCTACACATCATCTAAACACATTTATGCACCTTTATACTAATGCACCCACTTTCTTATGCTAGCCTGTAATCCTTGTCCCGAAGAACCTATATTTCATTCCCATCATGTCGCTCCAAAGAGCTAGTAGACCAATTATACCCACAAAACCTGTACAATTCCTCATTGTCAATTTGAACACATAAGTGTTCCCCCACAAGGTCGAGTATTCACCAGTCACAGTTTACATCACTGTTTCATATTATAGGTGAAACAAATAATAACTTTTCTCCCTCATTCTTTTCACCATCATATGTATCAACACTTCAATACCCCTTTTCACATCGATCCGGATACGGAGCTTATGCACCAAGGAAGGAATATTCATATCAATGCACATGTAGGATTCATGTCTATGATTTATCCACATCAACAGTACATGCATAGTCTCATTTCCACATTCCAAAAACCTTCACATAGGGTTTTATCTACTCGATAGGTTCTTTTCCCTTTGCACTAGGACCTTCTCCCTTATCTTTGACAGCAGACAACTTAAAAAATGCAGCTTCTACAAGCTTAACGATCAGTTCCTCTGTTAACAATGAAGAACACTTTCGAATTTTCTTCCATGATAACAAAGGTGAGCAAAGAAGATGAAAATGACAGTCTTCTCTCCACCACCGGGTTGTCCTATTTAAAGTAAACTCTAACCCAAATCCCACTTTGATCATATTTTCTAATTACTATACATGCACATATGCTTCCACTAATTAATCACGTCCTATGAGGTTCTCTAGGTGTCCTGGTTATTGACACGATACTCCTATTAGGATGCTACATGACCTATACGTGTCCCACTCACCATGATTTCTAACACAACTAATATGTTTACATAAACACAAAGCACGGGTGGCGGTCTCATTAGCGAGAAGATCTGCCAACAATGATCTCACCAAACAAAGAACTCGCCAACTGCAGAATGAGAGTCTGCAAGCTTGGCAGAGCTGAGCGAACTACTTTGCCAGGGAATTCAACAATACCAACCAGTCTAAATCTCGCGAGTTATGTGGTTTCGCCAGTATAACCATCTAAAAATATAAGTTCGCCAAACGAGTGGTGACATCAAAAGTCCTGTGTCTTGATAGAAAAAGAAAGTTCAGTCAGGAATTTTTAAAGGTAGTTTGAGATTTTTGAGAAGATTGATGTAATGCCCTAATTTATTTTCATGTAGAAATTTCGAGGATGAAATTTTTTTTAAATGGAGGAGAGTTGTAACAACCAGATTTTTAGCTGTACCGACAATGGTAGCTTCTAAACTTCATTGTTTGATGATCAAGTCAGTGAATACTATTTATTAATATTTATGAGGGTATTACAATATTATATTGAGTTTTGGTCTAATAATTTTGGTTATTTGGAAAGTTCGATAAGGTACAAATGTATCGGTTCTAAAGTTAGTGGTTTTGGAAATTAATGTATCGAGACCTCATTTTCATAAATTGAGGTTGTAAATATTTTTATTAAATATTTTTGAAGTTATTGTCTAAGTGGATTAAATTTTAGATAAGTAATTTTGATTAATTAGTGATTAATTAAGTACAAGGACCGAATTGTAAAATTGAAAAAGTTAATCGATAATAAGTTTTTAATTGCTAAAAGTCTAAACTAATAATTAGTGAGGTTTTTAAAAGGTAATTTGCCCAATTTATAATGCTATGGACGGGTGGCTTGTTTATTTTATGTGTTTTTTATATGTTAAATATTAAATTAAATTGGTGTTAAAAGAAAATAAAACATAACACACCACCCAAAAGCTATCATCTTTATTATTTCTTCTCTCCCAACCAAACCACCATTTTTTAAGCTAAGGATTTCAACCAAGCTTCCATCTCTTGCATGTAAGTAATTTTGGGGACCGTTGTAACTCAATTTAGCTAAATCGTATATCAGTTTTCAACATAGTTAAAGATTTAAAATGTTGTCATTGATGATTTCTTGGAGTTCTTGATGTCATTTGGTTAGATTTAAAGCTTAGATATGGAAAAAAGAGTAATTTGTAAAGTGAAAATTGATAATTTTGAACTTAGGGACTAAAGTGTAAATATTTTGAAATTGATGTTGAAATTCTGTAAGTATTTATAATAGAGGGTTGTAGAAAGATGGAATTGAGATCAGTTTCAAAATCGAGGCTCAAATTTGTAAGTTATGGTTATTTTGATTTTAGGGTTAAGTTAACTAAAATGCAAAGGAACATTTTAAAATGAAATTGAATTAATATATGATTACAATAGGTTGTTTTGAGATGTTTTAAATTGATAAATTGAAATAAATTATTATATAGATCGAGATTTGAATTAATCGGGGATAATCGAGGAAAAATCAATTTTGCATATTAGTCCTTAATGTTTTGTGTGTCGCTATTTTTGTCAAGTAAGTTCATATGGGACTTACTTTATTAGTTAATCATATATTGTTATTATATTGTTTTTTTATAGTTAAATTGTTGTTTTATAATGTTTTTTACATTAAAAGGATTAAATTGAAAAATATGAATTATATGATAGATATGAATAGATATGTGGCATCGAATGGTAATGTTTGATGCTATAAATTCTTTATATGTGAAATAGATATTACTAAGTAGCAATTGATTAATGGTATGAAGTAACTCCTACGAAATTAAATGAATTATAAATTGTTGAATGTTATATGATATAAGTTAGATTTGCATAAATTGAATTGGTATGATTTGGATACCATATTGAGGTATATTGGTTTAGTTGAATGAAAATTTGTGAATGTTATGTTTGATTATGAAATTGATATGTATATAGTGATATTACATGGTTTAAATGTATAGGAATGGCTATTTGGATATGAAAACGTGTATACGGTTATAGAGGTTGAATTGATACTGAATTTGATAATAGGTCCATGAGAACTTAGTAAACGATTAGGATATGAATAGCTCAAAGTTTACGGTGAGTAAATTCTAAGTTTGATTTTTATTAAATTTTGTATGTTATGATACTTTATATTATTTATTCTTGCAATCAAATGCTAAGAAAGAATTGAATTATCTTCAAGTAGTTGATATGGAATGTATAAACATGGATTTGAATTAATAAATTGAAAACTTTGGAATTGGTTTACATATATTAATCAAATTGAAATTGAGTTCGAGCATGTTTGTATCTTTGTAACATTTGATATGCTATGAAATTGAGGGATGTGAATTAGTTTTAACGAAACGGAGTAGAAGTTGATCGAATTGTAATTAGTTGAAGTCGAGACGGAGATATTCGCGAGTTATGTAAATTGATAAACCATCGTCATCGGGCAATCTGTGGTGGTAAGCCATCGTCATCGGGCAAACTAGGGTGGCATGTCATCGTCCTTGGGCAATCCGGGATGACATGTTATTGTTTCCGGTTAATTTGGGTTGACAGTTAGAATAAGATGGGAATGAGCTTGTGAAATTAGAGTATCATTGAGTAGGTAATATGGAGTAAGAATACATGTACAAAAAATGTTCTTAGAATGATGAATATATGCTTGCATAATCTATACTTGAAGTATGGTTAATGAATTGTGGTTGTGAATTATTACATTTCCTTTTATCGTATTGGACTTGTAGAAATATTCATTGAAAGGTATATTCATCATATGGTTATTCCGATGTGTAGGTTAGGTTCAAATCTTTTGTTTCAAGCATCCGTTCGGCGTCCCATTAGAATTCTTGACCCCACAATATTAATACTTCTTGTTTTAGTTAAGTTTGGCATGTACCTAGGGGTGTCATTTTGTATTTTTGTATGTTAATGTTGTCGATAGATAGTGTTGAGTATGACCCCTATTTTAGTCAAATTTGAGAAATAATCTTTCAGTTAAACTCTGTTTATTTGTTTCAATCAAACTCTGATTAGTCTAGATTATTTTATTATTATTTGACCTATGAGTTTAGCCTATAAATAGGCTCTTTTACAGCCTTAGAAAATACCCCCGTTAGAGATTAGAACTCATAACACATTTAGAAAATTTTGTGTTTACGTTTTAAGGGTTCTTTGTTTTTGGGTTTTCGGGTTTTTGGGGTTTAGCTTTTATTTCCATTTTTGCACTCTTCGTTCTTTTGCCATTATAATAAAATTATTTTTGCCCATGGTTTTTTTATCCTCTTTGGAGGGGTTTTTCCACGTTAAATTTGTGTGTTCAATTTCTCAATTTATTCCGCTATTTTTTGTTACTTGTTGCTTAATTGGGTCGATCCCAACAGATAGTACTGGCTTTATGTTGGATAATATCAAATTTGGATGTTGTGTATATTTACTTCAATATATGTTATGCTTAACCATGAATGTAAAATTTTGGATGTTGGCATTATGGAGATTGTTAGTTGATTAGGTCCTACTTGTCTTGATTATGATTGATTGCATTGAAGATGTGTTAAGTTAGGTATAGGAAACGTTGTGTATGGCTAATGGATGGATTGATCATGTCCTAATATTGGCTAGGTGTTTAGGTGTATGAAATAAGATATGGTTTGGTGTGGTATTGAAATGTTCGAATGGCACATTTTGGATATTGAATTGAGATGTTTAGGCATGTTGGATGGGTTGAAAGTTCATGTGTATAATGTTATGTTTTAGTACCAAAGTATGTACAATGGATTGTTAGGTATTGTGCATTGTGAATGAGTTTTCTTTTATACATGTTTTAGCTTGTTTTAATGCAAGGTTAACTGTGTAAATGCAAACCAAAATGTAGAAAAGCTGAATGGTCTGAAAAGAGACCAAATTAGGAAAGTGTTTGTGCCACACGGCTGTGTAAGAAACATAGGCTGGAGACACAGCTGTGTGCAATTTACTAAATGGTTACATTTTGGTCCATACGGTTCTCGAATGTTAAACGGGTTGGTGACACAACCGTGTGGCAGACATGGTCTAGTAACACGATTGTGTGACTACTAGAGGACATGGTTGTTTTTGTGCCGCACGGCCACAGTGAGATACACGGCTTGGGCACATGACCGTGTAACCCATGTTTTGCAGGTTGACCCTTATCTTTTGTAAATGATGATTCCTGTTTATTCACGGGTATTTTAAAGCTCACGTAAGCTCGTCTGAGGCTCGAAAAAGGTTCTATATTGTATTAAATGATTGAAATGATAAAAAAATCTATGTTTGATTATGAATTGATTGTTATAGTTCTATTTTGTACTGTAGCGATCCATAACTCGTTTCTTGCAACAAAGACGGGTAAGGGGTGTTACAAACTTGATACTAACTCATAGTTGATGACAGGACCATGATAAATAATTATAGTGCATTTAGTATTGTTTATCTAATGTATTTGTGTTTAAATTTTGTTTTACTCATAATTTAATTTAATTTTTTTATTTTAATATTGTACATATTTAATGTGTTATTATAATTAATTAATTTCAAAACAATGCGTTTCATTATTTATTATAGGTTATTTTAAATACACATCTATGTTCTAAATTCATAATATACACAAGCATATGCGTATGATAAGATTTCTACTAATAATAATTTTCTTTAAATCTTCAAATATATTAAGTCCTAAAATAAATATTGAAATACATTTTATGATATCAATAAATTATTCTTTTGTGGCTTTTTTCTTGTTCAAAAACTGCGGCTTTTCAAAAAGACGTCGGAATATAAAACAAAAGAATATAGTTTTTACTAAAAATGGGCACCAAAACGCCTTTATGCGAGTGTACCGATGGTCGAAGGACAAGGTGGTGTCCCAGTGCCCAACAAAAGGCATACCGACGGCTTAAACCTTCCAATTTCATTCCAGACTATGAATTCCATTCCAATTTTATTTACTTTACCAAAATCATCACAACTTAGAAATTGTTTAAATTTAAGAAAGTTACACACGAAAACTCAATTTACAGATTCAAATCACTGAAACTAAGCTTATTCTAATATGAAACAATCAAAATATAATGTGATTCCTTAAATTTTAAAATTTAAATTTATCTAATACATGATTTACTCAATAAACACGTCTAATTAAACTGAGGTTAAGAATCAAAATTTTAAGGATAAGGATAGCAACTGAGGTAAGACGAGATTTTTGTTTTTGTCTCACCTTTATCAAATCTTTATACTTTCTATTTCAATTCTATCCTAAATTCGATTTAAAAGAAAAAAAAAACTGCTAATGACTTTTAAGATGATTTCCTCAATCCAATCCAATTCAACCCAAAATTTTAAATAATGATTTATAATATTTTAATTTTTACAAAATTAAATCAGATTGATACTATAAAATCTTACAAAATTTTAATAAATCATCACAAAATATATAAAAGTATTTATAAAATCAAAATATATATTTTATAAATTCTTATAAAATTAAGAAATTATAATTAAAAGCCACAAAAATACTTACAAAACTAAATATGTTATTTTAGTAAGGTGGGGCAAAGATTTATATCTTCGAACACTATGAATTGAATTAATATTATAAGTAAATCCAACATCAATTTAATTAAGAATTTAAATCTTTTATTTATACAAAACAAATAATATTATTATAAAAATATCTTATATAAATCAATAAAATCTCACATCTAATGAAACTTAAGACTGTTTTTAACATTCAAATTTATCATTCGTTCATAATGGATTTTTATAAATATATTTTTATATAATTTTTACCCACATCATGGCATACCATAATTTAATATGTTTTAAGACAATTAATCAAAAAAGGGAATTCAATCCATTCATGACAAACAAAAATTTGCATTGCTTGGAAGCATATATCCAGATGAAAGAAAATGCATCTTGGATCACATATCTAACCATACTGTCAATTACAACTGCAATGCCTTCTCTACTTTTGAGTGTGTAACCAAAGTCCACTGAGCCACATGAAACCGCAAAAGATACATTTTCTATAACCTTAAATTATTCAAATACCAATGCTACAAAGTATTAAGATACAATTTTATGCCATGAAGGAGAAAAATAATCCAATTGGCAAAAATGAGAAATGTCCATAAAGCACGAGCATCATAAAAGGTACTGCCAAAGAAGACATACATTTTCACTCCAGTTCATCCAGCTTAATCTCGTATTGTTCACCAGACGAAAGGATTTTTACACCAACCATACCCTTCTGCCACTCAGTATTTCCTACCAATACTAGTCTTTGCACATTTGTCCGTGCAGCTCGTTTGAACACCCTAAAAGGGAATGGAATCAAAATAATGGTTACTCAAATGTCAAAAACATAGAAAGAAATTGTTTGAGAACTCTGTTCAAGTTTAGTATCTTGAAGGACATCATTGGTGTTAGTACCATTTAAGAGGTTTGCTCTCCAAGACTAAGTCAACACTTTGGCCTTTCTCCCTGAGTTTAGTAGCAACTTCAGCAGCTACTCCTTGAAGATCATAATCCAGTGCACAAACAATGTTATCTACTTCGAGGTTAAGTTCTGGTAGAAGTCCCTTTTCCTTCAGCAACTTTGAACCACAACCCATACATGCCCAAAGCACCAAAAGCACATGATAGAATCCATCCAAAAGTCATATATATATATATATATATATGCAAACACGTAGGCAAATCATACATAGACAGAGTTACCAAATGAGGAGATGAATATTTCTTCAATGAACATATATTCAGCTAATTATTGATGACCCTCTATTGATGCTTCACAGACCTGACATATGGGAATCATATATCATTTCTTCGCTATTTCTTTCTCTTCCTCTCATCCTTCTATTTAACCAAGTACTTTTTATTTTGCTTCACAATTTAGATATATTCATAATCAGTTTTGGTTTTCCCCCTCTTTTACTTCATGCAACAAAATGACACATGAATAACATGACTTATCACACCATAATGGTCCATGATTGACTGATATATAAAGTATCAATCTATTCACATGCAACATAATCATGAATTTATTAGGCTTTAACTTACTTCCACAATGACGGCATCACCGAACCCAAAGCCACAAGCTGGAACATCATCCCCACCAAAAGTAGAAAGTAGTCGATCATATCGCCCACCGCCACAAATAGCTCTTAGCTTTCCTTGTCTATCAAAACCCTGAGAAAAATATTTATTATATTAAAAGTTCAAAAGGAGAAAAAAAAAAAGGGAAAATCTAAATTAAATATTGTCATAAGCTTAAATTTTCACGAAACAACTCCGATGGTTGATGAAAGGTAAAACAGTGTAAAGACTTCCACGACAGGCCGCTGGCAAATTAACTTCTTATAGGCAAATTCAATGCTATGAACACAGTTTGGATATAATTTCTTTAAACGGTACGCTGCCCTATAATCATAATATCTGCCAATTGTAAAGACCAATGACATGTCCACTCATAATCCATCAAGATTTTCAATATAAGACTTTTGGCCCTTAGAGACCTACACGCCTACCCCCCCCCCCCAAATAAAAGTTAAACCAATCAAGTTTATTAGCAGTAACAACATATTGCCATAGAAAAAGTGACATCCACAAGTAGGCATTGTAGAAGAAAACACTCAGAGAAAAAGTTACATCCACAATATCCATAAGGATCCTTTAGATTCAGTTTCTTATGCAAGTGCCCACACTCTATATCAATAGAGGAAAAACTATATCATAAATCTAACCTCAAAAACAATACCCGTGTAGTAGGCAAGACCACGAACAACAGATGCATCAAACTGAATCCACTCAGAGTAACCAAACTTCTCAGCAAGTGAGAACAGTTCTTTCAACTCAGCAACAGCTTCCCCAGCACCTCCAAGTATCTCTACATTTACGAAAGAATATGTCACAGACAATTAGGATTAAAATATTATCTTCTAATGGAAAACAGAACTATTTATAGTTAGTTATCAACAAAAAGATTATGAGATATTTCAATAAAATCTGAATGATTTACAATTTACAGTCAGATTTCCATTAGAAACTTTTAATGTGGACATAGAAACTTGTTTGAGGGAATCTGAATGCAAGGATAACATTTCAAATATCTGCTACAATCTCAAGAAAACTGAACATTTGGCAGCCATTATTCTTTTTCTCTTTGTTTGAGATGGTGATACGTTTTTACATTTTTTCATATTGGTTATACAGACCATTATAAAAATGGACACACTGAAACTATCCCCATTGCCATGAAAGGATTTCATCTAAGCAAATTCATGAATGGTACACAAAAAAATATCTACTAGACCTATAAGCTAAGAATTTAATCAGATATGAGTTGGAGGAAGAACTGAAAGCTGAAAATAACCTTTGTTTTAAGTGCCTTCATCTAGGGCAATCCTTGATTCATTGACTTTTTACCCAACCCTACCCTATCCTATCCTACCCTACCTTACCCTACCATTACTTTCTTTTCTTTTCTTGTTTTCTGGATAGGAGGGAGGAGGGTACCTAGCTTTTCCTTCGACACAAAAAAGAACAACCTATTATCAATTAACATGCAGAAAAACCAACCTTCCAACTTAGTCAGTGACTTTATGGAAAGCACTTGTAATAGTTCCTCAATAGCCTCTTCTGATAACCCAGTAGCGTTCAACTCTCTCTTAATCTCATCTATTGGGATCTTTTCAATCTATTTCAGGAACAACAAAACTACATTAATTAATTAATTAACAAATGCTTGAATAAAGAAACCAAAGAAAGGAGAATATGTAAATCCAGCCCTTGCAATGTTTCTTTCAAATTTAAACAAAAAGAAAAAAGAGGTTATAATCAGGCAACCAGAATTTTTTACCAGTTACAAAACAAAAGTACATGACTAAGAGAATAAAACCCAGAACTAAGGAAATCCTAAATACTTAATTTTAATAAACTAACCTTGTCTATGATGATGCAAACCTTGCCAAACAAATTTTCCGGTACCGAGTAGCATCTCAAAACTTCTTGCAAGACCTGTGCAGTAGATATGAATTAAAATCTCAGAATATATAATTAACAGTGATTGCATGTTGCACTTTCGTAGAAAGTAAAGCATGCTGCAAGGACAAAAGCGTCATTAGAATATAGCATTTGCAACCATAACAATGAATGTATTCAAGAAAGTAAGGACAGACCTCAAATGGTCCATTTCATGCATGAGTGTACCTTTCGGCTTGAAACCTTAAAGCCAACATCTGATTCTGTGATACCAATTCTCTTGAAGAAAGCGACAATGGAAGAAATAAGTTCTGCCTCAGCCTACAAGAAAAAATGATAATCTTTATAACTAGAAAATGAAAAAAGGAATCTCCCAACAGAATCATACATGTGCACCATTTAAACCATATATATGTTAAAACAGTAAGTTCCTTGTACTCGGATCAACAAGCAACTCTCCGGTAGGATGTGAAGCAACCTAAAATTTACTAGTGTGTGTGTGTTTCTAAAAATATAAGGATGATATTCTGCACTTTTAGCGGGTAAGCACATATGAGTAGGGGATTGAGTAAAATAGTGTCCAAGCATATAGGACAATTAGGATGCTGCCACTGCTGTCCTACAGAGGTTATATAAACTATAATTACAGCAACGATTAAATGAAAGGGCATGCCCAGACAATTGGTAACGAAAAATAGCATCTACAGAAGCTTAGTAGTTCATAAAGCATGTCAAGTTGGCAGCACATACGGTAACTTCAGGTAAACCAAGTATATCCATATTCCATTGATAGTGCTCACGGCGGCGGCCCCTTGTCATTCTCTCATACCTCCAACACTGACCAATGGCAAACCACTTCAATGGGAGGGATAAAGATTTTCTGAACCAAAAAAAAAGGATCAAATTCTGTAATATGTACTTGGATACAAAACTAATACCAAAATAGATAAATAAATACCCAAATATTTTTTCCAGTTCAAAATATCAATCTTTGAAATTAATAAAAAAATGAGAAGCAAAATTAAGTGGAACAAAAGTTCTTCATACCCTTTCTGTATCACCAGCCTTGCTAGAGAAGGTGTGAGCTCAGGCCTCAATGCAACACGGCGATTTCCCCGATCTTCAAAACAATACAACTGCACATAGAAATGGAAAACTGCAACAGTCATTGAGAACTTAGTCTAAAACAAAGTAAATGTAAACAAAACACTGGCAAATATCAAGCATTCATATTGTACATGCTCTCAATACTTTTGCTCTCATGCTGTCAAATGTCCAGTCACTAATCCTTTTATAAAGAAAGCGTGTTCAGTTAACATAATAATCATCTTATTTCCACAAGTAACTCTAAGTGCCCTCCGCTCAAATAAATTCAACTTTTAATGAAGATTTGGTGTCATATATACTACATTAGAACGTTATCTTTCGCTTCATTTGAATTTAACTGCAAACCAAATCATGTTTCGTAATCAAACACTATGTAATAAAACAAAGCAAACCTGATCTCTAATCTCCTCCCCTGCCTTTCTAATAAACAGAACCTCTGATTCTAGCACAGGATAATCAACCTCTTCGAATCCAAACAACCGCGAAACCTTCAATAACACAAGAAATCATAAATAAAATAAATTAATTCAAGACGGAGCTAGTATTTCACAGAATTGGAAACTAACCTCTCTGAAATGGTTAAATAGCCAAGTACGGAGTCGCATATCTTCAGGGGGGAAGTCTCGAGTCCCTTTAGGTGGATTCACGTCGATCCTCTGAACCTCCTCCACCACTGGAGACGGAGATAGAGCGCCGGACCTTCCTCCTCCGCCGCTCCTGCCACCATTGTCGGTTGCGGATGACTGCTCCGAAGCTAAGGCAGAGAAGGTTTTACGTTTAGCGGAGACAAATTGCCTGGGGATTTGAAATTTCCGAGGTGCGAAAGATGATTGAGAGAAAAGGAAGAGAGGTTTTAGCGAAAAACTGAGGCGCGGATTCAGTAGCGAAGAAGAAAGCGGAGACATTTGCGGCAAAATCTTTAACTGTTCCTAAGCTGCTCTTTGCAGTTGCAGATAGCGTACTTTCGTTATTAGGCTCTGGGCTCCTATCGGGTTTTTGTTTTAAATTATACGCCCTTTACTTGGCCCAAAAGGGAGAGAATTGGGTTCTTATTATTTGAGTTATTGGTTTCTTTATAATACACGTCCAAATATTTAAACTCACGTCTTTTTACATTAATTACAAATTACAATATTTATAATAATTAAGTTAAGAGTAAATTAATTTCTAAATCTAACTGTTATCTTTTTTTTATGTTCAAATTGAGATTTAATTTATGTATTTAAATTTAGCATAATTAGATCATATATATTTTTATAATGATATTCATTTGTACAAATAATTAATACCCTTAGAACAATCCTTCCACCTCGTTATGTGGCATGGATTTCTTTTATGATGGAACCAATGCTTTTAAGAAAAATCCGCGTCATTATTGTAATTGAAAAAGTTAATACTGTTATGGGTGGGTCTGGATGGACGATTGTGTGTGATGCGGTGCGTTTAACTTATTTTTTGTCCCACGCTATAGTATCGCTACAGTATCTAATCTCACCGTCACCACTGTTTTTACACTAACCGCAGGTAAACGCACCACCCATCCAAACTCACCCTTAATTATTTGAAATAAATAATTGCATTATAAAAATAAAAGTTTCGAATTATATCAAATTAAAATATAAAATTAAGAGTGTGTTTGATAAATCTTAGAAATTTTTCATTTAATTGAAAATGAAAATTTTTAATATTTGAGATTTTAAATAAGTTTAGTAATCATTTAAAATTTTCACATAGTATAAAATTTTTAACAAAAAGTGTTGAATAAAATAAGTAGGTTGGTAGCTACTTATCACTTGATATAGAAAATATTAAGTTACTTTTATTTTTATTAAAATTAAAATAAATTATCTTTTTAAAAAGAAAAAATGATATATTCAAATTACCATATGTATCCTATATCCAAAACTATCCAAAGTAATTTAAATTATTATATGAATAAGATTAAAATTAAAGGAATAAATTGCATCAAAAATATAAAAAATAAACAATCTTTTAAAATCAATATTTACTTTTTTCAAACAATATAATTATATTCAGTACTTATATTTACTAATTTACCAAACAATTTTCTAATATAAATTTAGCACATACAAAATTTAGTAATAAAAATTTAATACTTAATTTTTCAGCGCTTTAATTTTAGTTTATCAAACACACCCTAAATCTCAAATCGACCTTTTTTGTATTTTTAAAATTTTAATTAATTTTTATTTATTAAAATACTATATATAACATGCAAATGTATCCTATTATTTAAGTCCTAACTGAATTGAAGTTACAGATCAACTAGGCATCAACTCGGTTGGAAAATTCTCAAATAACCGTGGTTCAAACTTTTAAAAAAATTCATATATTATAAAGGTTATATTAATAATTTTATTTTATTTTAAAATAAAATAAAATCATTCATCTAATAATTTGATCTTAGGTGCACAAGATTTTAAAATCTCAATCTTACCCGCACAATCAAAATCTAATTAACAAAATTATTTACAATTTTTATTAGTTTATTAATAATTATTCTTTTCTAAAAAAAACATTACTTAAATATTTTTATATTTCTTTTATTTCTAATTGGAACTTGGGGGCACAAGGTTTTAAGGTCTTAACCTTTCCAACAAATCCAAAATCTAATGAAGAAAATTATTTACTGTTGAGGTAATTTTAAGAGCAGTTACAACAACAGTTACAGTTGTGTCTGCTAATGTTCCATAACTTTCTTTATTTATTGGCATGTTCGAGAAAAGTATTTTGTTTGTTTAATTTTTTTTAAGATTTTTCCAACCAACCTCATGATTATAATTAGAGAAAAGATTGGATCAAATAATATTAATTTTCATGGGTCCTGATGTAAGCTACTTACCTTATATACTGAGATTTATAATCCAAGAAAATATGGGTTGACTTTATGAAGATTTATCTCAATCCTTTGTATCTTTATATTAAGGGTAATTGATTTGTTGAGATTTGAGTAGATCAAGATGAATTAAAGTTTACTTTGTAAAGCTAGTTTTGTGATCTAAATATGGAAGCCTTGTTCAACAATGAAAGAGGTGATTGTATTAGAGTTGTTATGAGAGCAGTGACATCAAAAAGTTACAAATACACCTAACATTTTTCATGATTTATAACTTTCCTTATTTGGAGTTACAATATTTTAAACCAAAATAGTTGAGTAATGACTTAGATGATATTACGGAAGTATGTTGGCTCGTATTTAAAGATTGGTCTTGTGGAGCAACAAATCCTTGAAGATTGGATCAATTCGAATTAAGCAAATCAGATCCCTTAATTTGTGAAGATTGACTTGATTGACTTAAAGACATCTTGGAGATTTTTTATTTATTCTGAACTTTATGAGAATATTTGTAAAGTCTTTTTATGATGCTATTTTAGTGCCATCTTGATTATGATTAATAGATACTTTAGCAAGCCTTAAAACTCTTATAAATTAGAGACTTGTTTAGTTAGAAAGGAAGGAGAGTTAACATATTTTATTTAGTAACGAGTTTGTTAGGGTGTGCATTTTGTATGTAAAACAAGAATGTTGTTCTACAAACAAAATTTTCATGGGAAAAATTTAGAAGTGAGAGATCTAGATCTTAGATGTAAAATTAATATTGTTATACTGAGGTGTAATAAGACTTAAAGACATACCTTGGAGATATTTTATATATTCTAAACTTTTGGGGATATTTATAAAGCCTTTTATGAGGCTATTTTAGTGAGATCTTGATTGTAATTGATAGGTACTTTAGCAAACATTAAAGCAAAGGCTTGTTTATTAGAACAAAGGAAGAGTTGGCACATATTTTTTTTAAGGAATTTGTTAGAGTGTGAATTTTTGTAAGTAAAACAAGTGTGTCACTTGGTTTTACAAACAAATTTTTTAGTGGGAAAATTTAGAGGAGAGAAATCTATATATTTGGTGCAAAATTAAGGTTACTATACCGAGCTGTGATAAAACTTAAATCATTTTTTGTATAAGGTTAAAGATAGCGGATTACCTTTATGCGCATGCCCCTATATGTTGGAAAAAATTCGATTAAGAAAATAGTTATTTAGTTACAACAGAAGTTTAATTTTTTTTCTTAAACTGAGTAACACGAATTGCTTCAAATGTGGGCTCTAGCAACACAAACCAAATCATAGAATAAAAACAATTTGTTTACTTTTAGTAGGAAAATAAATTTTCTCTATAAATCTGTAATTATTCAATATTCCCAGAAAATAGAATTTATTCTTTATAAATAAATTAGCACTACTTTATAGTAGAATAACGATGTTTGAAAGATGTGTAAATAGCTTCACCGGTGGTCTCTATTATAGATAAGAGTACAAGAGTTCTGGTTGAAAAGTTCTGAATGGATAATATTATTTTAATAGAAAATACACTCCTACTCTAACTAAATTAGAGGGGGTGACAACATGTCCTTGTTTTCTACTAGCATTGTCGGCCCTCATGTGTTATATGAGGCCTAATTAGGTCTCTCATGTATCGGGTTCAATTGTTGTGTTTCCTAGATTTTTTTTCTAACACTTATAATTTTATCCAACCTAATATCTATTTTATATTACTCAAAATAAATATTATTTAATAAATAATTTAATTATTTAAATTAACTAAATTAATTTCTTGATTAAATAAATCTCTTAATCCAATTCTAATTTCGTTAAAGTCATAGCAACTTTACCTTATCTATGAGGAAAATATATTTAATTTTCTTATTCAATATATTTATAATGAGTAATTATTTTAATTTCATTTTCAAACTTCAATTATTTAATTGCAAATAGTTAAACAATAATTTAAAGAACCTTAATTTAATTCCTAAGTCATTTATTATACTTAGCGAGAAAACGCATTCACTATGGATAATGATACATGCGATTTATTTCTCTTACTTCATTGTTTCCATTAATTTCTATTCTTTGGTTTTACATGCAATTCGTTTCTGGTTATCTCAAGCCAGCGGAGGGACCGACTAGAAATATATAATTAGGGCTAAAATAATTTATAATTAGGTTCCAGCTTTTTGCCTATTAATTATAATATTATTTAGTCAAGAAGTCATTTCACTAAGATATCATGATTGAACCCTCTCTTATTATATATCATTACGAAAGCTAGCTAATAAGCGCTTGTCTAATGGCCTTGTCATAAGTGTGTTGCCCTAATAAGGTATCCTTAACCTCTTTGGGATAAATTTATTCTCCTAATATGATTATATTTATCTCATGATAATCATTACATATTCTTTCATGAAATAACCAATTACTATAAAATAGTAATTAAATAATTTATACAAAGACAAATGACTTATAGTCATGTTTACTTTTTATCTATCATATGATACCAATGAGAGGATATCATTTACCCTTTAGTTGGGAGTTGAGTTTCACTATAGTGAATGATGCTACATACTACAAAAGTTATATACCCAACGCACCAACTTTTTGTTCCTTATCTATTTGAACTCACGCTTTAATTTACATCAGTATATGAGTCACACATACATAATCCATCATCCACTTAGGATTAAAGTATGTCACACTATGAACATCACAAATGAATAAATCTATAAGCGGATCTAGGATCTATTCTACTTGGGTCCTACCTAATGTATTGTCAGTTTAGTCAATCATATATATGCCTCAATCTTCTAAGAATCATCAACTTCAATGTCACATCCCTTTTATTGATTATTTAAGTAACAGTGAAATTGTCATTTGCTATATTTTAAATTAAATGCGCAAGATTGGACACAAGGGAATTAATGGTCAAGTGGTTTAGTAACTAATTATTTATCCTAGTGGTCAAAGGTTCAAGCTTCATTGTTGACAATCTTACATTTTTTTTGACAATTTTCCCCCTTGTCTAATGTGCTTGTCGTCCACCTTGTGGTCCATAAATAGGAGGATTTGTTTCCTCCATTTGATGGTCAAACTTACTATAGTTAGGGGTACTGTAACACCTCTTACCCGTGTTCATCGCCGAAACAAGGTAAAAAGTATTATCAAACATAAAATACATATTTTCATACAATCGGATTTTTTTTATAAATTTTTTGACATAATCCCTTTTACAAATGTCTAATCCCTCCTGCAAATTTTCAAAACGCAATCTCCAACCAATTCAATATTTCAACTAATACAGCTATATACTTAAACATAATTAAATCATTCACGACATTCAAAGTAACCTCGCTAGCATTTAAAAAAAAAAACAACCTATCAATTAATATGCATTAACATCTTAAGCTAAGTAGTAATTAGTATATATATACATCACATTAACATTAAGTCTTCTATACATGCCATAATTCAGAAATATTGGTTTCAAATTACCAAAAGATGTAGATAGTGTGGATGATCCCCGACTCTGTCCGAATTCCGAGATGATTTATAACACTATAAAACAAAAAAAGAAAGAGAAGTAAGCATATAGCTTAGTAAGTACATATGTAATTGATAAACAAATTTAAAACATGTTTCCATAGATAACATAATTTTAATCAACCATAAATTTGATATTTATTCAAATTCCAGCAAACCGTTTTTCTGCGTCGCAGTCACTAAATTATTTTTATCTGGAGATACGGAACTCCAAATTAAGTTCTCTAAATTTTACCTGAAACTAAACTCATATATCGTATTATCATAAAATTTTCAGAATTTTTGACTTGTCCAATTAGTACAGTTTATTCTTTAAAGTCACCCCTGTTTCACTGCTCAACAACTTTGACCTCTCTTAACTAAAAATGAATTATCTCACTGTACAGAATTTGAATGATATTTGTATTTGTTTCTTTTGAAAATAGACTCATTAAGGATTCTAAGCATATAAATCATATCTCATAATTATTTTTGTAATATTTTTAATGATTTTTCCAATTCAGAACAGGGGATTCCGAAATCAATCCGACCCTGCCTCACTAAAATTCAAATATCTCAAAATATACAACTCTTTTGCTTGATCTGCTTCTTTTATATGAAATTAGACTCATTAAGATTTAATTCCATATCTCATTCAACCAATAACTCAATTTATACAATTTTTGGTGATTTTTCAAACTAACATCACTTCCAATATTCGAATCTGTTCTGTTTCAATTTCACTCATTTACATAACATTACAACAATTTATTTTGTAAGCACAGTACGAAACTTCATCACTCCAGTTACTTTTCAGAAAATTTTCACACTTCAATCACATACTCATATTTGTTTATCAATACTCATATCCCGTTGAACACGTCGGTATAATAGCAAATATTCGCTGGTTTGCACATAGTACCACCCGTGTAATTATTATCATTCGATACACGTAGTAGCCCTCACATAGTACTACACACGTGATCAAACTTTTCGGTTCACGTAGTAGCTTGCACATGGTACTACACACGTAACCAAAGCCTTCCGGTACACATAATAGCCTGCACATATTACTACACATGTAACCATTATCTATCGATACACATAGTAGCCTGCACTTAGTACTACACACGTGTTTATAGGCACTTTATTCAAGTCTTTCTTATTCCGACAGTCTCACAGAGATTCTTACTTTTCAAGGATTTACAATTTATCTGTACACAAATCACAATTTCAATATTTCAGTCCAATCCCATAACAAATTTAATAATTCAATTCAACTACTTCACTTATTACTTGTCAATGATATATCCACAATTCAAGCAGATTTTAATCGATTCAACTATAAATTCTAAATCTCTAATTGTTATATAACTATTTCATATTCAACCATTTCTCATATATTATAACAAAATATCAGAAATAACTATAAAAATGTATTAATTACATATTACTTACCTTGGTGCAAAATATAGAAATTTTGCAATTCAATCCACAATCTTTTCCTTTCCCTTATCAAGGTTGATTCCACTTCTTTCTTGATCTATAATAGCAAATTTAGCTTGTTTAATATTCACATTTATCAAAATAATCCTCGACTCAACTTTTGACAAAATTATAATTTTGTCCCTAAACTTTTGCATATTTACATTTTTGCCCCAAAGTTCAGAAATTAAATTTTATTCCTTATTCTTATGTTTTATAACATGCTGAACACTTTTCTCTTCTATGGAAACATCAAATTCTCACTCTAACTCTTACTTATGAACATTAAATATTTTTATCGATTATGTTATTTTGCTCGGTTTCACTTAAAATCGACTAGCAAAAGTTGTTTAACATAAATTCTAGCTTCATATTCTTCCATAAAACATCAAAATACATACATTTCACACATGGTTAATTTTTCAAATTTCAACCCTAGCTCAAAATAATAGTAGAAAAAGATAAACTGAGCTACGAGAATCTCAAAAATGCAAAGAACATTAAAAACGGGGCTAAAATGCACTTACAATCAAGCTTGAAAGTAGTCAAACCCTAGATATGGAGTCCTTCAAGTTTTAGCAGCAAGCAAATATGATAACACCATTTTTTACATCTTTTTCCCATTTTAATTCTATTTATTTACTAAATGACCAAAATGCCCTTACTTAAAAAAAATCCTATTTCACTTATTTCTTGTCCATTTTTGTCCATCACTAACTAATGGTCTAATTACCACATAAGGACCCCTAATTTATAATTCCATAACAATTAAATACATTTCAAAATTAAAACTCAACTTTTGTCTTTTTATAATTTAGTCCTTTTGACTAAATTGAGTGCCCAAACGTCAAAATTTTCGAACGAAATTTTCACTTAATCTTTCCGTGAAATTGTAGACCATAAAAATATAGTAAAAATAAATTTTTCCTCTTCGAATTTGTGGTCTCAAAACCACTGTTCCGACTAAGCCCTAAATCGGGCTGTTACAACTCTTCCCCCTTTAGAGATTTTCGTCCACGAAAATCTTACCTGAAAAGAGGTTTGGATATTGTTTTCTCATAACTTCCTCTGGTTCCCATGTAGCTTCTTCCACTCCATGTTTTTGCCACAACACTTTCACTAAAGCTATATTTTTATTCCTCAACAGTTTGACTTCCCGAGCTAGAATCTTTATTGGTTCCTCCTCATAAGTCATATCCGATCGAATTTCAATTTCTGTCGAAGAAATTATATGTGAAGGATCAAAACGATATCGTCGTAACATTGACACATGAAATACATTATGTATCCTTTCCAACTCTGTTGGTAAAGCTAACCGATAAGCCACGAGTCCAATCCTTTCAATAACTTCATACGACCCAATAAAACGTAGACTCAATTTACATTTACGGCCAAATCTCAAAATCTTCTTCCACGGAGATACTTTCAAAAATATTTTATCGCCCACTTGAAACTCAATTTCTTTTCTCTTTAAATCTACATATGACTTTTGTCGGTCTGAAGCAGCTTTCAAACAATCACGGATTACTTTCACTTTTTCTTCAGTTTCTTTCACCAAGTCAACCCCGTGAATCCGTTTCTCAAATTCAACCAATGGTAGATATATCTCCCAACTGCCTTCAAATTCTACGACACAACATTGGAGCATGTCTTCAAGAACTTGAATTACTCTTTCAGATTGTCCGTCAGTTTGCAGATGTAATGCAGTACTAAAGTTCAATTTTGTACCCAAGGCTTCTTGCAACTTTTTCCAAAACCTCGAAGTAAACCTCGCATCTCTATTTGAAATAATGGACTTAGGCACCCCGTGCAACCTCACAATTTCAGCAACATATAACTCCGCCAACTTGTCAAGTGAGTAAACAATACATACCGGTATAAAATGGGCTGATTTCGTCAATCTATCAACGATTACCCAAATAGCATCTTTCTTCCTAGGAGTCAGAGGCAAACCCGTCACAAAATCCATCGTGATTCTGTCCCATTTCCACTCAGGAATCATTAATGGTTGAAGTAGACCCGAAGGTACTTGATGTTCAGCTTTTACTTGTTGACAAATCAAACACTTTGATACAAATTTAGAAATATCCTTTTTCATGCCTGGCCATCAATACAATTTCTTAAAATCATTATACATTTTTGTACTACCTGGGTGAACTGATAAACTACCATTGTGTGCCTCATGTAAAATTGTCCGAATCAACTCATCATCTTTCGGTACACATATCCTATCTCGGAATATTAGACAATCATCTTATCTAATTCGAAAATCTGAATCATAACTTGATTCACACTATGATCTCTTGACTTGTAATTCACTATCATTCTTCTGAGCTTCACAAATTTTCTGTAAAAATAATGGTCTAGCTTTCAACTCAGCCAAAATTGAACCATCCTCAGACAAAGCTAAACTCGTATCCATGGTTCTCAAAGCAAACAAAGATTTTCTGCTCAAAGCATTAACGACTACATTAGCCTTTCCTGGGTGGTAATCAATAACTAACTCATAATATTTTATTAATTTGAGCCATCTTCGTTGTCGCAAATTCAAATCCTTTTGATTCATCAGATACTTCAAACTTTTATGATTACTAAAGATTTGACATTTCTCACTATACAAATAATGACGCCAAATTTTTAAAGTAAAAACGATAGCAGCTAATTCCAAGTCATGCGTCGGATAATTCTTCTCATGTGGTTTCAGCTGTCTCAAAGCATAAGCTATTACTCTACCTTCTTGCATTATCACACATCCAAGACCATTCAACAATGCATCACTGTAAATTATAAACTCTTTCCCTGTCTCAGGTTGCACCAACACCGGTGCCTCAGTCAATAACGCCTTCAATTTCTCAAAACTTTGTTGACATTTATCAGTCCATTCAAATTTGACACTCTTTTGCAATAACTTAGTCATAGGAGAAGCAATCATTGAGAATCCTTTAACAAAACGTCTATAATACCCGGCTAAGCCTAGAAAACTTCTAACCTCGGATACATTCTTTGGCGGCTCCCAATTAACAATTGCTAAAATTTTACTCAGATCAACCCGAATACCATCACTTGAAACTATGTGTCCCAAAAATCCGACTTCATGAAGCCAAAACTCGCTTTTACTAAATTTAACAAATAACTTCTTCTCTCTCAAATCTGCAACACAGTTCTCAAATGCTCGATGTGCTCGGATTCATCTCGAGAATAGATTAAAATATCATCTATGAACACCACCATAAACTTATCCAAATACAGTCAAAAAATTCGGTTCATCAAGTCCTTAAAAATAGCCGGAGCATTAGTTAAACCAAAAGGCATCACTAGAAATTTGTAATGTCCATATCTCATTCTAAAAGCAGTTTTTTGGCACATCTGACTGTTTAACTCTCAATTGATAGTAACCTGATCTCAAATCAATCTTTGAAAACACTCTTGCTCCCTTTAACTGGTCGAACAAGTCATCAACGGATACTTGTTCTTTATAGTCACTTTGTTGAGCTGACGATAGTCAATACAAAGTCTCATAGAACCATCTTTCTTTTTCACAAATAATACAGGAGCACCCCAGGGAGAAAAACTCGGTCTCACAAATCCCTTATCTGTCAACTCTTGTAACTGAGATTTTAGTTCTTTTAATTTGGTTGGAGCAATTCTATACGGAGCAATAGAGATCGGTGCAGTCCCAAGTAACAAATCAATAGCTTTTCTCTTTTCTTTATTCAATTCTTTAGCCATGCAAGCTCGATTAACCAGTACCAGAAATTCTTTCAGTTCCAACATCCCAAAAAACATTCTGATATCTTCATTTAACCCGTCTTCAAACCTTTTACACATAATACCTTCTGTGGGCACACACTCTTGAGCATATTTACTAAGTCTAACAAACTCTCTTTCATATTCTGCCATAGACATTTGACCCTGCTTTAATTCGAGAAATTCCTTACACTTTTGATCGATGAACCGTTGACTTATGTATTTCTTTCTGAATTCCTCTTGGAAGAAATCCCATGTAACCCTTTTTTTCGGAACCACAGATACTAATGTTTTCCACCAACGATATGCTGAATCTTTTAGTAAAGATATGACACATCTTAAACATTCTTCAGGAGTACACGATAATTCATCAAATACCCGGATAGAATTTTCAAGCCAAATTCTACCTTCTCGGGATCATCATCTATGTTAGCCCTAAAATCCTATTTCACTTATTTCTTGTCCATTTTTTTCCATCACTAACTAATGGTCTAATTACCACATAAGAACCCATAATTTATAATTCCATAACAATTAAATACCTTTAACAAATAAAACTCAACTTTTTCACTTTTTACAATTTAGTCCTTTTGACTAAATTGAGTGCCCAAACGTCAAAATTTTCGAACGAAATTTTCACGAAATCTTTTCGTGAAATTGTAGACCATAAAAATATAGTAAAAATAAATTTTTCCTCTTTAGATTTGTGGTCTCAAAACCACTATTTTGACTAAGCCCTAAATCGGGCTGTTACAGGTACATGATCCTCTTTTTGCGCTATGTCCCCCTCCCTTACGATAACCTCACCTCTTACCATGTAGCTTGATACATTGAACCTGACCATAGTTGACCAAGCTCTTCCCTTCCTTTTTCCATCCATACCCCCTCTCCTTTCACTTTCTTCCATTTTTTATTTCTTTCTCACCATTTTCTCTCCTTTTTGCAAACAACCACCACATATTCTCCAAAACACTTTTCTTCCTCCACCGTGAACCGAGCAGCCTTCAACCGATCACAACCTCTCGTGGCCACCGCTACTCCTCCTTTCTCATCGCTATCATGAGCAGAGTCTTCCTAGACCTCATGAACAGAGTCTTCCAACCTTATCTAGATCAGTTTGTGGTAGTCTTCATCGACGACATTCTGATCTACTCCAAGTCTGAGTTGGAGCATGAGGAGCACCTTAGGTTAGTCCTTTAAAACTTGCGTGAGAAAAAGTTGTATGTAAAATTTAGCAACTGTAAGTTTTGGCTTTGAGAAGTGATATTTCTTATAACACCCCAAACCTAGCCTAGGAGTTATAGCCGAATTTGGCGGTGTCACATTGAGGTGTTTAGCATAAAACTTGTTGTCGTTGAAATCTTTAAAATCAATTAATCATTTTGTTCTTAATCGGTGATTCCAAAACGAGTTGTTCATTTCCAAGCGTGCATCATTAAAAGTTAATCACTTTTAAAACATTATAAATTTCCCAAAATCTCATTTATTGAGGAAGTTTTTTTTTGGAAATGTTGTGAAAAAGGGGTGCCTTTGAAAACGTTACCTTTTGAAAACCAATCTTTTTCTACAACTAGTAGTTTATATCAAACTAAATAAATAAAAACCCCATTTTAAAGTTTAAAACTTTAAAGAGGCCTTTTATATAAACATACCCAAATTCAGTTACTTATAAATAAAAGGCTAAAAATGAAAGCTAATGCGGTTGTGTGGCCATCATCGAGTCCCTAGCAGAACCGACCCGCCTACAACTGGGGATTACCTATACAGTTAAACAGAGGGGTGAGTTTACGGAAACTCAGTGTTTAATCCCTAACAAGGAAACATTCAATTAAACAGTAAATAAATGTAGTTTGGGCCTGATCCCATTATGATAACAGTCCAGCTTAGTGTGGGCCTAAGCCCTTTCCCGTAACAGTAAATGATTGGGCTTGAGCCCATCACAATGTTAGTAATCAGTAGAGCATTTGCCCAATTTCAGTAATAGTATTAGTAGGGATTTGGCCCATAAAAGTAACAGATATTAATGTAATATCATTAACCGATGCAGTAACAGTAGAAAATCATTAATCAGTGCAGATATGCAGTTAGAAATCCTACCCAATCCAGCCTCTACCCAAACACACCATGTGGGGATAAAATCGACCCACCTAGCCAGACACACCAAGATTAGCACTGGTTGCGGCACTAAACTGTATTGCAACAAAGCTGCCAGTAAAATAAATAGCATATAGGCATCAGTAGGTCCATAGTCGTCTTAGGCGACCCGTTCAACCTTATCAGTACGGTACACTTCCTCCAAATATAACAACTCATCCTCATGCAATATATCGTGACATAATATCATACGTGTATGCAAAATGTCATGCTTAATCATAGTCATACATATCATAGAGCAAATCAGTCATACATAACATAAGGCTATAACAATTATTTCATCTCCTAGGGGTATAACAGTTATTTTACCCTATGGGGGTATTTCGGTCATTTTAACCTATAGGGGTATTTCAATTATTTTACCTATTTTGGGGTCTCGGTACAAATATTGACCTCTCAAAAAGTCCACAGTTGCCTCGAGCGACTCAGGTAACCTAAATGGTCATAACAGTGTAAATGGGCCCAATGCCCATTACTCAGCCCAAGTGAGCCCATATGCTCGTGCGACCCGTTCAGCCTAGATTTCGCCACGACTATGATATCTACATAGCCCAGTCCAGTATTTGCCACAAATCGTGGATTTCATCCATGTGGGGCCCACGAGCTTATTGAGCCCACACGGCCCATTTCGGCCCAACGTGGCCTATTACGGCCTAAACCCATGAAAATGCTCATGGAGGCCTCCACAGTTTATCGCCCATGATTCGTGGGTTTGGCTTACCATACAAGCGATCGCACGCTCGTGTGGTCTCAAACGTCGTATTTCTTACTTTTCAGCTTTTGCTGTTCTAGAGTTACAGTGGGGTGTTTACACACCTGATTGTGGAAACGCACCAAGATCCACAAGCACCAAAGCCTTGATTTTCAAATATGACTTAGCTCACTTATACCACTGACGAAGGTTGACACAATCTCTGTGACGGATATTTTCATTACAAACGGATTTTATTAAACAAGATTGTATATTCATGTGATTTAAATCCACACATGATAACTCACGGAACCCAGAAAGCACTTGGCCTACACTTTAGAATACTAGACTACATAGTTACCTTTGATCGAGAGATGGGAGAAAGGTTTCAATAACTTTAATACTACTTGATACTCCTTCACTCCTTGAGAAAATTGAACCGTTAGAGAATTGTTGTCAAACCGAAAACAAACTTGAAGAGATGAAAAGGAAGAGAAGGCCAGTATTTGACGAACAGATGATCAAAAGGAGTAGAGGAAGAAGAGTAATTGGGTCAAAAAATGCAACACGAAACTACTTCAACACTATTCGGTTAAGGTTTGGAAAAGTAGAGGACAGAAAAAGAGCGACCAAGAGAAGAGGGAGAAGAGAAGAGAATTCGGGCAAAAACAAAATAGGTAAAAGGGAAGAGCAGCCAAAAGAAAAACTCAAGAGGTACCCCAAATCTTAGCAAAAATTCAGCACCTAAAAGTAAAAAGAGGGAAAACTACACAGAAACGAAAAGAAAAGTATACCAAAATGAGCAGTCTCCCCTCTGGCTGAATTTCCTGAGTACCAACATCCACTTTCGGCACACATCTCCTCAACCCTCACTTCCCTTGATTTTCTCCTAATATCTCTCCCCTTATCCCTCCTTGATTTACTCCACCGATTTCTCCTCAACTCCTCCAACAACTCCATTCAAATTTTATTGAAACTCCCCTTAGCTGTGTTTCAGTCCAACTCCACTACCTACACAGCTCATGCAACAAAATAAATACTTTATTGCGCAACCAGGACTTAAACCTCAGACCTCACAATTACACAACATGCCACATTGTCACTAGACCACAAGCTCCTTTTGTGTCATAAAACAAGCACTATTATTTATAAGGCCTATATGCCAGTGTCCAAATTCATTTAAAAGCAAAACTAAAAATTCTGCAAAAGCCAAGACTTGAACCCAGGCTTCTCAAACACTCTCATACACACACAAATCACTTAACCATTGAAGCAGTCATTCATTTATGTCACTTTCTTGCACAACTAAATATTTATGTGTAGTCTCCTAATTGTTTCCTTGTTCAAAACCTATTTCTTCTAGGCCCAAAATTCGGAGTGTTACATTTCTGGGTCATGTGGTATTTGCTGAGGGTACTCGAGTTGATCCCAAGAAGATTGAGGCTATTTGGGATTGGAAGTAGCCTAAAAATGTTAGTGAGATTTAGAGTTTTCTCAGACTTGTTAGGTATTATTAAAGGTTTGTTGAGGGATTTTCTTTGATTGTTTCACCGATGATGAAGTTGAGAAAGAGTGCACCATTTAAATGGACTGAGGAACAACAAGCTAGTTTCGAGAAGCTTAAGGCAGTATTGACTCAAGCTTTTGTATTGATCCAACCTGAATCAGGTAAGGATTATGTGATTATAGTGACACTTCTCATACGGGTCTTGGCTGCGTATTGGTGCAAGATAGGAAAGTAGTGGGTTACGCTTTAAGACAACTTAAACCGCATGTGTGCAACTATCCTACGCATGAATTGGTAATAGTGGTCTTTGATATTAAGATTTGGAGACACTATTTCTATGTAGAGAAGTGTATCATTTATACAGATCATAAGATTCTTAAGTACCTCCTTACCTAGAAAGAGCGAAACTTGAGATAGAGGCGTTGGATAGAGCTTTTAAAGGATTATGACTGCACTATCGAGTACTATTCGGCTAAAGCTAATGTCATGGTCGATGCCTTGAGAAAGAAGACGATGGGTGAGTTAAGGGTATTGTTTGCTAGATTAAAGTTGTTTGAGGATGGTGGTTTATTCGTGGAATTACAAGTACGACCTTTTTTGTTGGAGGGGATTAAGTTAAAGTAATTGTCTGATACGTTTTTTGCACCTCACGTGAAACTTATCGAGGAAGGTAAGACTTTGAATTTTGCCTTTAATTCTGAAGGATTTTTGTGCTATTGTTGGAGATATTGTGTACCTTCGAATTTAGAGTTGAGGCAACCCATTCTGAGGGAAGCGCGTAGTAGTCCTTACACTATGCACCTCAGAGGGAGCAAGATATATTGAGATCTTCGTGATCAATATTGGTGGTCGGGATTGAAGCGTGATGTAACTGACTTTGTGGTAAGATGCTTAACGTGCTAACAAGTCAAGGCTGAGCACCAGTTTTCTTCTAGTTTGCTCCAACCTATTCAGATTCCTCTATGGAAATGAGAACAGGTCACCATGGATTTTATGAGTGGTTTACCTTTGACACCCTCAAAGAAAGACTCCGTTTGGGTGATTGTTGATCGATTTACCAAGTTTGCCTACTTTCTACTAGTGCGTACCAATTATTAGTTATAGAAGTTGGCAAGATTCTAGATCTCTGAAATCGTGAGACTTCATGAAGAAGCTACATCTTGGTTTCCATCATTTTTTATTGGGATCCTAGGTTTGCATCTCAGTTTTAGAAGAAGCTACATGAAGCTCTTCGTACAAGTTTAAATTTTAGCACAGCTTTCCATCCGCAGTCTGATAGGAAGTCTGAGGGAGTTATCCAGATTCTCGAGGATATGTTAAGAGGTTGTGTTATTGATTATAGAAATAGTTGGGAGGAACATTTTCCACTTACAAAATTCCCGTATAATAATAGCTTCTAGTCGAGCATCCAGATGGCTCCTTGTGAAGCTATTTATAGACGCAAGTGTAGAACACCTCTGTGTTGGACTGAGTTAGGGGAGAAGAAAGTGTTGGGATCAGATTTAGTGTAAGAGACTGAGAATACTGTGAAGATTATTTGGGACCATTTGAAAGTAGCATCAGACTGGTAGAAATCATTTTCTGACTTGAAAAGGAGGGATGCTGAGTTCAGTGTTGGTGATCAAGTCATCCTTAAGGTTTCGCCTTGAAAGAAAGTGTTGACATTTGGTCACAAGGGGAAACTAAGTCCGAGGTTCATTGGACCCTATCGCTTCATTAAGAGAGTGGGACTAGTGGTGTATCAGCAAGAGTTACCTCTAGAGTTAGATCGTATCCATGACGTATTTCATGTATCCATGCTAAGGCGATACCGATCTAACCGTTCTCATATTTTTCCAATTAAATAGATTGAGATTCGACCAGACTTGTAATTTGAAGAGGAACCGATACAAATCCTAGATAGAAAGGTCAAAGTTTTATGAGGAAACAGATTCCACTTAAAAAAGTTTTATGGAGGAATCACGATTGTAGTGAGGCCACTTGGGAGCTAGAAGATAGAATGCGACAACAATATCCTCACGTTTTTCCTATCAGGTAATTTCAAGGCCAAAATTTTTTTAAGGAGGGTAGAGTTGTCACATCCTACATTTTGATTATTTAAGCATTAGTGAAACTGTCATCTACTATGTTTTAAATTAAATGTGCAAGATTGGACACAAGAGAATTAATGGTCAAGCGGTTTAGTAACTAATTATCTATCCTAGTGGTCTAAGGTTCAAGCCTTATTGTTCACACTCTTACATTTATTTTTTTGACAATTTTCCCTTAATTACTGTGCTTTGTAATAGCCCATTTTTCAGTGGTGTTGGAAATAGTGGTTTCGTGGCCACCAAATCTGATGAGTAAGTTCGTAAATATTATTATATAATATTTATGAGTCAAATATGGTTTTAAAAAGGTTTTTGATTTGATAAATTATGTTGTATAAGCGATTTATTAAGTTCAAGTGGTTAGACCTTAAGGTCAAGTGGTTTTAGAAAATGAGGTATCGGGACCTAATTTTTATAAACCGAACTGTACATTTGTTATAAATATTTTTTGAAGTTTTATTAAGGTGGTATTAAAGTTTCGTTGAAAAAATTTAACGTTTTAATAGTTAATTAATTAAAAGAACTAAATCGTAAAAGATGTAAAATTTGATCATTATTTGATTTGAGTGATTAAATGGTTAATTGAACAAAGGAAAAGAGACTTAAATTGTAATTAGAGCATTCAAGGTGTTAGTGAAAAATAATGGACATGAATCGATGTTTTATTTAATTATTAACTAATGTTAATATGGCAATTTGATAATTATATTAAAATAAATAAAACAAAAGTTTTATCATCTTTTTCAAAGCTTCATCACCGATTTTAAATGGGGGAAGAAGACATTTTTTTTCTTGGAGGTTTCGACAACTTCACAAGCTAAATTGGTATGTGATTTTAGCACTTTTCTTGTAATTTTTATGTTTTTGTGATCGTTGCAACTAGGTCCAACTAGCCCGTAGCTTCGAATTTGAAACTATTAAAGATTTTGAATGTTGCCATTAATGAACCTTGTGATTTTATATGTCAAATGATGAATTTGAGATATTAGTTGTTATTTAAAAGTATTTTATTAAGTGATTTTTATGAATTTTTGATTAGGGACTAAATTGTTAAAATAGTAAAAGTACAAGTATTTGATGTGAAATTGTTGCAAATATGGGCTGATATTGTACCATGAATATTCGGCTATGATAATTGGCATTAAAAATGGTTAATTTGCATGTTTTAGGCTCAATGACTAAATTGAATAAAAGTAAAACTTTAGGGGCAATTTTGTAAAAATTTCAAAATGTCTAAATTGCATAAAATATATTATTTTACTATCTAAATTAATAGATTGAATGAAATTATTAATTTATATCAACATCGAGTGGAAAATCGAAGAGAATAGAAAATTACTAAAATGCCCTATACTTTGACATTTCTGCAATTTACCCAGGTAAGTTCGTATGAACTATAAACACTTAAATGTGATTTAAATTGACTGTTTAATGTGCTATCCTATTGTACATGAATTAATATATAGATGTTATTATGCAATTTATTAAGTCATGAAACGATAGAAATTCAACGACGTACGACGATTATCAAGCCCCGTTTGAACCTTAGGAATTCGTAGGATACAAATGACATGGCATTAGGGTTTACATGATTTGAGTGCTGGTCTTGATTGTCCTACCGATGGCTGAGGTCTGGCATGTGTTGCGGATACTCCACAGCTTGTGTGAGCAACATCGTGTAGCTACATTTCGACCCACAGCTCGTGTGAGTAGGCTCATTTTCATAGCTTGTGTGAGCATATATGTACAAGAATTGATGGATTACAGTTATATGAGTTAGCACACTTTGTGTGAGCTATCCCGGGTATCCAACAGTATTCTAAACGGTTTAACGAGCATGAATTGGAAAGGAAACAGTAAATGTTAAATACAAACAAATACATATATATATGAAATACATTGACATGATGAGATATATGGAAAGCATGCTATGTTATGAATGATGTTATATCCAATTGAATCATATTCAAGTATAATGGTTATCCATGTTGAATTCAAATGAAATATGTTCAAGTATGCTAACATGTGTTGTTGTTTGATGCTTAGGCATGTGCCAAGCTATTGGTTAGATTGTATTATGTTTACTTATAAAGTTATGCTTGGAAATGGTAAGTGTCCAAATGAAAATATGCTTGTGTTCATAATTTCTTATGAAATGGTTTATCATGTGGTTAATTCCAAAAGAGCTATGTTTAAATGCACTAGCTTGTGGTTATGGTTGATGATCTACTTATGTCTTATGTGATATGCATATGAAATGGGCATGGAAAGTTATGAAATAGTAAGTTCATACTTGAAGTGTAAAATGATGAAAAAGGGAATGATGAGTTGAATTGATGTTGTTATTTAAGCTAAAGAAAGTAAATGCAATGAAAAGTAATGAAATGCAAATGAAAATAAGAAAATTTGAAAGGGTTAAAAGTTTTATAAAATCCTACTATGCTAGCGATGATATGTATATGTGATGCTGTCGATTTATTCACTTGGTGAGTTGTTGAATATGGTTTCATGAATCTTGCAGTATTGGTATAGGATTATTCTTGATATGTATAAATTTCATATTTGAAATGGATTGATATGACTAATGTTTATACGAGCTTACTAAGCATTCATTGCTTACGTAGTTGTTTTCCCTTTACTTTTCAGATTATCGGAAGTTGGATCGGGTTGGAAGCTAGTTGGAGATCCATCACACTATCTATCGATTTTATCGATAGATTTTTATGCTTTGGTCACGGTTATAATGGCATGTATAGGTGGACCATGTCTAATGTTTAATTGATGAGTTTGGTATATATATGTCATTTTGGCTGATGATTATGGCATGAAATGTTTCCTTGGATTTAAGGTACTTAAGTACTATTGATTGCTTGTTGGATGTGGTTAATATGGTCAAAATTTATGTATGTTTTGAGATGAAGAAAATTGGTATGGTTGTTATGTATCAATTATGTTATATTTTTGCATGAAAACAAGTTAAGTGATAATTGGTTTAATATGCACATGTATAGTTGTTTTGGTTGATGTTATAGCCATTATGTTTTGGATTGTAATTATGGTATATATATGTGACCTTATGATGGTTGAATTTATAGTCTTTATTATTCTTAAATGATGGAAGTTGAAATAGTGTTTAAAATGTGTGTAATGGAATGTTCTTTGATAGGGTTGAATATGGTCATTTTGGTATTTGGAATGTAGTGGACATATATGGCTAATTGCGCTAAATGTCAAATGGCCAATTTGGTATTTTTGGTGTGAATTTGATAGGTAAAGAAAGTGGTAAGTTTTGACATAAACTTAGTTATAAGTTGATTAAACTTTTGGCTAAACTATGCCTACGGTTATACATGTTCAATTGTTGTGATTGAGGTGCCTTTTGGGCATATTGGTTGTATGCACATTTACTTTATTGGTTTAGCTTGTGGATACATTATTTGGTGCATTTTGAATGCTTGTTTACATGTGGAAAATTGGTTGTAGGTGTGTGCATGATTGGGTGAGAAAAATGGCTTTGAAATGACCTATTTTTTGTCCACATGGCCAGGGACATGAGCGTGTTTCTCATCCTTGTGTGACACATGGCCATGCGACATGGTTGTGTGTCCCCTGTAGCTTTCAAAGGTTTGCAAGTCAGGCAGTTACATAGTCTGGCACACGGGAGTGTGAGGCCACTTTGAAGAGTACACGGCTTGGCACACAGACGTGTGGCTTGGCCGTGTGACCCAAGTCAGAGAGTTGCATGGGGACGGACATGGGCTGGGACACGGCTGTGTGTCCCTACATCGAATGCCCACATGGCCTGAGACACAGGCGTGTGTCTTAGCTGTGTGAGTCCTACGGCCGTGTAACCCCTGTAATTTGAATATTATCATCTCTTTCCTAAAAATTCTATATGTTTTCGATTTAGTCCCGACTTGTTTCTAATGTGTTTTTAGGGACTCGAGGGCTCGTGTAGGGGAAAATATGTATGTCATTGATTGGTTTTACTATGATTGATGTTGTGAATTAAAATGTTTAAAATTTTGTTAGTTTTCAAATTTAAACTCCGATAATGCTTCGTAACCCTATTCCAACAACGGATACAGGTTAGGGGTGTTACATGCTTGCCATCCACCTTGTGCACCATAATGAGGAGGACTTGTTTCCTCCATTTGATGTTCAAACTTACCATAGTTAGGGTGTACATGATCCCCTTTTTGCTCTATGTCCCCGTCCATTGCCATAACTTCACCTCTTACCATGTAGCTTGATACATTGAAGCTGGCCATAATTGGCCAACCTCCTCCCTTACTTATGCCATCCATACCCCTCTTCCTCTCATTTGCTTCCATTTTTCATTTCTTTCTCACCATTTTTCTCTCCATTTTTGCAAATAACCACCACGTTTCCTCCAAAACACTTTTCTTCCTCCACCGTGAACCAAGCAACCTTCTGCCAATCACCACCTCTCGTGGCTGCTACTCATCTTTTCTCATCTCCCTCCTCCCATCGTAGCCGTGAGTATCGCCATGGTCGTCGCTGTGTGCCACCATGAGTCCACTTTCTCCTCCACTTCTTATTCTATTTATTTCTCCTTCTTCTTTCTTCTCCTCTCCTTAGTCGAACCTCTAAACTCCACCACCGTCAAACCATCATCGGATTGTCGCCACTAGACCACCATCACCAATGATCAAAATCTTTCTTTTCTTTTCCTTTTTCTCTCTTTGTGCCGATTCTCATTTTGAATTAATCAAACTTATTCTTTTATCTCAATGATATTTTCTAGATCACTCGATTCTCCAAATTCGCCCCTTTTTGATTCATTATTCAATTTGGATTGATCAAGTGTAAGTATGGATAATTTTTAAGTCATAAAAATCCTTCTCCTAGTATTTTCTTGACATGGCCGAATGGTATAGTGCCATGAGTCATAGTGGTATTTTGTTAATATTAATTATTTATGTACTATAGTACTAATGCTACATCATATCATTTTGAAGGACCAAATAATAATCGAAGGGGAGACCCTAAACTTCACAACGAAAATTCTCCTTTAAAAAGTCTTAGATCGCGAAGGTAAGCAATGAGACTATTAATGATAGAACTATAAAGTAATGAAATGTTTTCAAAGATTCATACTAATATGTGTTAATTATGTGATAGATCGTCTTGCAAGGAAGATCGAGTGAAACTGATTAATAAGGGTTGAAGCAAATCGAATCTACAATCTAAGGTGTGGCATCAATACTAATTCTTTGTGTGACATCAATATTTTATTGTTAACAAAATAATTATATTAAATTATGAATACACTAAATATGTATTAAGAGATGTATGACTTATCGAGATGGATACTAAGTAAGTGTTCTAACCAAGTGGATCTATGAAATACATGACAGATGATATGATTATGATTGTGATTGTGTTATATGTGTAGATCCCATGCTCATGATATGTGATGTATGGCTCATGTGTTATATGTGATGATTTAAATATATGCGATATATGCGTATATATGTGTAATGAATCAAGATCTAAGATCTAATGCGAAAAAACATGTTATTCATGTTAAAAGTGAATATTATGTGATAAGTGCTTATGAGAGCATGTTTATGCATAAGTGTATAAAGTGATTTATTTGTGTAGTAAGTGAAATTGACATATCTGCAAATCAGTGATGGCTTGTCCACATCAGTGTTATCAGTGGCAGTTTATCTAAAAATCAGTGGCAGTTTATCTACAAATCAGTGGCAGTTTATCTATAATTCAGTGGTAGTTTATCTGCAAATTAGTGGCAGCTTATTTGTAAATCAATGGTGGCATGTCCACAAATGGTGTTTGGATGGACGAGTTTTGGGGAACTCAATATTGGTGTGTGGCGGAGATGGGTAGGAATTTTTATAAAATGTGAATCAATTTTAAATGTGCATCGGTATGTTCATGCATAGTTATCAGTGATAAATTCCATAATTTTGATGTTTGATTATGTCATGTTTGATATACGAGTTGATGTGTATGCAAATATATGTATATTATGGGGTGATCTCGCACCGAGCCTTTAAAAAGTGCACCCAAGATACTTATGTGTTTCAGATAATCCTCGTGGCTAGGACTCGGATTCTGGCATTGGAGATGCTCTCGGAAATATAAGATTTTTATGGCTATGGACAATTTTATTATTTTGGGACTTTCATGGACTTTTAAATTTTATTTTGGGACTTTAATTTGTGTTTTATCATTGAGCTGTGGCATGGATGTTTTATTTTAAAAACTATGGACGATTGAACTTTTTGCATGGGTTTTTAATATGGATAAACTGATTTGATGTTTTCTTAATAAAATCCATTTTCCGCAAACTTGTTTTATTGAATCTAAATTTTTAAAATAATTGTAACATCTTTCAAATAATAAACAAGATTACTTCTCAAGATTATGTTTTAAACAAACGAATTCTAAAAAAATATTAAATATGTCTTTTAAAAATTAAATCTATTTATTTCAACTCATGTTTTGGCCATTTCTATTGCCCATGTGATCACTTAGATTGGGCCATAATGTCTAGGCCCAGTTTGAAGGGTTACATCCAATACCAAAGACAAGGTATCTCCATGATTAGAGTTGATAGACAACATATTAGTCTTTAAAACGGTTTGATCATTTTCGATTAGACTAATGACATGTTTAGATTACCTACTAATATAAGTTGTCTTTCCGTATTACGATCTGACCACATAATACTGCTTAGTATTAGTTAAATGTTAGATAATTAGTGATCCAATATTTGCTTTCATTTTGCTTTGCGTTCAAAAACCATTGAGGAAACTATACAAAGAATATTAATGTAATCGATGGATACTTTATTAAACCAATTTTTTTGAAAAATACAAGTATATAAATACTACACTAAGGACATTAGATCCAACATTGTCCCACTTGCCCTAGTGAAATAGATGACTCAAATTTCACATCCCCATGCCCTCTACAGGTTTCTCAAAACTCCTACCTAATAGAGTCTTAGTAAATGGATTCGTAAGGTTATATTTTGATGCGAATTTGATTACATCCACCATTCCATCTGCTACTACCTCATATATTATGTGATACTTTCTATCAAAGTGTTTTTTCTTTAGTGGTTTTTGGTTCCCTTGGTGTTAGATTTTGTCGCACTTTATCACAATACAGTGTGATAACTTTTTTCCATATAAGGAACGACTTTGAGATCCATAAGAAACTTCTGAAGCCATATTGCTTCTTCTATCTTCTCAAAAGAAGCTATATATTTGAGATAACTTTTGCCGCACTATTATCACAATACAGTGTGATAACTTTTTTCCACATAAGGAACGACTATGAGACCCATAAGGAACTTCTGAAGCCATATTGCTTCTTCTATCTTCTCAAAAGAAGCTATATATTTGTACACTCAAAATTATATAGGATTTTTCTATATATTTGTACCACTTTTTGACTTAATAATTATATTAATCTTGAGTAATTGCTAATAAATTAAGTGGATTTTGCTTAAATGTTAATACTAGATATGAATTTATAAAATATGAGAAATTGTGCTTTTTACATGATTTTTTAGCATAAATTACATTATTTCAAATCATTTATTAATGTGTTGATTTTTATCATGCAGTGGGGCCATAGAGTTGATTCAATAAATTGAGTATATTATAATGTGCATGGACATGGGCTACTTTCTCATGTATTGGATGACAAAAACCATGCAAAATTGGGACATTATTTATCATCTTGACCCAATAAAAAAGGGTGATATATGTTAGATTAGTCTATAGGTTTACTAGATCATGGAACCATCCAATCCATGAGGAGAGAAACCCAATTTGGCAACCACACTTGGGCAACCAAAACTCAACTTTAGGACAATTATTTAAAGGTCCCTACATTTTGGAAGAATGTTTGAAATTGGCACACAAGGCTTGCTTGACAAACTGTCCAACCTGGGCTAAATATAGCATGATCTTGTGCTCAAATCAAGTAAATAAATCACCCACCTTTCCACACATCATGGCTGGCCATAGGAGGGAGAGAATCAAGGGAGATGTGATGCTATTTTTAGCAAAATCAGCCACCAACTTCACCTATAAATACCACACACCTTTCACCATTCAAATCATCCCTTAATTCATTCATTCATTAAGCATTCTCTCATTTTCTCTCTTGCTCTCTTCTCCCCATGCCAAGCCACTCCATCTCCCTTTCCATTCTTTAACCAACAAGAGCCTTGTGAAGACCATCTCTTGGTTGGCCATCTTGAGGAACCCTTAGCAAAGGAGCGATGGGCGGATCGGAGAAACACCTTAGCTAGAAAGATCTGAAAGGCTACTTAATTGAATTAGACTTTACTCTTTCCTCCTTGTTGTTTAATTTAAACATGTTTGTTAAGTATTTATTTATCTTGCAATCAACAATGATAGCTTTATTCTGTTTAGCTAGGATGACTATGTTAATTCAATAATATTTGTTTGAATCTTGTTTAATGTGTTTGTGCCTCAGTCAAACATGTTTTCAATTATACTCAAGATGTATTTTATTCATACGTGATTGGATGCATTCAGATTAGCTGAGCGATCCTAACTAGACAATGACTAGTAGACACATAATTGAAAGGTGCAATGCTCAATTTAGATCATTAAACCTGACTAAATTAGAGGTGTTAGAACGCCGGTACCCCCATGGTGCAGCAAAAATTAATAATAAAAAAATAATTCCGGCTATTCAACCCATGGATCCATGTGCAAGGAATGAATTAGGGTGAAATAATGGTTTCGAAATTACCATAATTTCAATCTGAGTAGACATCGACACCTCGGCAATGAGATCTCTAATCTACTATCAAACCAAGCCGCAACCTTTTAAGATTCCGACCTCTACGTAATCCACCCAGTTTGACAATGAAGGGAAGAAAATCTCCAAAACTGTTTTGGAGAATACTTTGCTTGACGGCTGCTAGACCTCACAAGTAAAAAAACGTAATTTTGAGGGTTTCTTTTAATTGGTATATCTCTCTCTTTTTTTCACCCTTTTATAATTTATATATATAATGAATCATAATTCATAAAATTTTTATCTGGACATAATAATCACAATTAAAATAAATAAATATAATAATGTTTTTAACCGAAAATTATAACTACATTAATTATAAGAAAGATTTTGATAAACTATACTTATTTAAATTTATATACGAACCAAATTCATATATTAATGGAACTGTGTTCACATTATGTGTACAACATCCTTGTACATATAATATGTTTGATATTTGATTGCCCAATTAAATTAATTCTATAATTAATTTAATTTATGTGACAACCAAACACAATACCAACTATGTTTTATTCCGTTCATTTTAACCATAGGGTGTGACCTTGTAGGTTCTCGTAACGTTAGCAGTAATACTAGAACTATTCTAATGTTATAAATAATGATTGGCATCTAGCAATGCGTCATTGCTACCTAAGTTACAAGAAGTCATGATTCGACATAACCTTTTTATGATTAACCTTTCATGCATTAATCCTTAAGTCCTTTTATCTCTGGAATGGACACAAGTAATGGAATGGTCACACTTGCATAGTCCATCCCATGTTCCTTGATATCTTGAGTGGACTAAGAGATACAAACAAGTATGACATCTCATATCAACTTATTTGACCATGGCCATACATTTCTAGTCTCACACAATCAAGTGGCCTAAGATATTACTCCCATTATGTATGAGAGACTTATCCTATATTGATAAACCATATCCCTCTACATATATTGTGGTATATATCCAACATCAGCGTTTATAGAATAACCAGTTATGGTGTACGTTTGACTGTATCAAAATATACAACTCACGATGTTGGAATAATGATGATCTCAAGTCTGAGGATCATATACATATTAATCACTATGAGTAATGTTGTGACAATTATATAATAATCCAAGAAACATACTCATAGTGGGTCAGTCCAATATGTTTTTCTCTAACACACATATTCATGCATTGATTTTGACACTCCATATCAATGACAGCTCTTTATCATCAATCAACTACATGTTAGCCTTAATGCATTATTGTTGTCCTAGCCAACAATAATACTTGACTAAGGACCTCTTAAGAATAATCATGTTATTCTCAGGACATTATTATAAAATAATTTATTTATACACACAGAAAAGAAACTGAAATAATAATGGTAACACTTTATATTAATAAACATGATAAATCAAGTATGTTATTACAACCATATCATGATTGATCTTTGGGCATACTCTTACAAGAGGTTCATAATATTTTAGTTAGCTTTATTATCTTGCATAGTTTTTAGGTTTATGTGATAAAAATGTTTCAAACTTAATTGTCCATGTTACCTCGCATAAATACTAAGAAACCCTTAGTTTAATATGATGAGTAAAATGTATGTTTCACTAAGTAAAAGATCTGAGAGGACTTAATTTGGTTTCCAAACTCATGAAGGATTGAGTTGCTATGGAATGTTTTCCGAACACTGTTAAGCATGATGAAAATGAATTAAATTGATTAATATGATTATCCTAGCCTATCATGTTATTGATTGTTGAAATTGTGTTTTTTTTTGCTATAATCCATTCAAACATTTAGATCATTTGCATTTAGATTTAATTACATAGGGACCATCTTGCATCTAGATAATTTAATTTAATCATCCACCACTCAAAATATTGTGTTTTTACCACCAAATTGTTAACTTATAAATTTAAAAATAATTGATTAACATATACAGTCCTTACAGGGAAGATAACTCATTTTATTTACTTATTACTTGAACGACTGTGTACACTTAGACAAAAATCTGGTTACAAATTTTTGGCACCATTGTCGGGGACTGTTACCTTAATCATTCTGCACGAAATTATTTTACAGTTTAGTTTGTATTTAATTTCTAACATTACTAAATTATTCTTTATTCATTATTTGTGATTTATTTATCAGGTGTTTTTGAGCATAGATTGAATCATCGATCTATTACCTATAGACCTTAAAATTGAGTGGACATTTAGACAAAGAAGACAGGAGAGATTTGCTCAAAAACAAGCTGTGATGGACCTTGGAAATCAAAATGATGGATAAGGTAATGGAGTCAATCATGTGCACAACCCAATCCTTGTTGCTAATGATAAGGATTGTGCCATAAGACAATACGCTCTGCCACTCTTCCATGGATTAAATCTGGGAATTAGGAGGTCAGATATAGAGGCACCCCAATTCGAATTGAAACTAGTGATGTTTCAAATGCTCTAAACGATGGGCCAGTTCAGTGGTATGCCTACGAAAGATTCACATCTTCACCTTCGATTATTAATGAAGGTGAGTGATTCGTTTAAGATAACTGGTGTGACTGAAGATGCATTAAGGTTGAATCTATTCTCGTACTCGTTGAGAGATCGAGCACGAGCTTTGTTGAATTCATTGCCACCAAGTTTAATATCTACTTGGCAAGAATTAACAAAAAGGTTTTCGGTAAAGTATTTCCACCGAGTAAGAAAGCAAAGTTGCGAAATGAGATAACTACTTTCCAATAATTGATGACGAGTCCTTATACAAGGCATGGGAAAGATTTAAGGAATTTCTTCGTAAGTGTCCTCATTATGGGATTCGTCATTGTATCCAGTTGGAGATGTTTTATAATAGTCTCAATGCACATACAAGATTAATGGTAGATGCTTCTGCGAATGGTGTGATTTTGTCTAAGTCTTATAACGAGGGTTATGAGATCATCGAAAGGATCACTAGCAACAATTACTATTGGCCGACAAATCGAGCAGTTTTTGGAAGACCAGTAGCTGGAGTGCATGAAGTGGACGCATTGACACTCTTTGCTCAGGTATCTTCTATTTCTTCAATGTTAAAATAGTTTACCACCAATGGTTTGAATAATTTTGGAGCTCAATCACCAAGTCAGTATTATGTTGTTTCTTGTGTGTATTGTAGGGATGGTCATTCTTTCAAGAATTTCCCTTCAAACCCCAAGTCTATTTGTTATGTAAGGAATCGGTATCAAAATAAAAATGGACAAGGACCACAGTCCAACTTCTACAATCCATCATGGCTGAATTATCTAAACTTTTCCTAGAGTAACTACGGAAATGGACCGAACAATAATATGCAACATAGACCTAACCAATCGCAAGGGTTTAGTCACTAAGCTCCAAAATCCCCTTAAGTTGAGTCATCAAATAATTTAGAGGAATTGTTGAAGGCGTATATGGTAAGAAATGATGCATTAATCTAAACTCAACCAACGACACTGAAAAATCTAGAGAACCAGATGGGTCAATTAGCTACTGAGCTTCATAGTAGACCACAATGAGCCTTGCGAAGTGACACAGAAATAAGAGGTGCAATTCAAGAAGTTGTTGGATGTTCTAAAGCAATTGTACATTAACATCTCGTTTGTGGAGGCTTTAGAGTAAATGCCCAACTACATGAAGTTTATGAAGGATATTCTGTCCAAGAAGAAAAGCCTCAGTGGGTATGAGACTGTTGCTCTAGCGAAAGAGTGCAGTGCATTTTTACAAAACAATCTATCTCCAAAATTAAAAGACCCTAGAAGCTTTACGATACCTTGTAACATCAAAGAATCTTACTGCGGTAAAGCTTTGTGTGACCTTAGAGCAAGCATCAACTTGATGCCCAAATCTATTTTCAAACTATTGGGAATAGGTGAAGTAAGGCCCACTACTATGATACTTCAACTAGCAGATCATTCGTTAGCATATCCTAAGGGAAAGATTGAAGATGTTTTGGTAAGAGTTGATAAGTTTATTTTTCCCACTAACTTAATTGTGTTAGACTTTGAAGTAGATAAAGAAGTTCCGATCATCCTAGGGAGACCTTTCCTAACCACAGGAAGAACGTTGATAGAAACACAAAAAGGAGAACTGATAATGAGAGTTTAAGATGACTAGGTAACATTTAACATTCTGAGGGCCATGAAATTTCCCGATCCGACAAAGGAATGTTCAGTAATGGAGGAATTAGAAACCTTAGTTTCTATGGAATGGGAGATAAAAAATTGAAGAAGACACGTAGAAGAACACTTTAGGGTTTGAAACATTGGAAGCTGAAAAAGGTAATGAAAACATGGCTTTGATGGAAGCCAATTTGAAGAGCTATGTTCAACCACTATGGTTCGAACTGCTAGAGTTGGAAGTTCGAGAATGTACACAACCTAAGTTGTCAATCGAGGAACCGCCTAAGCTTGAACTAAAGGTACTTTCATCCCATTTAAAATACGTTTATTTAGGTAACTATTCTACTTTTCCTGTGATTGTTTTAGTAGAACTGATAGAACATTAAGAGGAGCAACTGATTGTTGTTTTAAATAAATTTAAAAAGGCAATTGGTTGGACCATAACTGACATACGAGGTATAAGCCCTTCCTTCTGTATGTATAAGATTATTTTAGAGAAAGGTGAGCAAAGTAGAATCGATGGGAAAATGAGACTTAACCCTATCCCGAAAGAGGTAGTATGAAAGAAAGTGATCAAATGGTTAGATGCGGGAATTATCTACCCCATCTCAAATAGTTCTTGGGTAAGTTCGGTACAATGTGTACCAAAGAAAGGTGGAATCACGATTGTCGAGAATGAACGTAATGAGTTAATCCCGACGAGAACTATCACGGGTTGGAGAATCTATATTGACTATATAAAATTAAACAAAGCCACTCGTAAATACCATTTTTCGTTGCCTTTTATGGATCAAATGTTAAATCGACTGGCAGGTAATGAATTTTATTACTGTATAGATGGATACTTGGGATTCAACCAAATAGTTGTAGCCACGGAAGACCGGCATAAAACTACTTTTACTTGCCTGTATGGTACATTTTCTTTTAAGCGAATGCCTTTCAACTTATGTAATGCACCTGCCACATTTCAGCAATGTATGATGACAATTTTTACTAATATGGTTGAAAATTTTGTTGAGGTTTTCATTGATGATTTTTCTATTTTTGGTAACACTTATGATATTTTTTTGAGTAATTTGGAAATGTACTAAAAAGATGCGAGGAGATGAATGTTGTCCTTAACTGGGAGAAATGTCATTTTATGGTTAAAGAGGGAATTTTCTTAGGACATAAAGTTTCCAAAAAAAGAATTAAAGTGCATAAAGCAAATGAGGACGTAATTGAAAGATTACCACATGCAGTTAGTGTGAAAGGAGTTAGAAGTTTCTTAGGCCATGCTGGTTTTTATCGTAGGTTAATCAAAGATATTTTAAAAATTCTAAACCTTTGTGTATGCTTTTAGAAAGATATATCATGTTTTATTTTAACTAAGCATGTTTAGAAGCTTTTGAGGAATTAAAAAGTCGGTTAATCTCAGCCTTAATAATTGTTACACCTGATTGGAGTTGATGTGTGACGCAAGCGATTTTGTTGTTAGAGCTGTGATGGGTTAAAAAGAAACAAATTGTTTCATCTTATCTACTATGCAAGCAAAACTTTGACAGGAGCCCAGCTCAATTATGCGATAACTGAAAAAGAAATCTTTGCTATAGTTTTTACTTTTGACAAGTTTTGTTCATATCTTATAGGTATCAAAGTTACAATGTTTACCGATCATGCGACTGTTAAGTATTTACTCATGAAGAAATATGCTAAACAGAGGCTAATTCGTTGGATACTTTTACTCCAAGAGTTTTGACCTTGAGATCTAAGACAGAAATGGTGTTGAAAATCAAGTAGCTGACCATCTGTCAAGGCTAGAACAAAATGAGGTAACTTCTTCACTTGTTCCAATTAATGAGAATTTTCCTGATGAGCATATCTTCGAGGTAAGTTGAATTCATGGAACACCTTGGTTTGTTGATTTTGCCAATTATTTAGCATGGGAAATAATTCCTCAAGAAATGACATACCAACAAAGGAAGAAATTCCTTAACGATAGTCGGTTTATTTCTAGGAGGATACATTTTTGTTTAAACAATGTACAGATAACATAATCATGAAGTGCATAGCTGAAAGTGAGACTAATGAGATTTTGTACCACTGCCATTCATCTCCAAGTGGGGAACACTTTAGTGGTTCCCGCACTGCAACCAAGATTTTACAAGTAAGATTCTTTTGGCCTACAGTGTTTAAGGATGTGTATGCATATGTGAAAAACTGTGATAGATGCCAAAGAACCGAAAACATATCAAGAAGGAACGAGATGCCCTTAACAAATATTTTAGAGGTAAAACTATTCGACGTATGAGGCATTGATTTTCTAGGCTCGTTTCCTTCTTTTTATGGGAACAAGTATATTTTGGTAGCTGTCGATTATGTGTCCAAGTGGGTTGAAGCTGAGACATACCCAATAAATGATGCTAAGGTAGTCATACGAATCCTACATAAGCATGTATTTACACAGTTTGGGACTCCTAGAGCTATAATTAGTGATGAAGGATCTCACTTTGTAAATAAACGGCTTAAGTGGTTTCTTGACAAGTACGATCTGAAACATAAAATTGCTACTGCATACACCCATAGACAAATGGACAAGTTGAAAGGGTGAATCATGAAATGAAAGGTAATCTTAAGATGGTAGTGCACCCTAACAGAAAAGATTGGTCTTGAAGGCTCAATGATGCTCTATAGGCCTATCGAACTAGTTTTAAGACACTGTTAGGAATGACTCCCTATCAACTAGTTTTTGGAAAGCCATGTCATTTGTCGCTTGAATTGGAAAAATAAAGCTTACTTGGCCTTGAAACAAATAAATTTGGATCTTAAGCAAGTCGGTGAGAGAAGGATGCTACAGCTTGATATGTTGGAAGAGTTGAGGTTATTTTCATACTAGAATGCCAAGATGTGTAAAGAAAAATCTAAGAGATGGCATGACAGTCATATACAACCTTATGAATTCAGAGAAGGTCAAAAAGTGTTGTTGTTTAATTCAAGGCTAAGGTTATTCCTTGAGAAGCTCAAATCCCGATGAAGAGGACCTTATACCATCTACAAAGTTTATCCATATGGAGCTGTAGAATTGTACGATGACCATGGAGGTACGTTTAAAGTTAATGGTCAATGTCTCAAGCACTATTGGGATGGTGAAGTTGAGCAAATTAAAACCTCGTTCAAATTAATAAACCTTTAATTTTTATGATCTTACTTTTTAATAAATAATTAGATATTATTTTTCTTAAATTAGTACATTTAATTAATATTTTCCAAGGAGATTGGAACTTAAGAGTCACTGTTGTGACCTCTTTAACCTTTCCTGGGAATTAATTTAGTGTAATCTTCTGAGAAGAAAATTTTTATTTTTAATGTTAATTTTATTTGTTTATGTTTAATACCCAAGTACTAATAAGTTTATTTTATCTTAAGCAGTCTAGTTTGTAAATACAGTTTGGGCTCGAGGTCTGAAACAAGGAAAATGAGAAATTTACCCCACATTACTGTCCAAGGGTTCCCTAAAAACCCTAATTTTGCCACCACTTTTTCCCTTTCTTTATACTTGCCGCCCAAGTCACCCTTGTAGCTAAATTTTTACTACAAGTTTTCCCCAATTCACCACTACTTAAACCCTTCTCTACCAACATAATTTTCACAGCCCTTCAAGGAATTAGCTTAAACCCTAGCCACTCGTTCTTTTTCCTCTTAGTCTTCAGCCTAAATCCTAAAGAAGTTCCCTAACTTTTTTCTCTTGTCGCAAAACCCTCAATATTTGCCATCGCGAGTCTTTTTTCGGAGCAACCTTATCATCGCTGCATGTTTATCACCATCGCAAACATCTTGCTACCATCCCTTGCCGATTTCTTTTCTCTTTCTTTTGTTGAAACTTTGCCTATTTTTCGGAAAATATCACCATGTCTCGAAAATAACTAGATCTTTTAAGACCTCTACCAAAAATCCAATTGTGATCCAAGATGAGAAAGTAAAAGAAAGTAAAAGAGTTTCAATTTGGAGAGTAATGACAAGATGGTTATGCCTTGGCCAATACGAAAGATAATGATGCCCTCAATTGGAATTGTTTTTGTGATGCATGATCATTGCCTGAAGAGGAGTTAGTTCGATAGTTCTATGCTAATTTAACTATACTAGATTATATTGAAGTTCTTGTCTGCAAGAAGAAGGTACCCCTAACTTCTAAATCTATTAATGATTTGTTTAACCTACTTGATGTTGAAGAAGATGAGTACTTTGCCATGATGACAAATATAAATTGAGATTTTCTTCAACAAGTGCTTAATGTTGTGACAAACTTGGGATCCCAATGGATTATAAGAAAGTATGGTAGTCATTCTTGCTAAAGGGATTATCTAAAACTAGTGGCTAAGGTATGGTTCTACTTTGTTCGATATAGTTTCATGCCTATCTCACATATTTCCACCATCACGATGGAGTGAATACTTTTGTTGTATGCAATTATGACAAAAAGGTTTATCAATGTTGAGAAGATTTTTGTTAAGGAGATCCATAACTGTGCTAGAAAGAAGAAAGGAAGTGCTTACTTCCCTTCATTGATAACTTCACTTTGCTTAAGGGCCCAAGTTAAAACAAAAGTAAACCTGAAAGACCCATATGTTCAAGGTTGCATCACAACCCATAATCTTAAAAGGTTAATTGTAACAGCCCATGATCTTAAAAGGTTAATTAGAAACAATGGTTTCAAGACCACAAATCTAAACTCAAAAATTTTATTTTATTATTTTCTTATTACCTACAACATGATAGAAATACCATATAAATATTTCGTTAAGAAATTTTACCATTTACATAATTTGATAAAAAGGACTAAATCGCGTAAATTGAAAAATATGATAAATTCGTGGTAAAATTTGTGAATTTGTGAAATATATGGGCTACTATTAGTATGTATAAAAATCAGCTAGGCTTGGGTAGGGGTAAAATTGTATGAATTTCATTTTCCAAGCCTAAGGACTAAATTACAAAGAAATTAAAAGTATAGGGGAAAAATGGTAATTTTTCCAAAAATATGTGTTGGACTAAATTGAATGACATATATATTAAATTGAGTTTAATTTATCTGTATAGATCTAGTCAGACTTCATATGGAGTTAGATTGAGGCAAAGAGAAAATCTTGGATTAATCGCCTCTGTATCTTCATATACTCGTCGAGGTAAGTTTGTGTAATTAAATTGATTATTTATATATTTCAATTGAATTATATGTATGTGATATGTATAATTGCCATGTATAAATACCGATCGCATATCCGATGATGTACGATGATTATCGAGTCCCGTTTCAACCTTAGGAATTCGTAAGATACAAATGACATGTCATTAAAGATTATCGATTGCAGCTCGTGAGAGCATACCAATTCATAGCTCATAGGAGCATACATGTACAGGAATTGACGGATTTCAGTTTAGCACACTATGTGTGAGCTATCCCGAGTATCTGACGATATGTTAAATGGTTCAACGGGCAATGTTTTGTTATGAGATGATATGAGTTCGATATGAACTATTACAGGTATAAACATGAAATGCAAGGAAATGATATTACATGATATATTGAAACATGAAATGGATGATACATGTATATGAAACTTGCTTAGTGGTTATGTTCATCCATGTTTATTGGTTATTATATGTGTTTTACATGGCTAACATGTTGGTGAATATGTGCTTAGGCATTTGGCCAAATTGAGTTAGGATATTCTATGTTTACTTACATAAATTGTGACTATATGGTAAGTTAAATTCTATGTTCTACGAACTTACTAAGCTTAAATGCTTACTCAATGTATTTTTCATGTTTTTAGTGATTCGAAAGCTCGTTCGGGTTGGAAGCTTGTCGGTGCTATATCACACTATGCATCGGCTCACTTGGTACTTTTGGTTGGTTTAAGTTTGGTTATAATGACATGTATAGGTTATTTTGGCTAAAGTTTCCCTATATGCTTTATTGATAATTTGACCATTTGTTTGGCTAGTGTTTTGGAACTTTAATGATAGTATAAGTCTAGTATATGGTATGTAAATATTTTCTCTCTAATGGTTGATAAATAACTTGGTATGGTTGAATTATGGAAGATGAAAATTGTGGTATGAGTATGCATATTGAATATGTGCTTTGTGATAGGACGTAATTGTGATAAATTGGTGTTTTGGTGGAAATGATTTACATGGTCATTTGATGCTAGTTTTAGAATGCAGTTTTGGTATCAAATGGTATGTTTTGTTAAAGGATCTAAATGGAAAGTTTTGGTGTAAATTTACATATATGTTAGTTGAACAATTGGTTATATTGAACACATGATTAGTCATGTTTATAAGTTGTCATTTGAGGTACCTAAGGGCATATTGGTTGTATGTGGTTATACCCTTTGTATAATGTTTGATTATGCTTGTTTTGGATGCCTTATTATAACTTTTTGTAAACTGAAAAATATATAGGATTTTTCCTATATAATTCTTCACCTTTTACTTAAATTTGTTGTTAAAACCAAGTAATTTTTAATAAATTAATGAAATATGCGAAAATATGAAATTAGGACTTGAAATTATTCAAATGTGATTTTATGCTTTATTATATAGTTTTCATGCATAAAATGGCTTATTTTATATTAGTTTGAGCATATTATATTTTTAAGCTATAAAGTGGGACATGCAAGATTAAATTAAATAATAAAATATAAAGTTATATTTAATAATTCATTTTAAATATTTCATTAATAAATTGAGTTTTAATTAAATAAGTAAATTAATTAATTGAAGTGGTTAAAATTATATTATTTGGTCCTCTAAACTATCTACTATTTTTGGACAAGTTTGAGAGTTTTCTTCTAATTACAAAACCGTCCAAATTGGGGACCAAGTCAACCCAATTTTTGGCTGCACATGGCTGATCATAAATCAATTTTTGGTTTAATTACACAAGGTCCTTGAAGAGTTAAAGAAATCAGAGATTTTTCCGAAGATTTGCTGGTGACCGAGTCTTAGTCCTGAGTTATGGTGGCATTCAAATTGACCAAGAATCAAGCAGAATCAGCAACATTTCCTCAATTCATGGTCGGCCATCCTTGGAAGAAGTTTCAAAAGATGGACACTCTTATTTTTAGCAAACTAAGCTCCCTTTCCTCACCTATAAATAAGAGCTCATTTCTCATTTTTTCAAGCATCCCTCACTCATTCATCATTCTCTCCTCTCTCAACTCTCTTAGCTATCTTTCCCCCTCACGCATATCCTCATCCTTGTATAAGGATTTTTTTGAAAAATTAGCCTCTTAAAGAATCCTTGGTCGGCCACCTTAGAGAACCATCAGCAAAGGAGCAAAGAAAATCGTCAGTCAGAGTCTTGGGTGACAACCACTCTGAATTGGGTTTAATCTTTCTATTCTTTAATTTAATCTAAAGATGTTTGCTATGTGTTCTTTGTTCTTGTTTACAACAATGTTAGCTTAATATTATTTAAGCTAGGATGATTGCTTTGATTAAATAATATTTATTTGATTCATGCTTATAATGTTTGTGCTTTAATCGATCATGTTTTCAATTAAAATCAAGTCTATATTTCATTTATACGCGATTGGAATGCACCTGAATTAGCTGAGTGATCTTGACCAGATGACGACTAATGGACACATAATTGAAATGTGCATGCTTAATTTAGATCCTGACCCGATTAAATTGTAGGTTGCATAACAACTCTAACCAAGCTCTGTTATCTGCATAGTTTTTAGATTTGTGTGATTAAATTGTTTCAAACCTGACACGTCCCTGTTACTTCACACGAATACTAAGAACCCCTTAGTAAATAAGGATCAGTAAAATGTCTATTTACTAAGTAAAGGATTCCGAAAGGACCTAATGTGGTTTCCAAACTCATGAAAGATCGAGTTGTCATGAAATGTTTTCTCGAATGTTATTAAGCAAGTTGATAATAAATTGAGTTTAATTAAAGTAATTGTCCTAGTTTATTTATGTTATAATTGTTGCAAAATTGTGTTTAATTTTATTAAAATCTATTTCATTTAGTTTGCATACTTAGGATAATTTGCACTAGGGATCATTGCATTTAGTTTAATATATTTTAATCATCACTTTTGAACTATATAATTTTAAAAATTAAGTGACTTACCACAAATACAATCCCTGTGGAGACGATAACTCGATACTTGCTTATTACTTGATAATGATTGTGTACAGTTGCACAAACCTACGCGTTACAAGTTTTTGGCGCTGTTGCCAGGGATTGTCAACTATTGCCATAGTCATTTTTTTCGTGAAATTATTTATTTTCAATTTAATTAATTTCTAACATTACTAAGTTATTCTTTTTAATTTTTGTGATTTTCTTTTCAGGTGTTTATGAGCATAGAATGAATTATCGATTTACTCCCTGTAGACCTTGAAATTGAGTGAAATCTCAAACAAAAAAGATGTGAATGAACAGCTCAAAGACAACTCGAGATGGACCTTGGGAATCAGATCAAGACCAAGGTAATGAAGCCGATCATGTACGAAATCCTATCCTCATTGCCGATGATAGGGATCGATGCATTAGACAATTTGCTATGCCACTTTTTAGTGAGTTAAACCAAAGAATTACAAGGTCAGATATTGAGGCAATCCAGTTTGAATTGAAACCAGTGATGTTTCAAATGATACAAATGCTGGGACAATTTAGTGGTATGCCCACAGAAGATCCACCTCTCCACCTTTGATTGTTTATGGAGGTGAGTGATTCATTCAAGATAGCCGGTGTGACTGAAGACATACTGAGGTTGAAGTTGTTTCCGTACTCGTTCTGAGATCGAGCACGAGCATGGCTTAATTCATTGCCACCAAGTTCCATATCTACATAGCAAGAATTAGCGGAGAGATTTTTGGTTAAGTATTTCCCACCCAGCAAAAACGCTAAGTTGAGGAACGAGATCACAACTTTCAAACAATCGGATGACGAGTCTTTGTATGAGGCTTTGGAGCGATTCAAGGAGTTACTTCGTAAGTGTCCTTATTATGGGATTCCTCACTGTATCTAGTTGGAGACATTCTATAATGGTCTCAATGCACAAACAAGATTGACGTTAGATGCTTCCGCGAATGGTGCAATTTTGTCTAAGTCTTATAATGAGGCTTATGAGATCATCATGAGGATCGCGAGTAATAACTATCAATGGCCAACAAATTAAATAGATTTAGGAAGATGTGTAGCCAGAGTTCATAAAGTTGACTCTTTCACTTCGTTATCAGCTCAGGTATCGACTATTTCCTCTATGTTAAAACAGTTAACCGCTAATAGTACTAATAATTTTGTAGCTCAACCACCAAGTCTGCTTGAAATAGTTTCCTGTGTGTACTGTGGGGAAGGTTATTCTTTTGAGAATTGTCCATCAAATCTCGAGTCAGTGTACTATGTGGGGAACCAATACCAAAATAAGAGTGGATAGGGATCCCTGTCAAACTTCTACAATCCTTCATCTCGTAATCATCCTAACTTTTCTTGGAGTAACCAAGGAAATTGACCGAACAACTTATTACAGGAAAGACCCAACTAATCTCAAGGGTTTAATCAGCAAGCTCCAAAACCACCTCAAGCTGAGGCATCAAACAGTTTGGAGAACTTGTTGAAAGTGTACATGACAAAGAATGACGCTTTGATTCAAAGCCAAGCAGCAACACTGAAAAATTTGGAAAACCAAATGGGTCAATTAGATATGGAGCTACGTAATGGACCACAAGGAACCTTGCCGAGCGATATTGAGAATCCAAGAAATTTGGGTAAAGAACATATCAAGGTAGTGGCATTACGGAGTGGTAAAATTCTAGAACCTCGACTGATTAATGTCGAAGATAAGCCCGTTGAGAAGAATCAACCAACTGTTGAAGTTCCTACACCAAAGGAATTAGAATCTACAAAGTCTGACAAGGTAAACCCTGACTTAGTGAATTCAAATATTTTTACATCTTCTTTGGAAGCAAATTTACCTACTCAGAAAAGTTGTCCATTTTAACCGAAAGTTCCATCACCTTCATATCTACAAAGATTGCAACAACACAAGCAGAAATAGGAGGTGCAATTCAAGAAGTTTTTAGATGTTCTGAAGCAGTTACACATCAATATTCTATTGGTGGAGACTTTAGAACAAATGCTAAATTATGTAAAGTTTATGAAGGATACACTGTCCAAGAAGAAACGACTGAGTGAGTATGAGACTGTTGCCTTGACAAAGTAGTGCAGTGTGTTCCTGCAGAACAAATTGCCACCTAAATTGAAAGATCCAGGAAATTTACTATACCCTGTAACATTGGTGAATCTTTCTGTGGTAAAGCTTTGTGTGACTTAGGAGCGAGTATCAACTTGATGCCTAAGTTTATTTTCAAGATGTTAGGGATAGGTGAAGTACGACCTACAACTGTGATGCTTCAGCTAGTAGATCGATCTTTAGCATATCCTGAAGAAAAGATCGAGGATGTTTTGGTAAAAGTCGATAAATATATTTTTCCTGCTGATTTCATGGTCTTTGATTTTAAAGCAGACAAGGAAGTGCTGATCATCCTTGGGAGACCTTTCTTAGCCACAGGAAGAACGTTAACTGATGTGTAGAAAGGAGAACTCACCATGCGAGTTCAAAATGATCAGGTAACCTTTAACATTCTTAAAACGATGAAGCTTCCCGATCTGGCAGAAGAGTGTTCAGTTATGGAAGAGATAGAAACCTTGGTTTTTATGGAAAGTAATTTTGAAGAAGATCAATTGGAGAAAGCCTTAGATCTTGACCCTTTGGAGGATAAAGAAGGTGAAGAAAACATGGCTTTGATGGAAGCCAATCCGAGAAATTTTAATCCACACGATTTGAACCGTTGGAGTTGGAAGTCAGAGAATTTGTGCAACCCAAGTTGTCAATTGAAGAACCACCTAAACTCAAACTAAAGGTACTTCTTTCCCATTTAAAATACGTTTATTTAGGTGACTATTCTACTTTGCCTGTGATTATTTCAGTGGAACTGACGAAAGATCAAGAGGAGCAACTAATTATTGTTCTAAAGAAATTTAAGAAAGCAATTGGTTGGACCATAGTTGATATTCGAGGTATAAGCCCTTCTTTTTACATGCATAAAATCATTTTACAAGAAGGTGAAAGAGCTCGAATCGATGGGCAAAAGAGGCTCAATCCTATTATGAAAGAAGTTGTGAGAAAAGAAGTGATCAAATGGTTAGATGCAGGAATCATCTATCCTATTTCAGATAGTTTGTGGGTAAGTCCAGTGCAGTGTGTGTTGAAGAAAGGTGGAATCACGATTGTTGAAAATAAGCGTAACAAGTTAATTCCAACGAGAACTATTACCGGTTGGAGAATCTGTATGGATTACAGAAAGTTGAACAAAGCCACTTGGAAGGACCATTTTTAGTTGCCTTTTATGGATCAGATGTTAGATCGACTGGCAGGTAATGAATTATATTATTTTTTAGATGAATATTCGGGATATAACCAAATAGTTATAGCCCTAGAGAACCAACATAAAACAACCTTTACTTGTCCATACGATACGCTTGCTTTTAGGCGAATGCGTTTTGGTTTATGCAATGCACCTGTAACTTTTCAATGATGCATGATGACAATTTACTAATATGGTCAAAAATATTGTTGAGGTTTTCATGGGTGATTTTTCTGTTTTTGGTAACACTTACGATATCTATTTGAGTAATTTGGCTAAGGTACTGCAGAGATGCGAAGAGACGAGCCTTGTCCTTAATTGGGAAAAATGCCATTTTATGGTCAAGAAAGGGATTGTCTTAGGTCATAAGATCTCAAAGAAAGGAATTGAAGTCGAAAAAGCAAAGGTGGACGTAATTGAAAGATTACCTGCCCCAATTAATGTGAAAGGAGTCAGAAGTTTCTTAGGCCATGTCAGTTTTTACCGAAGGTTTATAAAGGATTTCTCAAAAATTTCTAAGCCGCTGTGTTTGTTGTTAGAGAAGGATATAGTGTTCGATTTCAACAAAGTATGTTTAGAAGCTTTTGAAGAGTTGAAAAAATGGTTAATCTCAGCCCCAATAATCATTACACCCGATTGAAGCACACCTTTTGAGTTGATGTACGATGCAAGTGATTATGCTGTTGGAGGTGTGATGGGTTAAAGAAAAATAAAGTGTTCCACCCCATTTACTATGCAAGTAGAACCTTGACGATAGCCCAACTCAATTATACAGTAACTGGAAAGGAACTACTAGCTATAGTTTTTGCTTTTGACAAATTCCGCTCCTATCTTATAGGTACCAAAGTTATAGTATTTATTGACCATGCGGCCATTAAATACTTGCTCGCGAAGAAAGACGCAAAACCAAGGCTAATTCGTTGGATACTTTTACTCTAAGAATCTTACCTTGAGATCCAAGACAGAAAAGGTGTCGAAAATCAAATAGCTGATCATCTGTCGAGGTTGGAGCAAGATGAGGTAACTTAGTCATGTGTGCCTATCAATGAGAATTTCCCAGATGAACACTTATTTGAGGTAAATCGAATTTATGAAATACCCTGGTTTGCAGATTTTGCCAATTATCTTGTATGTGGAATAATTCCTCGAGAAATGACATACCAACAAATGAAGAAATTCCTTCATGATAGTCGGTATTATTTTTGGGAGGATCCATTTTTGTTTAAACAATGTGCAGATAATATAATCTGAAAGTGTGTAGCTGAAAGCGAGATTCCTGAGATCTTGTATCATTTCCATTCATCTCCAAGTGGGGGACACTTTGGTGGTTCACATACTGCAGTAAAGATTTTGCAAGCATGTTTCTTTTGGCCTACACTATTTAAATATGGTTACTCTTATGTAAAGAACTATGATAGTGCTAAAGAACCGAAAATATACCAAGGAGGAATGAGATGCCCTTAACAAATATTTTGAAGATTGAATTATTTGACGTATGGGGCATTGACTTCTTAGGCCCGTTTCCTTCTTCGTATGAGAACAAATTCATCTTAGTTGCTGTGGAATATGTATCCAAGTGGGTTGAAGCTGAAGCATACGCTACAAATGATGCTAAGGTAGTCATGGGATTTCTACATAAGCATGTGTTTGCACGATTTTGGACATCAATAGCTATTATTAGTTATGAAGGTTCTCAGTTTGTGAACAAATGGCTTAAGTGGTTGCTTGATAAATATGATGTGAAGCACAAGATTGCTACTGCTTATCACCCCCAGTCCAATGGGCAAGTTGGAAGAGTGAACCGTGAAATCAAAGGTATCCTTGAAAAGGTAGTACGCCCTAGCAGAAAAGATTGGTCTCGAAGGCTCGATGATGCATTATGGGTCTATCAAACAACATTTAAGACTCTATTAGGAATGACTCCTTATCGGTTAGTCTTTGGAAAGGCATATCATTTGCCATTAGAATTGGAGAATAAAGCTTACTGGGCTTTGAAGTAGTTAAATTTTGATCTTAAGCAAGCTGGTGAGAGAAATATGTTACAACTGGATAAGTTGGAAGAGCTGAGGTTGTTTTCCTATGAGAATGCCAAAATATGCAAAGAAAGATCAAAGAGATGACATGATACTCATATACAACTTCACGAGTTTAAAGAAGGTTAGAAGGTGTTGTTGTTTAATTCAAGGCTAAAGTTATTTCTTGGGAAGCTGAAATCCCGATGGAAAGGACCCTATACCATCTATCGAGTTTATCCTTATGGAGCTATTAAATTATACAATAATTATGGAGGTATGTTTAAAGTTAATTGTCAATGTCTTAAACATTATTGGGATGGTGAAGTTGAGCGAGTTAAATCCTCGTTCAAATTAATAGACCCTTGATTTTTCATGAACTCGTCTTGTAAATAAATAAATAATTAGAATTTATTTTCTTAATTAAGTACATTTAATTAATTCTGTCTAAGGAGATTGGAACTTAAGTGGGACCGCTGTGACCCCCCAACTTTTCTTGGGAATTAATTTAATGTAATTTGTTAAGAAGAAATTTTCTAATTAAGTTTTAAAATGTTTTTTTTTCTAGTTTAATTTATTTTCATTAATTTTAAATTTTTATGTCAATAAAGGGGGTCAAATTTGACCCAAGTACTAATTAGTTTCTCTTTGTTGAATAAGTCTATAAATACAAGTTTGAATTTGAGGCCCAAGATAGCATAAATAAGGGAAAATCCACATCTAGTGCCGCCACTTCCATTGTTTGCCAGCCCAAGTAACCTTACTGTGGCTAAATTTTTGCTACATGTTGCCCTAATTTTTCCCTCTATAAACCCTTTTTCATTCTACTATTTTCATATATCTTAAAGTAATTTGCTTAACACTAAAAATCCCAAACCTCCTTCTTGTGCCGCTAACCTAAAATCCCGAAAGAAACCCTTAGTCCTTTTCTTTTCTTTTGACGAGACCACCTAGTACTGCTGTAAGAGAATCGTTGGAGCATCGATGTCGCCGCCGCAAGTAGCCGTTATCGCCACCGCACACCACCATTGCTGCCACACGTTGCCATCACCGCCGTAAATCCCTCGCCATCGCAAGGTTTGCCAAAGCAAGTTCTACCCTTTTTTACCAATTTCACTTCTACCCCTGTAAGTAGAAACTTTGCCAAATTATCGAGAAGAGATGCCATGTCTCGTAAAAGAACCAGATTTTTAAAGACTACTCCTGAAAACCCGATTGTGATTGATGAAGAAGTGAAAGAGCGATTTGATTCAATTTTCAAGCATCAACCTATGATGCCGAAAAAAGGTTTTAACTTGAAAAGCAATGATGTGATGGTTGTTAATGTGCCGATTAGAAATATAATCAATGCTCTCAAGTGGGAACGATTCTGTGATGCTCGTTCACTTCTCAATGATGAACTAGTTCGAGAATTCTATGCTAGTTTGACTACGCAAGATGCTACTGAAACCATCGTTCGAAAGAAAAAGGTGCCTCTTAGTTCTAAGTCCATTAATGATTTGTTTAATTTACCTGATGTTGAAGAAGATAGTACTAGCCTATGATGAACAATATCAATTGGGATTTTCTTCAACAAGTGCTTGATGTTGTGACAAATCGGGGATCCCAATGGATTATAAAAAAGTATGGGAGCCATTCTTGTTGAAGAGAATACTTAAAACCAATAGAAAAGGTATGGTTTTATTTCGTTCGCTACAATTTTATGCCTATCTCACATAGTTCCACCATCTCGATGGAACGAATGCTTTTGTTATATGCAATTTTGACAGAAAGTCCATTAATGTTGTGAAAATTATCCTCAAGGAGATTCACGATTGTGCTCAAAAGAAGGCAAGAAGTGTTTATTTCCCATCATTAATCACTTCACTTTGCTTAAGGGCCTGTGTTAAAACACAAGCAAATCTGAAGGGGCAGTATGTCCAAGGGTGCATTACAAGTCATGATCTTGAAAGGTTAGTAGAGAGAGTGCATGAGCTGAATCAAGGCGAACAAGAGGAACCAACTGAGCCAGAAATCGAAGGGTTAACAAATAAAACTGAAACTGAAGTTGATTCAGTTACAGTCACTGAAGAAGAAGAATCTGATAAGGATCCAAATAGTCATCAACCAGCTGAAAGAGCTGAAAACCCTGAACCTAGGGTTGAGCTAGAAGAAGAACCAGTCAAGCTAAGTGTTGAACTAGAATTTACAACTCCAATGCCAACTCTTGCAAGTACTTCAAAGAAATCGGAGCTGTCAATTATGATGGACATGTGCAAGTTCATAACAAACAACAGCAAACTTACTGGAAATATGCAAAAATTAGGGATGATTCAATTCTAAATACTTTTAAGAATATCTCTAACACTTTTATTCCTAAGTTCCCAGATGCTATCTTTGAGACATGGACGAAAGATACTGAAGATGCAAACTAACAAATGGAATGAGTTAGAAAAATAAAAGGGGGATTCTTGTCTTGTTATTTATTTAATTGTTTTAGGTCTTTAGGAATTTATTTCTTTAGTAATTAGGATGTCATTTCTGCAAAATAAAACATAGCAAGCATGAATAAATACTTTTTTTGAAAGAAAAAGACTAAGTGATGTGGCAATGGGAATGAACATGTCTAGGATTGGGTTATGAGGAAAGACTTGGTATTTAAGTAGTCTTATTGACTCACCTCTCTTTCTTTACAACCCTACCTGGTGTTCAGTTTTCATTCATTACTTTGTTCTTGCAATGAGGACATTGCTTCTTTTTAAAGGGGGTAAGACAAATTGCTCAAAATTTTAAAATTTTCAAGTATGTTTCAAATCATTTTTTTCATAAGTATATTTTAATAAATGAATGTTTAGAGAAATTCTTTTTAATAAGATAGCTTGTATGCAAGCATGAATAATGATTTTATCTCGGTGATTGTATGTTATCATGAAGAATGAAATGTTTTTATGATCTTAGTCTTAGGTAATGTTTGCCATGAAAACTTAGTTTCTCTTAAGATTAGACATGCATGAAGGTTTATATCTTTAGAATTGACTTAGTAACTTTCTTGAGGCGAAATCCTAGGAGACAAAAAAATCTAAAATTTTTCTTTGGATCGTTTGAGCCTTTCCAAGCCCACCTTATTATATTAGACCCTTGAAACTATAATTTTGAGCTTAAAGGCCTGTTCATTGTAATAAACCTACATTACAAGCCGTATCTCTATCTTTTGCACTTATCCTAATTTTTTGCACCGCCTTAACTAAAGTTGTCTTGGTAATTAACATTTGAGGGAAATTTTCAGAAGATATATGTGATCATACTTAAAAAAAAAGACAAAGTGAAGAAAAATTTGCTCAGTCTCCAAAAAGAAAATATATGAGTATGAATTTTCCAAAGGTTCATTTGAAGAAAAAGGTTGAATTTCGAGAAATCCAAGACAAGTTAAAGGTTAAGATTATGAAATCGAAATGTCCCATCTCTTAAAATCGCTACCTTTAATCGAGCCACATTACAACCTTATAAAAGATCTATTGATTTGATAATTATGTCACCTACATTAGTGGAGAGAAAGTATTAAGTTCAACATATGAAGATCATAAGTAAGTCTTATGATTGTTTTGCTTAATTGATGAGAAATTGTGTTGAATGAAGAATATTATCTATGGCTGTGACATACATGCAAACTATGGTTCATGTTGGCATATCTTGAAACTTAGAATAAAATTTTCAAAATGTTTGTATATGAGTTACTTGTTAATAAAGAAGATCTATGAGCATGAATTTATTGATGCATGATTATGAGACGAAGATTGATGGTAATTACACTCTTAGCAAAATCTGCCTTAGCAAGACCTTGTGTTGTGCATGAACATTACACGAGACGAGCAATGATTTAAGTTTAGGGGTGTGTAAACTGAAAAATATATAGGAATTTTCCTATATAATTCATCATCTTTTTACTTAAATTTATTGTTAAAACCAAGTAATTGTTTAATAAATTAATGAAATATGCAAAAATATGAAATCAGGACATAGAAATTATTAAAATGTGATTTTATGCTTTATTATATAGTTTTCATGCATAAAATAACTTATTTCGTATTAGTTTGAGCATATTATATTTTTAAGCTATAAAGTGGGCCATGCATGATTAAATTAAATAATAAAATAAAAATTTATATTGAATAATTCATTTTAAATAATTTATTAATAAATTGGTTTTAATTAATTAAGTAAATTAATTAATTGAAGTGGTTAAAATTATATTATTTGGTCCTCTAAACTATTTAATATTTTTGGATAGGTCTGAGAGTTTTCTTTTAATTGCAAACAGTCATAATTAGGGACCAAGTCAACCCAATTTTCGGCTACACATGGCTGATCATAAATCAATTTTTGGTTTAATCACATAAGGTCCTTGAAGAGTTAAAGAAATCAGAGATTTTTCTGAAGATTTGCTGGTGACCGAGTCTTAGTCCTGAGTTGTGGTGGCACTCAAATTGACCAAGAATCAAGTAGAATCAGCCACATTTCCTCAATTCATGGCCCGCCATCCTTGGAAGAAGTTTCAAAAGATGAACACTCCTATTTTTAGAAAACTAAGCTCCCTTGCCTCACCTTTAAATAAGAGCTCATTTCTTACTTTTTCAAGCATCCTTCACTCATTCATCATTCTCTCCTCTCTCAACTCACTTAGCTATCATTCCCCCTCATGCCTATCATCATCCTTGCATAAGGATTTTTAGCAAAATTTACTTCTTAAAGAACCCTTGGTCGGCCACCTTGGAGAACCATCAGCAAAGGAGCAAAGCAAAGAAGCGAAGGAGCCTCGTCAGTCAGAGTCTTGGGTGATAGCCACTTTAAATTGGGTTTAATCTTTCTTTTCTTTAATATAATCTAAAGATGTTTGCTATGTGTTCTTTGTTCTTGTTTGCAATAATGTTAGCTTAATTTTATTTAAGCTAGGATGATTGCTTTGATTAAATAATATTTATTTGATTCATGCTTATAATGTTTGTCCCTTAATCAATCATGTTTTCAATTAAAATCAAGTTTGTATTTCATTTATACGTGATTGGAATGCACCTGAATTAGCTAAGTGATCCTGACCAGACGATAGCTAATGGACACATAATTGAAATATGCATGCTCAATTTAGATCCTGGCCCTATTAAATTGTAGGTTACATGACAACTCTGACCAAGCTCTGTTTCTGCATAGTTTTTAGATTTGTGTGATTAAATTGTTTCAAACCTGACATGTCCCTGTTACTTCACACGAGTAGTAAGAAACCTTTAGTAAATAAGGATCAGTAAAATGCGTATTTACTAAGTAAAGGATTCCGAAAGGACCTAATGTGGTTTCCAAACTCATGAAAGATCGAGTTGCCATGGAATGTTTTTCTGAATGTTATTAAGCATGTTGATAATAAATTGAGTTTAATTAAAGTAATTTTCCTAGTTTATTTATGTTATAATTGTTGCAAAATTGTGTTTAATTTTACTAAAATCTATTTCATTTAGTTTGCATACTTAGGATAATTTGCATTAGGGATCATTGCATTTAGTTTAATATATTTTAATCACCAGTTTTCAACTATATTGTGTTTACCAAATTGTGAATATAATTTTACAAATTAAGTGACTTAGCACAAATACATTCCCTATGGAGACGATAACTCGATACTTAGTTATTGCTTGATAACGACTGTGTACACTTGCACAAACCTATGCGTTACACTTTTATATATGTGCATTTTTGTGTGTAGGTTTATACGAAATGGGGTAAGAAATATGGCTTGTAAAATGGCCTATTTTCGTCCAAACAGACAGAGACATGGATGTCTGTCTTAGCCATATGTGACACACGACCAGGTGACACGACAATGTGTCCCTTGCAGCTTTCATAGGGTTGCAAGTTAGGCCATTACACGACCTAGCAGACGGCTTGGCACATGGGCGTGCGAGGTTACTTTGAAGGGTACACAGCTTAGCACATGGACGTGTGGCTTGGTTGTGTGGTCCAAGTTAGTGAGTTACACGGGCATGGGCATGGGCTGGGACACGATCGTGTGTCCCCATTTCGAATTCCCACACGGCCTTGTGACCCTTGTAGCTTTGAAACTTTTTAATGTTTTCTGAAAAATTCTCTGAGTTTCCGATTTAGTCTCGACTTGTTTCTAATGAGTATTTAGGGACTCGAGGGCTCATATAAGGAATAGTATGTTTGAATTTGATTAGTTTTATTATAAATATTTATATGTTATGAAATGTTTAAAATTTTTGTTTCTTTGATTCGTAATCTCTGATAATGCTTCTTAACCCTGATCGTTTTAAAACATGTTTTTATACAGCAATGACATCCAACTAAGCTGATTCCGATGAGATTGAGAGCAACGCTCAAGCCTTCATTTACGGAGTATCTTTGAGCAGTATGAGGCCCGTATCTGAGGGTCGAGGAAGAGAGGCTAAGGAAGCCTTCTTCCAAATGATGAATAAATGGTTCACTGAGTTTGTACGGACGAACCCGGCTGCTCAACAACCTCCAACCCCTCCTGCTCCCCAACCTGTTCCCATTATTCCTCAAGGTTTGGAACCAATTGGAATTAGTAAGCTGCCTATCGATAAGATTCATAAGTATGGGGCTGGAGAATTCTGAGCTACTATTGAGGATGATTCCAAGAGAGCTAAATTCTCTTCAGCCCAACATTCTTTTGACCGGAAGTGGCTCTGCTAACCATCTGTTTGATAATTCTCATCAGGTGGGATGGCAAAAAAGTGTTGCAGCTGAAGAAAGAATTGACGTTCTATAGTTTACAACTATAGGGAATTACCGCCAACGGAGCGAGCGGGATTCTAGGCACTTCAAGATATTCTGAGTGGGACACGACGCTCTTGAAAAAAGCTTTGAGATCGGTTCCGGATTCCTTAAATCAGATAGAAAAAAACTCCAGCTGAAATGGAGGAGGAAAGGGAACAGCTCTCAGTACGAGAAGGCGGGTACTGCTCAGGAAACTTTCTAGTTAGAGAATAAAATCTGAATTTTTGATGAGTTATCCTATTCACCGAACTAGTGCGTTAATGTGTGGTATCATTACTAAAAGATTCAATGTATAAGTGGTGGAACACGTTGATTTCAGTTGTTCCAAGAGAGTGGATCACTTGGGAATTTTTCCAAACTGAGTTCTGAAAGAAATATATTAGCCAGAGGTTTCTGGATCAAAAACGTAAAGAGTTTCTGGAGCTCAAATAGGGCCGTATGACTGTATCAGAATACGAGCAGGAATTTGTTAGATTGAGCAAATATGCTTGGGAGTGTATTTCGACTGAGATTGCCATGTGTAAAAGATTTGAAGATGGGTTAAACGAAGACATAAAGCTTCTGGTTGGAATTCTTGAGTTGAAAGAATTCGTTGTACTGGTTAATCGAGCATATAAAGATGAAGAACTGAGTAAAGAGAAAAGAAACACTGAATTTGAAGCTAAAGATTCGAGAAAGGGATTGACAAGAAAGTCATATCAGTCAGCATCAAAGAGGTCAAAAGAACACCACAACCATTCTACTGCTTCTATGGGATATTCTAGTAGAGATAGAGGTACCCGACGCTCCAGTCCTAAACCTCAGGCTACATCTGTAACAAGTGTGGGTAGTGGCAAAAACACTAGACCCGAGTGTAAGCACTGTAATAGATCACATTATGGTGAGTGTCGAGTGAAGAACGGAGCATGATTTAGATGTGGTTCCTTTGACTACTATCTTAGAGATTGCCCAGAGAAATCTGAGAAAGAGAAAGTTCAAACTACAAGACCAAGCAGCATAGTTGCAAGAGGTAGACCACATCGTAATCCTGGAAATGTAAATGGTAGCCGTGGTGTAACGAAAGTTTCTCCTATGAGATCCAAGGCACGAGCACCAGCTAGGGCTTATGCTATTCATGCACGAGAGGATGCTTCTGCACCAGATGTTATTACCGATATTTTCTCTATTTTTTATATTGATATTACTGCTTTGATTGATCCGGGATCCACTCATTCATATGTGTGCACAAATTTACTGTCTAGTAAGAATTTACCTGTTGAGTCCACTAAATTCATGGTTAGGTATTGAACCCCCTAGGTCGGTATGTGTTAGTTGATAAAGTCAGCAAGAATTATCTTTTGATGACTTGAGGTTACTGTTTTCCCGTTGATTTGATGTTGTTACCATTTGATGAATTTAATGTGATTTTGGGCATGGATTGGTTAACTCTACATGACAAGTTGTGAATTGTAGATGTAAGCTTATTATATTGAAATTTCAAAACGGTGAGATGCTTCGTATTAATCAGATGGTCTGAGTGGGTCGCCTATGGTTATATCAGCTATGTCAGTGCATAAATATTTGAGAAAAAGTTGCAATGCTTACCTTTCTTATGTATTGGATACTAAAGTATCTGAATCGAAACTTGAATCAGTGCCAGTGGTTTGTGAGTATCCTGATGTGTTCCTAGAGGAATTACGTGGATTACCGCCGACTGGAGAGGTTGAATTTACTATTAAACTTATATTGAGAACATCACCGATATCAATAACACCTTACAGAATGGCTCCTACCGAGTTAAAAGAGTTGAAAGCACAGCTACAAGAGTTAACAGATAGGGCTTTTGCTCGACTCAGTTTTTCACCTTGGGGTGCACTAGTTCTATTCGTTAAGAAAAAGGACGAATCGATGAGATTGTGTATAGATTACCGTCAGCTCAACAAGGTTACAATCAAGAATAAATATCCATTGCCACGAATTGACAATCTATTTGATCGGCTAAAAGGTGCCACAGTATTCTCAAAGATTGATCTTCATTCTGGTTATTATCAACTACAAGTGAAAGATTCAGATGTGCTGAAAACTCATTTAGAACCAGGTACGGACACTATGAATTTCTTGTGATTCCGTTTGGTTTAAGTAATGCATCGGCTATATTTATGGATTTGATGAATAGAATCTTTAGACCATATTTAGACAGATTTGTTGTAGTATTTATTGACGATATTCTTATATATTTTTGAGATGAATCCGAGCATTCTGAGTATTTGAGTATTTGAAAAGAATTATCCGACACATCACCTAGAGTTGACAGCTATTGTGTTTCCGTTGAAAATTTGGTGACACCATTTGTTCGAAAAAAAAATGTCACATATTTATCGATGACAAGAGTTTAAAGTATTTAATATCACAAAAAGATCTAAATCTGAGACAGAGCAGATAGCTCGAACTATTAAAAGATTATGAATTGATCATTGATTATCATTCGGGAAAAGCAAACGTAGTTGCTGATGTTTTGAGTAGAAAGTCATTGTTTACTCTATGAGTGATGAATACAAGACTGACATTATCTATTGATGACTCAATCTTAGCCGAGTTAAAAGCTAAACCGATGTTTTTACAGCAGATCTGCGAAACTCAGAAATGTAATAGTGAGTTGCTAACTAAATAAGTACAATGTGGATTAACTTCTGATTTAGAATTTCAGATAGGACCTGATGATTGTTTACTGTTCAGAGGTAGAGTTTGTGTACCGAAGAATCCAGAGCTTATTCAGAGAATCTTACACGAAGCTCATAGTGGTAGCTTAGCTGTTCATCCGGGAAGTAATAAAATGTACGGTGACTTGAGACAGATGTACTAGTGGCATGGAATGAAATGTGAGATTTCTGATTTTGGATCGATATGTTTGATATGTCAACAAGTTAAAGCTGAACATCAGGTACCTTTAGGACTGTTACAGCCAGTGATGATACCAGAGTGGAAATCAGATAGGGTTACTATGGATTTCGTATTAGGGTTACCCCTATCATCGAGAAAGAAAGATGCCATCTGGGTTATCGTTGACCGTTTGACGAAGTCTGCACATTTTATTCTGGTACACACAGATTTCTCCCTTGATAGATTGGCTAAGTTATATGTCTATGAGATTGTCAGATTACACGGAGTGCTAGTCTCTATTATTTTGAATAAAAATCTAAGGTTTACATCATGATTTTGGAGCAAGTTACAAGAATTTCTTGGTACACGGTTGCATTTTAGCACTGCATTTCACCCTCAGGCTGATTGGTCAGTTTGAACGGGTGATTCAGATTCTCGAAGATATGCTTCATTGTTGTGTATTAGAGATCGAAGGCAACTAGGAAAATATTTACTATTAGTCGAATTTGCATATAATAACAGTTTTCAGTTGAGTATAAAAATGGCATCGTATAAGGCTCTGTATGGTTGTAAATGCTAAACTCTGTTATACTGGACCGAGCTTAGTGAGAAAATGATACACGGGGTTGATTTGATTCGTGAGACTAGAGAAAAAGTGAAAGCAATCTTAGATAGCTTGAAAGTAGCTTCAAATCGTCAGAAATTGTATGCAAATATTAAATGTAAGTATATAATTCCAAGTCAGTGACAGAGTATTCTTGAAAGTATCACGCTGGAAGAAAGTTCTTTGGTTCGGTCGAAAAGGAAAGCTGAGTCCATGATTTATCGGCCTGTACGAGATTACTGAAAGAATCAGACATGTTGCATACCGATTAGCTTTACCGTTAGAACTTGAAAGAATTCATAATGTCTTTCACACGTCTATGTTACAACTGTATCAATATAACCCTTCACATGTTATTTCCCGGACGGATGTCAAGATTCAGTCTAACATGACATACAGTGAGGAACCAATCAGAATTCTGGCACAAGAGGTGAAAGAATTGAGAAACAAGAACCTAGCTTTAGTAAAATTTCTTTGGAAATTAAACGGAATAGAAGAAGTCACCTGGGAACCCGAGGAAGCTATGAGAAATCAATATTCGAACCTCTTTTCTGGTAAGATTTTCGGGGACAAAAATCCTTTTTAGGGGAAAGTTGTAACAGCTCGTTTTTAGTGAAATAAAAAATTATGGTTCTGAGACCACAAATTCAAAGTCAAGAAATTTATTTTATTATTATCTTATTACCTACAACATGATAGAAATACCGTATAAAAATTTTGACTAGAAATTTTACCGTTTACATGCTTAATTTGATCAAAAGGACTAAATCGCGTAAAGTGCAAAAGTTGAGTTCTAATAGCTAAAGGTATTAAATAGCTATCGGACTTTAAAATGGAGGTCCTTATATGATAATTAGACCATTTTTATGTTCGTGGATGATAATGGTTTGGCAATATTGAAAATTGAATGAGTTATTAAGGTTAATTAAGTAAAAAGTAATTAATGATAAAAATAAACAAAACAAAATTATCATCATCTATCATTACCATCTTCCACCAAATTTTACAAGGGAAAGAAGTCATTTTTGTGCTAAAAATTCGGCCAAGCTTGTAAGCTAAATTAGGTATGCGTGTTTGTCCTATTTTTGATGATTTCTATATTTTTAGGATCGTTATAGCTTAATCTAGCTAGTCTGGGGACTAGTTTATGAAACTGTTAAACTATTAGGGTTTTACCATAGTTGAATATACATGATTTTTGAAGTTTGATGATAGATAAGGAATGGTTGGTTTTAGATAAACAACTTTTGTAAAGGAATTTTTGAAGAAATTATCAATTAGGGGCTAAATTGAAAAATGTAATAATTTCGTGGTAAAATTTGTGAATTTGTGAAATATATGGGCTGCTATTAGTATGTATAAAAATCAGCTAGGCTTGGGTAGGGGAAAAATTGTATGAATTTCATTTTCTGAGCCTAGGGACTAAATTGCAAAGGAATTAAAAGTATACCATTTTGCTAAAAAAAATTTGGACTAAATTGAATGAAATATATATTAAATTGAGTTAAATTTATCTGTATAGATCTAGTCAGACCTCGTATGGAGTTAGATCGAGGCAAAGATTATCTCAGATTAATCGCCTCTGTATCTATGTATACTCGTCGAGGTAAGTTCGTGCAATGAAATTAAATATTTATATGTTTAATTGAATTATATGTATGTGATTTGTATAATTGCCATGTATAAATACCGATCACATATTCGACGACGTACGATGATTATCGAGTCTTGTTTGAACCTTAGGAATTCGTAGGATACAAATGACATGTCATTAGGGATTACCGATTGCAGCTCGTGAGAGCTTACTGATTCTCAGCTCGTATGAGCTTATTGATTTGTAGCTCATGAGAGCATATCGATTCATAGTTCGTATGAGCATACATGTACAAGAATTGACATATTATTGTTTAGCACACTATGTGTGAACTATCTCGAGTATCCAACGATATTCTAAATGGTTCAACGACAATGTTCTATTACAAAATGATATGAGTTCGATACGAACTATTACAGGTATATACATGAAATACATGGAAATTATATTACATGATATATTGAAACATGAAATGGGTGCTACATGTATCTGAAACTTGCTTAGTAGTTATGTTCATCTATGTTTATTGGCTATTATATGTGTTTTACATGGCTAACGTGTTGGTGAATATGTGCTTATGCATTTGGCCAAATTGAGTTGGGATATTCTATGTTCACTTACCTAAATTATGACTAGTTAAATTCTATGTTATACGAACTTACTAAACTTAAATACTTACTCACTGTATTTTTTTGTGCTTTTAGTGATTCAGAAGCTCGTTCGAGTTGGAAGCTTGTCGGAGCTATATCACACTATCCATCGTCTCACTTGGTACATTCGGTTGGTTTAAGTTTGGTTATAATGGCATGTATAGGTTATTTTGGCTAAAGTTGGCCTATATGCTTTATTGATAATTTGGCCATTTGTTTGGCTAGTGTTTTGGAATTTTAATGATAGTATCAGTCTAGTATATGGTATGTAAATATTTTCTCTCTAATGGTTGATAAATAACTTGGTATGGTTGAATTATATAAGATGAAAATTGTGGTATGAGTATGCATATTGAGTATGTGCTTTGTGATAAGACGTAATTATGGTAAATTGGTGTTTTGGTGGAAATGATTTATATGGTCGTTTGATGCTAGTTTTAGAATAGAGTTTTGGTATCAAATGGTATGTTTTGTTAAATGATCTACATGATAAGTTTTGGTGTAAACTAACATATATGCTAGTTTAGCAATTGGTTATATTGAGCACGTGATTAGTCATGTTTATAAGTTGTCATTTGAGTGGTTGTATGTGATTATACCATTTGTATAAGGCTTGATTATGCTTGTTTTGGATGCCTTATTATAGCTTGTGTATATGTGCATTCTTGGGTGTAGGTTTATACCGAATTGGGTGAGAAATATGACTTGTAAAATGGCCTACTTTCATCCACACGAGCAGAGGCACGGGCTTGTGTCTCAGCCATGTATGACACTCGGCTAGGTGACACGGTCGTGTGTCACCTGTAGCTTTCATAGGGTTGCAAGTCAGGTTGTTACACGACCTGGCACACGGCTCGACACGAGCGTGTGAGGTTACTTCGAAAGGTACATGGCCTAGCGCACGGGCGTGTGGCTTGGCCGTGTGGCCCAAGTTAGTGAGTTATACAAGCATGGACATGGGATGGGACACGATTGTGTGTCCCTATTTTGAATGCCCACACGGCCTGGCCACACGACTGTGTGACCCCTACAGCTTTGAAAATTTTAATGTTTTTCAAAAAATTCTCTGAGTTTTTGATTTAGTCCCGAATTGTTTCTAACACGTATTTAGGGCCTTGAGGGCTCATATAAGGAACAATATGTATGAATTTTATTGGGTTTTTTTATGAATATTTATATGTTATAAAATGTTTGAAATTTCTATTTGTTCGATTTGTAATCTCTGGTAATGCTCTATAACCTTATTTAGGTGACGGATTCGGGTTACGGGTGTTACATTAATGGAGAATGTCCATGAGATAAACCCAACTGAACTGAGTGAACCACCCAAACTAGAAACTGATGAGTCATCGAACAAATTTGAACCGAAAGCCGACTCAGTCAATAAGACAGAAGAAATAGAATCTGAGGAGGAACTAGAAGTTTCTGAACCAAGAGAGGAGCTGAATGCTGATGAGCCCATTGAACCAAGTATTGATCCTGAGTTGACCATTCCTATGCCCATTTTTTTGTACACTATGAAGAAATTAGAATTTTCAATTATGATGAATATGATGAAATTTATGCATAACCAACAACATGCTTGTTGAAAATATGCGAAGATTAGAGATGAGTCTATAAGAAATACTCTAAAAAATATCTCTAAAAATTTTATTCTTGAGTTCCTAAATTATATCTTCGAGTCATGGAAGGAAGATAAGGATGAATGTGCGGATGAAGACGGGGGGGATAAGTCAAATAAATAAAAGAGGGAATTTATTTTCTTTAGTATTGATTTCTTTTTAAGTTTTTATTTTTATTTCCTAGTTAGAATTTTGCTTTAGCATAATAAATTACAAACATGAATAAAATAAGCTCTATCCCTCTTCGTTAGGAAAAGCAAAGTGATGTGGTAATGGGAATGAAAATGTCTATGATTGGATTGTTAAGAAAGACTTAGTACTTAATCAGTCTTTATGACTCACCTCTTTTTTCTTACAACCTTACCTAGTGTTCAGTTTTCATTCATTACTTCGTTTTTGCAATGAGGACATTGTTTCTTTATAAAAAGGGTAAGGCAAATATTTTGCAGCATGAATTTTTAAATTTTGCAAGTATGTTTCAATCTTTTTACCTAAGTATGCTGAAATAGATGAATGCTTAGAGAGAATTTTTGTTCTTAAGTTTGTTCAAATGCAATCATGATTTCTAATTTTATCGAAGTTATTCTTGTGTTATCTTGAGTGATGGAATGCTTGTATGTTCTTTAGTCTTATTTAGTATTTGCCATGAAAATTTGATTTTTTTTTAGAAATAGACATTTATGAATATTTAAGCCTTTAGAATTGACTTAGTATATTTCTTGAGGTGAAATCCTAGAAAGTATAAGAATCTAAACATGATATATGCAATAGCCTATTTTTCAGTGGTGATGGAACAGTAGTTTTGGGACCACAAATTTTTGTCATGTTGGCCCATAAATATTATTTATAGAATATTTACGGAGTCATTAGAGTCGTATTAAAATTTGGTTAAGAAATTTTAACATGTAGATAGTTAATTAAAGAAAAAGACTAAATCATAAAAAGTGCAAAAGGTTAATTGCTATAGAGTTATATGTGTTAATTGAGCATGATATCAATATTATAGGGTTTTAATAGGTAAAAGACCTTATATAAATTAAGTGAACGGTCTAGTATGACATTTAAAGAAATTTTTATTGATTTTAAAGGTTAAAAAGGTAAATAAGTAATAAATAAACAAAAACAAAACAGGAAATCTATCATCTTCTTCCTTCATTTTCATGCTAAAACTGAATCTTTATGGTTGTTTAAGCTTTAAGATTTGGCCAAGTTCAACACCTTGCATGTAGTGATTTCTTTCCCTATTTCTTGTATTTATATCTTTTTGAGATCGTTACAACTAGGTCAGCTAACCCGTATCTTCATTTTTGAATCTTTTGAAATTTTTAGAAGTTGCCATTGATGAATCTTCAATGTTTTTTATGATAATTATGTGTTTGAAGCTTTGATTGTGATTTTTTGTTGTTTTGTAAAGTGATTTTAGTTAGTTTTTAATTAAAGGATTAAATTGTTAAAATGTTAAAATTACATGGTTAATTGGTAAATAAAAGGTGTTTCATGAATTGTTTAGAAGCCTTGAACATACGGTTGGTATGATGAGGTTGTAGAAATGGTTAATTTGATGATTTTCGGGTTAAGGGACTAAATTGCATGAATTGTAAAAGTTAGGGGCAATTGTGTAAATTCTAAAAATAAAAGCATATAAATTGTAGAATAAATTGGAATATGAAATGTACACTAATAATTGAGAAATCTTACATTTTAGATCAAGACCCTATTGATTTACGCAAAAAAGTAAAAATTGCAAAATAGTATCTCAACTTGTGAAACTATTACAATTCAGTCCATGTAAGTTCGTTTGATTTGTAATTTAATATCTAAATGAATTGCATGATGATATGATATGAAATAGTTGATATTAATTGTTCAATTAATGATATAAAGTTGTTTGAGAAAATGTTATTGAATTTCGGTACTTGGGTCGAATGAACGCGAGGTAGAGTACAACTGAATGACGGCGTGTTATGCGTTGTTGGAGTGCAAATTGATATGGCATGATTTATATACTTTTTCCCGAGTATACCGAGGTTCAAAATTTGTTGCGAACCCTTGTGTTATACTACCCAGTTCTGGCGTGTTATGGGGGCAGATGTATAGCCTACAAGCTAGGCACTCAGTGTCGAGGTGTGTTATTGGTTGGATTAGCTCTCATGAGCGTTTGGCGTGTTATTGGTTGGATTAGCACTTATGAGCGCTTGGCATGTTTCGGTTGGACTACTTATGTACTCGTATCTGTAAGTCATTCATTAGGTTGTAAATTATTGTATTATAACTTGTGTAATGAATTTTATTGGCAAGACATGTACTTGACATCTTGAATCGACTCCGTTATGGACATGTATGTTTTCTTGAAAATTATTTTTTGAGTTTTAAATTGAACTATGCAATTCATCGGTTTGCAATTAGGGATGACAAGAAACACTTGTTGAATTATATTATATTAGATTATTTTATTTACTTCAGTAAGATTTATTATTTTTATCTGTCAAACTTACTAAGCTTCAATAAGCTTACTTGTGTTAAATTATATTTCTTGTAGATACTTTTGAGGGATTGAACAATCGGATCAGCACTCAAGTCACACTATTGATCCAATTTCGGTAGTTTTTGAATGCTTATTTTGGATTATATGGCATGTAATAGGATTGCTATGTCATTACTTTTGTTTTGTTATGTAAATATATAAAGTGTGCCTAAATACAAGTTAAAAACATAAGCATCATTACAATGATCTTGGTGTTCATTTGATAAATGTTTAGTTGATAACTTCTTATGAATTATGAATGATGGAAGATGTCTTTGATACAAACTTTTTAGCATGTGTATGACTTATAGGTTATATTGAAATGTTGTGAATTGTGGTGCCTATGATAGGCATATTGGTTAGAACTTTAAGTTGTGTGAATTGGCATGTTTTGGTTGATGATTTATATTGTTGTATAAGTGTGTATACTGTTAGAATGCTAGTACCCCCATGGCGCAGTGAAAATTAATAATAAAAAAATAATTCTGGCAGCCCAACCATGGATCCATGTGCGAGGAACGAAACGGGGTGAAATAATGGTTTCGAAATAACTGTAATTTCAATCAAAGTAGATAGCGACACCTCGGCAATAAGATCTCTAATCTACTATCGAACCAAGCCGCAACCTTTTAAGATTCTGACCTCTACGTAATCCATACAGTTTGACAATAAACGGAAAAAAATCTTCAAAACTGTTTTGGAGAATACTTTGCTTGACGGGTGGTAGACCTCACAAGAAAAAAAAAGAAGAGTAATTTTTAGGGTTTTTTTTTTAAATTGGTATATCTATCCTTTTTTTTCACCCTTTTATAATTGATATATATAATGAATCATAATTCATAAAATTTTTATCCGAACATAATAATCATAATTAAAATAAATAAATATAATAATGTTTTTTCATTGAAAATTATAACTACATTAATTATAACAAAGATTTAGTAAACTATATTTATTTAAATTTATATATGAACCGAATTCATATATTAATTGAACTGTGTTGTCATTATGTGTACAACATCCTTGTACATATAATATGTTCAATATTTGATTGCCCAATTAAATTAATTCTATAATTAATTTAATTCATGTGACAACCAAACACAATACCAACTATGTTTTATTCCGTTCATTTCAACCATAGTGTGTGACCCTGTAGGTTCTTGTAACATTAGCAGTAATACTAGAACGATTCTAATTGTACAAATAATGAGTGGCATCTAGTAATGCATCATTGCTACCTAAGTTACAAGAAGTCATGATTCGACATAACCTTTTTGTGATTAACCTTTCATGCATTAATCCTTAAATCTTTTTATCTCTGGAATGGACACAATTCATGGAATAGTCACACTTGCATAGTCCATCCCATGTTCCTTGATATCTTGAGTAGACTATGATATACAAACAAGTATGACATCTCATATCAACTTATTTGAGCATGGCCATGCATTTCTAGTCTCACTCAATCAAGTGGCCTAAGATATTACTCCCATTATGTAGGAGGGACTTATCCTATATTGATCAACCATATCCCTCTACATAGATTGTGGTATATCCAATATCAGCTTTTATAGAACAACCAGTTACGGTGTACGTTTAACTGTATCAAAATATACAACTCACGATGTTGGAATAATGATGATCTCAAGTTTGAGGATCATATACATTTTAATCACTATGAGTAATGTTGTGACAATAACATAATAATCCAAGAAACATACTCATAGCGGGTCAGTCCAATATGTTGTTCTCTAACACACATATTCATGCATTGATTTTGACACTCCATATCAATAACAACTCTTTATCATCAATCAACAACATGTTAGCCTTAATGCATTATTGTTGTCCTAGCCAGCAATAATACTTGACTAATGACCTTTTAAGAATAATCATATTATTCTCAGGACATTATTATAAAACAGTTTATTTATACATATAGAAAAAAAACTAAAATAATAATGGTAACGCCTTTTATTAATAAACATGATAAATCAAGTATGTTATTACAACCATCCCATGATTGATCTTTGAGCATACTCTTACATATACTTGTGGTACCATTGAGGGTACATTTGTTAGGCATTTAAGATGGTCGAATTAGCATGATTTAGGCATGTTTAATGGCATTTTGAATAGGTCAAATGGCTGGTAAATGGATTACTTAATGTCCAAGAAATCTTGAAATGGTAAACTTGATGTTTAAGGTTCATTTAGGTGCACATGACCTGAGACACGAGTTGCCACACGGCTGTGTGCCACACACGATCTACGACACGGCCGTGTGTATTAAGTCAATAAGTCACACAGGCTGACACGCGGTCTATGACACTACTGTGTGTATCAAGTCAGAGAGTTACACGATCTAACACACAGCCAACGACACTGCCATGTGTATTAAGTTAGTGAGTCACATGAGCTGGCAAACAGTGCGTGACATGACTGTCTGTATCAAGCCAGAGAGTTACACGGTCTGACACACGACCTATGACATGGTCGTGTGTATCAAGTCAGTGAGTTACAAGGGTAGAGACACGGCCTGGGATACGACTGTGTGTCCCAACTTCGAAAGTCACACAGTCTGAGGCGTTCCATACGGCCGTGTGTCCCCTGTTTTTGAAATTTCTCATATTTTCCTAAAATTTCATGAATTTTTTCAAATTAGTACCTGAGAGTTTTAAGATTATTCATTTAGTCCCTTAAACTCAATTTAAGCTCGTAAATGTAAGTTATTATTGTAATTCTATTACTTTGTGGTATTTGAGAAATTATATTGTAATGATCATGATTTTTACCTATTATTTCTGTTAACTTCCTATAACATTCTCGTACTCCCTATCCTGATGATGGACACAAGTTAGGGGTGTTACATTTGGTGGTATTAGAGTTACGGTTTAGTCGATTCTCAGACTAAATGTAGAGTGTGTAATGTCTAGAATTACATGCCATATAAACCTATGATAATGTGACGTGTTTGATCCGATCTAACCTTTCTTTTTCTTATAGATTGTAACGATATCGACTGGATCTGGCCGTGCTAACACTGATGAGGTTAATAGTAATGTACTAACTAAAGAATAAAGAATGAGTAGCAATACTCCAATCCCACAAGCATCTGGAAATGAACTTAAAAGCATGTTCTTCGGGTTTATAGACTAGTGGTTTAACTAATTTATGCAAATGAATATTGCGGTTCAACAATCTCCACCCTCTGTTATACCTCCTGTTCCACCCCCATATCCTCCCGTGACTGAATCTAATCGACGTATACCGATTGAAAGGCTTAGGAAGTTTGGTGCTGAAGAATTTTGAGGTAGATCGGAAGATGATCCAATTAAAGTTGAATATTGGCTTCAGAAAATTCTATATGTTTTTCAAGAAATGGCTTGCCCCTTTTGAACTAGGGTTTGTATTTAAAAATTTACCCATGAATGATATGAGTGTATTTTGATGTTTTATGGAAGAATATGAATGTTTGGAGTGTGATGAATGTCTTTTACTAAGTGATTTTCGATGAAAATGCCTAAAAGGATTAATTTGTAAAAGTTATAAAATATGTTATAAGTGTGCGAATAAGTGAGAATTGTAGACTACTATAGTTATGAAAATGGTTTGGCTAGGCCTAAAATGCAAGGAAATTGAATAAAAATTATTTTACGAGCCTAGGGGTAAAATTGTAATTTTGTGAAACTTTACGGGCAAAAATGTAATTTTTGCCAAAATGTGATTTTTGGACTAAATTTAATAATGTGAGTGTTAAGTAAGTTAAATGTGTTATTATAAATCAAGAAAGACGCTAAATTGACTTTGATCAGTGAAAAAGAAAAGTGAGAAATTTCCCGGTTGAACCTCTAGAATATAAAAGATACGAATGAAGTGACAATAATGATCACATGTGTGGCACGGGTTGTGTGCAGGCCACTATGTGAAAGAGATAGTAATGGTCACGTGTGTAGTACTATGTGCAAGCTACTACGTGTACCGGGTACCATTGATTATAAAGGTGATTGTTGTGTACTGATTCTACCGGGTATCATTGATTATAAAGGTGGTGCTATGTGCTATGTGCTGATTCCATCAAGTACTATTGACTATGAAGGTGGCTGCTATGTACTGATTCCACCGAGTATCATTGACTATAAGGGTGGTGCTATGTGCTGATCCACCGTGTATCTGTTATTATTCCGAAGTGTTCATCGAAAAATTGACTAAGTGAAAATACATGAGATCAAGTAACAACTAATTGTAATTGAATATGACCATGTGATGAATGAGTGCAGGTATAAGTGTAAAAGTTTATGAACAATGTGCTCGATATTTGATCAAACCATCGGTAAGATGCAATGGAGTAAGTGAAATTATGAAAGAGTAAATTTAGCAACAAAACAATTTTGGACAGCAACAGTTGTGTGACTTTAAAAAATCATCAAAAATGGTGGAAATCGAATTAGAGAGTGAATAAGATATAAAATTGAAGTTGAATGAGTCTATTTTCACATAAAGAGACAGAGCAAGAAAACGAGTTTTATATTAGATATTTGAATTTTAGTGAGACAGGGCTAGAATGATTTCAGAATCCCCTGTTTTGACTTTGGAAAATAATTAAAAATTGTAAAAAAATAATTATAAGATAAACTTTATATTTTTAGAATCTTTAATGAGTCTATTTTCAAAGGAAACAAACGAGAACATTATCTAAATTCTGTACTATGAAATCATTAATTTTTAGTGAAGAAAGGTTAGAACTGTTAAACAGTGAAATAGGGGAATTTTAAAGAATAAACTGTACTTATTGGCTAAGCAAAAAATTCTAAAAAGTTTATGGTAAGAAGCTATATGAGTCTAGTTTCAAAGAAAATTAACGGATCTTAATTTGGAGCTCGGTATCTCGAGATATAAATAAATTAGTGACTCTGACTCAGAGAGATAGTTTGAATTTACATACAGGAAAATAGTGAAAGTATGGATAATGTTGTTTAAGTGTGTTATACACATTAAGGATGTGGAATGGAGAGGAGGAGGAAAATTGGGAAATATATGAATGATTTGTGTATAATTGGTAATATGCTCGATTATAATTGATAAACGATGAAATAGAAATGATGCTTATATTTGCGCATTATTGGTCATGATTTAAGCTCATGTGGGAAAATAAAGTTTCATAGTATGTGTGTATGGTATATTTGGAATATGATTTAGCTTGAAGTAATGTCATGAATGGTTTATGAATTAACACATGTTGGTAAGTTTGATACATTAATAAATGTTGTGCTCATCCAAGCTCATAATGTTTATGCTATATGTTTATTTGGTTAACATATTTGATGTACATGCTTAGGCTTTGACCATGTTATGGCTGGATTATGCCACGTTAAACTTATAAGTTATGTATTGAAATGGTAAGTGCCTAAATGGAAATACGCTTGTGATCATGACAGGGGTGGTAAGGTTTAAATTATGTAATCTCTAGTGAAATGGTTTATCATGTGGTTAGTTCCAAAAAGAATTATGCTTAAATGCACTAGCTTGCGACTATGGTTGAACGATATGTTTATGTCTTGTGTGATATACATAGGAAACGGGTGTGGAAAGGTAATAAAATAGTAAGTTCATATTTGAAGTGAAAGATGACGAAAAAGGGGAGGATGAGTTGAATTGATGTTGTTATTTAAGATAAAGTGATATTTTCATTGCAAAATTGAGAATTTCATAAATGTGTTAATGAATGGTATAATCGAAAACATTGAGTTAAATGGTAAATACATATTAGTATTGAACTTATTAATATTGAATTGTATGTGAATTAAATGGAAATTGTTAGTGATATGATTTGAATTGTGAGCATGAGAAATTGTGAACTGAATGAAATGGAAATGAAATATTGAATTGCATGGGTATGTATCGGGTCTCGTAGGCCCTATTTATTATGAATATAATATTTTGAGGATATATTGTGAAGAATTAGAAAAGCATGTTAAAAAATTTGAAAGTTGTAATTTAGATGAAATTTTATAATACGGTTAAATACATTTACAAGCGTTTGTGTTCTGGTAATGCCTCGTACCCTATTCTGGTGTCGAATACGAGTAAGGGGTGTTACATGCTCAACACCTGAGAATCGTGTCACAGACTTTGCAAGAAAAAGAATTGTATGCAAAGTTCAGTAAATGTGAATTTTGGCTTTGCGAGGTTGGATTTTTGGGTCATATTGTATCAACTGATGGGATTCGAGTCGATCAGAGAAAATTTTCTGCTGTAATGAGTTGGAAAACTCTGAATTTTTTTTTAAAAGTGCGAAGTTTTCTAAGTTTAGCAGGTTACTACCATCCTTTTGTTAAAAACTTATCGATAATTGCTTCACCTATGAATAGGTTACTATAGAAAACTGTCGAATTTGTTTGGTCTAATGTTAACATATGTTAAAAAAGCTCTAGTATTGACTCAGCCTGAATATGGGACAAAATATCTTGTTTACAGTGATATGTCTCTCAATGGTTTGGGTTGCATGTTGATGTAGTCAGGGAAAGTAGTAGCTTATGCCTCATAACACTTAAAGCCACATGAAAGAAATTATTCGACTCACGATCTTGAATTGGCCATGATGTCTTTGCTTTGAAGATATGGAGGCTTTATTTATACGATGAGAAATGTCATGTGTATACTAATCATAAAAGTTTAAAGTATTTAATGATGCAGAAGGAACTGAATATGAGACTATGACATTGGTTAGAGCTACTGAAAGATTATGATCTAGTTACTAATTATCATCTGGGTAAGGCAAATGTGGTTGCAGATGTGCTTAGTCAAAAATCATCATTATTTGCACTAAGAGTGTTGAATGCTCATTTGGTTCTAGATGATGATGGCTCTGTACTGGCAGAGTTGAATACTAAAACCCTATTTCTTCAACGAATTCGGGAGTTACAAAATGATGATCCGAAGTTGATTATGAAACGAAATTTAGTTAAGGGAAATTTGACTACTGAATACAGTATTGGTTTTGATGATATATTATATTACCGCGATAGAATTTGTGTTCCAAATAATCTAGATTTGAAACTTGATATTCTATCAGAGGCTCACAGTAGTATGTATTCCATTCATCTTGGTAGCACGAAAATGTATTGTGATTTGTAACAGATGTACTAGTGGCTGGGTATGAAACGTGAGATTTGTGAGTTTGTAGCTAAATGTTTGATTTGTTAGTAGGTAAAAGCATATCATCAGGTACCGTTGGGATTAGTAAGCCTGTTATGAATCCTGAGTGGAAGTGGGAGTGAGTAACAGTGGATTTTGTATCCAGTTTGCCAGTATCTACAAAAAAAAATCGATCTGGGTGATTGTTGACAGATTGACTAAATTGATACACTTTATTCCAGTTAGAATAAATTACTCACTTGAGAGGTTAACGGAATTATATGTGTCCGAGATTGTAAGATTACATGGAGTTCTGACAACTATTATTTTTTATCGTGATCTGAGATTTACATCGAGATTTTGGGGTAAACTTCACGAGGCTTTGGGCACTAAACTCAATTTCAGTACAATGTTTCATCTTCAGACTGACAGGCAATTAGAACGAGTAATACAGATTCTGGAAGACATGCTACGATGTTGTATACTCAAGTTCGAGGGTAGCTGGGAAAAATATCTATCGTTAGCTAAATTTGCTTATAATAATAGTTATCAGTCAAATATTAAAATGACATCGTTTGAATCTTTGTACGGAAGACAAGGTTCAAATTATCCGAGAGTGTTTGAAAGCTACATCTAATCGTTAGAAATCATACGCAGATTTGAAAAGAAAAGATATAGAACTTGTTGTTGGCAATTGAGTATTCTTAGAAGTTTCTCTGTGGAAGAAAGTGCTACAATTTAGCAGGAAAGGAAAGCTGAGTCTGAGATTTATCGGGCCATACGGGATTATTAAAAGAATCGGTCCTGTAGCTTAAAAATTATCTTTGCCTTCTGAACTTGAGAAAATTCACAATGTGTTCCACATTTCAATGCTGAGACGGTATAGATCTGATCCTTCACACTTGATTCCTTTTAGTGAAATTGAATTACAGCCAGATTTGATGTATTTTGAAGAACAAGAGAAAATTTTAGCTTGGGAAGTCAAAGAACTTCAGAATAAATGAGTATCGTTGATAAAAGCCTTGTGGCATTGACATAATACTCAAGAGGCTACCTGGGAAATTGAGGAATCGATGGAACTAAAGTATCCGAATTTATTCTCAGGCAACAATTTCGAGGATGACATTTCCTAACCCATTTTTTAGTGGTGATGGAACAATGGTTTTGGGACCACAAATTTTCATCGTGCCGGGTAGTAAATATTATTTATAGAATATTTACAGAGTCATTAGATTCATATTAAAATTTGGTTAAGAAATTTTAACGTTTAGATAGTTAATTAAAGAAAAAGGACTAAATCGTAAAAAACTACAAAAGGTTAATCGCTATTGAGTTAAATGTGTTAAATGAGCATGATATCAAGATTAGAGGGTTAAATAGGTAAATAGACCTTGTATAAATTAAGTGGACAGCCCAGTATGGTATTTAAAGAAATTTTTATTGATTTTAAAGGTTAAAAAGGTAAATAAGTAATAAATAAAGAAAAGCAAAACATGAAATCTATCATCTTCTTCCTCCATTTTCATGCTAAAACCGAATCTCCATGGTTTGTTTAAGCTTTGAGAATAGGCCAAGTTCAACACCTTGCATGTGAGTGATTTTTTTACCTATTTCTTGTAATTTATATGTTTTTGAGATCGTTACAACTAGGTCCAGCTAACCCGTACCTTCGTTTTTCAATCTGTTAAAAATTATAGAAGTTTCCATTGATGAATCTTGAATGATTTTTATGATAGTTATGTGTTTGAAGCTTTGATTGTGATTTTTGGTTGTTTTGTAAAGTAATTTCAATTAGTTTTTAATTAAAGGATTAAATAGTCAAAATTTTAAAATCACATGGTTAATTGGTGAGTAAAAGGTATTTCATGGACTGTTTAGAAGCCTTGAACATTCAGCTGGTATCATGAGTTTTTAGAAATGGTTAATTTGATGATTTTCCGGTTAAGGGACTAAATTGCATAAATTGTAAAAGTTAGGCGAAATTATGTAAATTCTAAAAATAAAAGGGTATAAATTGTAGAATAAATTTGAATATGAAATGTATGCTAATAATTGGGAAATTTTACATTTTATATAAAGACCTTGTTGATTTACGCAAAAAAGGAAAAATCGCAGAATAGTCCCTAAACTTCTACAACTATTACAATTCAGTCCATGTAAGTGTGTTTGGTTTGCAATTTAATATCTATATGAACTGTATGATGATATGAAATGAAATAGTGGATATTAATTGTTTTATTGATGATGTAAAGTTGTTTGGGAAAATGTTATTGAATTTCAGTACTTAGGCCAGATGAATGCGAGATAAAGTACAACTGAATAACGACGTGTTATGTGGGGTTGGAGTGCAGATTGATGTGGCATGCTTTATATACTTTTTCCTGAGTATACCGAGGTTCAGCATTTGTTGTGAACCATCGTGTTATACTACCCTATTCTGGAGTGTTATAAGGGCGAATGTATAGCCTACAAGCTAGGCACTAAGTGTCGAGGCGTGTTATTGGTTGATGATTTATATTGTTATATAAGTGTGTATACTTGTGGTACCATTGAGGGTACATTGGTTAGGGACTTAAGATGGTCGAATTAGCATGATTTGAACATGTTTAATGGTATTTTGAATAGGTCAAATAGTTGGTAAATGGATTACTTAATGTCCAAGAAATTTTGAAATGGTAAACTTTATGTTTAAGGTTCATTTAGGTGCACAGGGCTTGGGACACGAGCTACCACACGATTGTGTGCCACACACGGTCTGTGACATGACCATGTTTATTAAGTCAGTGAGTCACAGGGGTTGGCACACAGTTGTGTGTATCAAGCCAAAGAGTTACACGGCCATGCGTATGAAGTGAGTGAGTTGCACAGGCAAAGACATGGGCTGGGATGTGGCCGTGTGTCCCAATTTTAAAAGTCACATGGTTTGGGGCGTTCCACATGGCCTGGCCACACGGTCATGTGTCCCCTGTTTTTGAAATTTTTCATATTTTCCTAAATTTTTTTGATTTGTTTCAAATTAGTCCCTAAGAGTTTTAAGATTATTTCGTTAGTCCATTAAGCTCGATTTAAGTAAATGTAAATGATTTTTGTAATTCAATTACTTTGTGGTATTTGAGAAATTATATTGTAATGATCATGATTTTTACCTATTATTTCTATTAACTTACTGTAACATTCTTGTACTCCCTATTCCTGTGACAGATACGGATTAGGGGTTTTACAATATAGTCATTTTTTTGGATCGTTTGAGCCTTTCAAGCCAACCTATTTAAATTAACCCTTAACACTTTACTTTTGAGCTTAATGGTCTATTTATTGCAAATTAACTACATATAGGCCACCTTACCATCTTTTTAATTTTATCCTATTTTGTGCACCTATCTTAACAAAAGATGTACATGCAGTTCACATGTTTGATTCAAAAAAAAAAAGAGAAAGATGAAAGAACAAAGGTAAGTTTGTTCAAAAGAATAGAGAGTAAAGAAAAGTTTGCTGTAAAGTTTGAACATGAGTTCGAAATAAGTTTGGGGTTGTTCCAAAGACCCATTTGTGTGAAGGTTGTGACGCAAAAGGATCTAAGACAAAGTTAGGGTTAAGATGATTGAACCTAAAAATTCACTTCTCTTTATCCCTACCTTTAACCTAGCCTCATTACAACCTAATAAAATACCTATTGATTTGATGATTATACCGACTACATTAGTGGAGAGGAATTGCTAAGTTAAACAGACGAAGACCATTAGTTAAACCTTGTGATTACTATGTTTAGATTGATAAGGAAAGCTTATTGATTGGTAAACGTTATATATGACTTTCAAATGCATGTATACTATAACTAATGTTGACATTATGTTGTACGTAGTATAAAGTTTGGAAATAATATTTGCATTCGAGCTACTTATCAAGAAAAAGCATTTTTTATCATGATTTTGTTGATGCATTATTCTGTGCAAAGATTGATGCTGCTTTGTCATATTGCAAAATTGCCTTAGCAAAAGGTTCGTCGTACCTAAACATTACTCGGGACGAGTAATGGTTTAAGTTTAAGGGTGTGTAAACTCAAAATTATGTAGGATTTTTCTATATATTTTTACCACCTTTTGACTTAATAATTATATTAATCTTGAGTAATTGATAATAAGTTAAGTCGATTTTTCTTAAATGTTAATAATAGACATGGATTTATAAAATATGCAAAATTCTACTTTATTACATGATTTTTGTGCATAAATTACATTAATTCATGTCATTTATTAATGTGCTTGGACATGAGCTACTTTCTCATGTATTGGACAGCAACAACCATGCAAAATTGGGACATTTAATTATCATCTTGACCCAATATAAAAGGGTGATATATGTTGGACCAGTTCACAAGTTTACTAGGTCAAGGAACCGTCCAATCCAGGAAGAGAGAAGCCCAATTCGACAACCACATTTGGGTAGCCAAAAACCATTTTCTGGACAATTATTTAGAGGTCCCTACATTTTGGAAGAATGTTTGAAATTGGCACACAAGATTTGCTTGAGAAACCATCCAACCTTGGCTAAATATAGCATGATCTTGTGCTCAAATCAAGCAATTAAATCACCCACCTTTCCACACATGATGGCCAGCCATATGAGGGGGAGAATCAAGGGAGATGTGATGCTATTTTAAGCAAAATCAGCCACCAAATTCACTTATAAATACCAGACACCTGTCACCTTTGAAATCATCCCTTAATCAATTCATTCCTTAAGCATTCTCTCATTTTTCTCTCTTGCTCTTTTCTCCCAATGCCTAGCCACTCCATCTCACTTTGCATTCTTTAGCCAAAAAAGGCTTTGTCAAGACCATCTCTTGGCCGACCACCTTGAGGAACCCTTAGCAAAGGAGCAACGGGTGGATCGGAGAAACACCTCAATCAGAAAGATCTGAAAAGGCTGCTCAATTGAATTAGAGCTTACTCTTTCCTCTTTGTTTTTTAATTTAAACATGTTTTTTAAGTGTTTATTGATCTTGCAATCAACAACGATAGTTTAATTCTGTTTAGCTAGGATGATTATGTTAATTCAATAATATTTGTTTGAATCATTTTTAGGCTTATGTGATTAAACTATTTTCAACTTAATTGTCACTATTACCTTACATAAATACTAAGAAACCCTTAGATTAATATGATTAGTAAAATGCATGTTTCACTAAGTAAAATATCCGAAAGGACTTAATTTTGTTTCCAAACTCATGAAAAATCTAGTTGCCATGGAATGTTTTTCGAACACTGTTAAGCATGATGAAAATGAATTAAATTGATTAATATGATTATTCTAGCCGATTGATGTTATTGATTGTTGAAGTTGTGTTTTTGTTGCTCAAACCCATTCATAAATTTATGTCATTTTCATTTAGATTTAATTGCATAGGGATCATCTTGCATCTAGATAATTTAATTTAATCATCCACCACTCAAAACATTGTGTTTTTAGTACCAAATTGTTAACTTATAATTTTAAAAATAATTGATTAACATACACAATTCCTATGGAGACGATAACTCATTTGACTTATTACTTGAATGACTGTATACACTTGCACCAAAATCCCATTACAATATTCGGCCTCCATAGTGGAGTCAGCAGTGCAACCTTGCTTGACACTTCTCCACACTATGGACCCGGCATTTAGGACAAGGACACAACCTAATATCGATTTCCTCGAATCCTGACATGCTTGGAAGTCAGAATCTATATAACCGATAGAAGTAAGATCTCCTTTTGAATACACAAAAATGTAATACTTCGTGCTCTGTAAATACTTAAGTATATGCTTAACTGCTTGCCAGTGTCTTGGACTGGGATTTGCTTGATATCAACTCACCAAACCTACTAAAAAATAAATATTTGGATAAGTGCATAACATAACATACGTGAGACTTCCTATTATCAAAGCATGAGGAACCTTTCTCTTGTATTCTTTTTCTTCTAATATCTTAAAATAGTCCTTCAAAGAAAGATGAAAGACCGATACAGAGGGTTAAGTACCCTTATAATTGACCATCGTAAATTATCCCAATGAGTAGAGTGCCATCAACATATAGAGGGTTAAGTGGATCAACTTGAGTATGGCAACTTGAGGGAAGGTTTCCTTGTAATCGATACTTCTTTCTAAGTATACCCCTTTACTACAAGTTTGGCCTTATAAGTTTCAACTTTTCCTTTCGTATTTCTTTTCTCCTTGTAGATCCACTTACACCCTATGGGTTTTGTAAAACCTCAAACCTAGCATAAAAGGATCGGCCCGAACTTGGTGAGCTACATTAGCCACCGAAGTGACTTTCCGTTGACTCCCAACCTCACCTCCAACACACCACTTAAGTCTTAACAATAGTTGCGCGAACTCAAAACATTATAGCGAAAACATATTGTAAACATGCGAGCTTTACAACAAACATAAGCGTGTTCACATTCCTTATAACAACATACTTAAGAGTTCATATCACAACTTAGACTGTGCAAAAGACAACATGATCCACATAACAAGAAAACATATGAGTTCGTAGTTCAATTTAAAGCACAGACTCGCATACTTATCAGACTTCGCATGAAATCGTATAATACAAGAGTTCACTAAATATGAACAGTTCATAGATTTTGTAAATAGACAAACTTCTCAATCATATGCATGCAAGGGTTACTATATTTCAATAGGGTTCACCTATAATCATGGGTTTGCATGCATATATGGGTTCGCGTATCTTACTAGTGGTTCGAATGTAACAAAATAATCATAACATGGGTACATATGTAATTATGGCACGCAACATGTAGTGAACCTTAACCTTGAGTCTAACTTCTACGTAAATAAAACACAATACTCTCATGCATGGATAGCATCCACTTAATTCATGAAATTACAAGTTTTTTAAACATGGTTTTCAAATCAATGTACTAAGAATTTAATTTTAACTAAATAGTCTAAAATTCAAATAATATTATCCTATTCATAAAGTTAGAAATATATCTTTAATTCTAAACCCATAACAATAATCCTATCGCCTTTAACCCTGGTTCGCCAACATTTTCTCAGGAGTGCCCCTCGTCACAACATCAAACTCGCCAATGCTAATCTACGACCTACTTACCTTAGAATAAGTAAAAGAGGAATGGGTGAGTTCATAATGAACTAAGTGAACAATCAGAAACCTCGGATATGTTCTATAAATAGAGTTTTTAAAACAAAAAAAATTAGTCTTGAAAACATTTCATGTGCTAGGTTCGCGGGTGAGGTTACGAGACCTAGTTCACACATTTTATTAGAATAATACCTTTAGAAAATAGCTTTGAAAACTCATTATCCTTTCTCAAAACATGCTTGGCAAGTCTCCCCTTAAAATCATGTGGCCTTTTTCATTTATAAAAAACCTTTATAAATTGAGTTTGAATTCGCCCTAAAATCGAGAAGCCAACTCGTACTTTTAAAATAAACCTTTTCTTTGAACAGGGTTTGCCTTAGCTCGCAAGACCAATTCACACTTGCGAGCAAAGTATGCCTTAGATTGCAAGACTAACTCGTCACTTTGTCTCGTTGTATATAATCCAATCGAACTCATAGAACAGCACGCACTTTGAGACATATCACACTAGCTCGCATAGAGTTGGGCTCACTAAGGAGCACAATCACTTAAGCTTGCATGTGGAGCTTTGCTAATACACAACTTGTCACTTAAGCTCACGTGGGGAGCATCATTGATTAAATAGCTTATCACTTAAGCTCACAAGGGGAGCTTCGATGATTACATAACTTGTAATACTGTTTCTGAAAACATTCTTTCAAACCTTAACTTGCATAAGAGCTTGCACAAAACTATGCTTTAAAAATCATATTTTCAAACCATATTTGAAAACAAAGGTTCATAGCTTTAAAACATATCTTTTTATAAAACTTGTTTAGAAACATAATTCTCAGAAAACCATAATAGTGTAAATTGAACAACATGGAAATTAAATACCCCAAATAACTCCAGACCACTCATTAGAAAACGAAGATACTTAAACAAGTTTAGTTTTTCCTTTATCCTTGTTGGTAGATGGTCTGTCTCACTCACAACAACATACACACATATTACTTAACCAGAACAAGACATACAAATTGATGCAATGTGAACCTGGACAATCACACCCAACAAGACAAAGGAGTACACTGATAGCTACGAACTGAACAAAAACTTTGATGGTAGAATATTTACTGAAGAATTCACATAATTAAAGGTTGTATTTATAGACCTAAAAGTCTTGATAATCTTTGGATACCCTACTTAACTTAGGAAAGTTATTACTTGCACGTAAAGTATTTCATAGATACACCAAATCTTTAGTTCCTAATTCAAGTCTCATTGTATCTTTGACTGGAAAACACTTGTTCGCAACTTAACTGGCAAGCACTAGCCCGCCATCACATTATTGAACCTACCTCGTAGAGAAACTGGCGAACCCCTTACAACAAATTCAAGCATACACTGCTACTGGTAAACCCCCTTACTAATACTCTTTTGGCAAACCCTTCATTTGCAAGGCGAAAACTTCCAGGCTCGTCTATAAGATGTTACAGGTTTTATACCTTACGTTAAATGTACTAGTTCCTACACAGAGTTAGATTTCATAGAATCCATCTCAATTTTCATAGTTATTTCCTAAAGCTTGGAATATGCACTTTGCATCACTTCGTCTAATGTGAGTGGGGCATCATCTTCCTGTTCTAAAGACTCAGTGCTAAAAATACTTCCACCATACCAGAAGAACTCAAGCTTACGAGAGACCCTCCTATTATGGCGAAGCTCCCTATGCTACTGATTATTTTTAGGTCAACTATTAAAAGTTTGACCCGAAATCGATACTAGAGGACTTTATGTATTTCCTAAAAGTTCCTCGAGTACCTCTTTACTTCAAGGCTTAAAGTTATTTATGTAACTCTCCTTAAGGAAAGTAGCATGATTGGACAGTATAGTTGTTTACTCTTTCAGGTTATAAAACCAACTGCCCTTCATTCTATTAGGATATCCAGAAAACATGCACAATTTTGTCTGTGAATCCAACTTCCTCACATCTTTGTCCAATATGTGGGCCGAGCACCCCAAAATCCTAAAATGCTTTCAATCGTGCCATAATTCATATTGAGTTTTAGCGACAACCTTAGTTGGTACAACATTCAGAATATAACAAGTGTTTTTATAAAGTGTATCCCTAAAAAGAAATCAAAAATTGTAAATAACTTAACATAGATCGTACCATGTCTAACAAGGACCGATTACTTCTCTTAACCACACCATTTTATTTTATAGTTCCCAACATGGTTAGTTAGGATAATATCACATTCTGTATGAGGTATACTAAGAACTCAACTGATAAGAATTCCTCACCTCGATCAGACGAAAGTGTCTTTATAGGTAAACATAGTTGTTTCCCTACTTCTGCACAAAACTCTTTAAAGTTACCAAAGGTTTCACTCTTGCAGTGCATTAGGTACACATACCCATATTTGGAATAAACATTTATAAAGGTTATGAAATAATTGTAACCACCTGTTATAGTAATGTTCATAGGGCCACATGTTGGAAAAAATTCGGTTCAAAAATGATTTTCTTGCATGGCGGAAAATTAAAATTTTGAAAATCGAGCCAGTTTGTGATATTTATAGCAATAAACTTTACCCAAAATTGCACTTGATTTTCTTGCTAGACAGGTCCTTGTTGTTCCCAGCTTTCAATCGGACGACCTTTGTAACAACCCACCCGAAAAAGTCTCTATATCTGGTTATTACTTATTATACTAAGCATAGTTTTCGGTCAGTAAAGCATTAGTTATGACTAAGTAAAGGATTCTGTGTATACCCCAATGGTGAATTTTGTGTTTTGGCGAGATCTATGAATTGATGGATTCTTCTGTTGGGTATACGCCACCCTAGATGTTTTGGCAAAATCGTTAAATTTATAGTTTAATAGATTTTTTTTATTATTTTAGAAAGACTATTTAGTCAGTCTAGTGAGAATTGGTTAGAGTGGAACTATGATACTGTAGTTGATAAGACTTGAATTATGATAAGCGCACTTAATCACGAGAATTAAGGATGTTAATGGAATAATTTATTTCTTCCACTAAACGTTGTCTCCATGCTTAAGTATATAAGGGTATTGATGTATTCACCGATAATTTTGTGTTTTCTTTGTATTCATCTTCTTCTTGATTTTCTCTACACTCTCTTTAAAAAACTTATGTCCAAAAATATTTTTGAAGTTGGGTTCATTGTACTCAGCCGATTCCCACGTTTGTTTTTAACTCTCTGGTAAATATTGATGAAACCTAGGTTATTTTCATAGTTATATATATGATGTTAATTCTGCATGCATAAGTGTTACATTTTTACGCAAGGAAGGAAACTTTCTGATTCGATATTATGTGTTAATGTTTCTCACATGCATGTTTGGATTCAATAGTGTAATGATATAATAAGTTTAATAATCCATATTTTAGCTTAAGAGGTTATAGAAGGTTCGAGTGACTGTAACATCCCGTTTTTCAGTGGTGTTGAAAATAGTGGTTTTGGGGCCACAAATCTGACGAGTAAGTTCATGAATATTATTATTTATTATTTACGAGTCAAATATGGTTTTAAAAAGGTTTTTTATTATAAATTATGTGATATAAACGATTTATTAAGTTCAAGTAGTAGGCCCTAAAGTAAAGTGGTTTTAGAAAATAAGGTATCGGGACCTTGTTCCCATAAACCAAGCATTAAATATTTTTATAAATATTTATGGAGTTTCATTTAGGTTGAATGAAAGTTTCATTAAGAAATTTTAACGTTTTGATAAGAAATTTTAATGTTTCGATAGTTAATTAAGCAAAAAGGATTGAATCGAAAAAGATGCAAAATTTGATCACTATTTGATTTGAGTGATTAAATGGCTTAATGAATAAAGGAAAATGGACTTAAATTGTAATTAAACCACTTAAGAGTTTAGTGGACGGTTTTGGGAAACTAAAAGCATGAAATTTGGATGATTTTTGATGTGGACAAAATAATAATTTTTATAATTAAATTAAATTAAATTAAACCAAGAGCTTAATCATCTTTTCTAATTCTTCTTTCATTGAATTGGGGAGAAGGAAGCCACTTTTAAAGGCTTTGAAGGTTCTGCCATGCTTCAATTCATGCATGGTAAGCCATTTTCACCCGTTTTTAATAATTTTTAAGTTTTTGAGATCATTGCAACTAGGTCCAGTTAGCCCGTACCTTCTATTTTTAAACCGTTAAAGATATTGAATGTTGTCATCAATTAATCTATGTGATTTTAGTTATTAAATGATGAATTTGAAATGTTGGTTGATATTTAAAAGTATTTTATTAAGTAATTTTGATGAATTTTTCGATTAGGGACTAAATTGTTGAAATAGTAAAAGTACAATGATTTGATGTGAATTTTTTATAAATATGGGCTGTATTCGAAGCTATGAACATCCGGCTAAGCTTAAATTTGGGTAAAAATGCTTAATTTGCATGTTTTAGGCTTAGGGCTAAATTGAATAAAAGTAAAATGTTAGGGGCAATTTTGTAAAAATGAGTAAATTTTATAAAATGGAGCGATTTCAATATCTAAATTAATAAATTGAATGAAATTATTAATTTAGATCAAGATCGAGTGGAAAATCGAGGAGAATGGAAAATTACCAAAAGGCCCTTATACTTTGACATTTCTACATTTTAGCTAGGTAAGTTCGTATGAACTTTAATCACTTAAATGTTGATTAAATTGATTTTTTAATGTGTTCTAATGTAAATGATTCAATTTATATATGTTATTATGCAATTTATCATGTTATGAAACAATGGAAATCCAACGACGTACGACAACTATCAAGTCTTATTTGAACCTTAGGAATCCATAGGATAAAAATGACATGTCATTAGGGTTTTCATGTTTCGGGTGCTGGTCTTGAATTTACTACCGATGTCTGAGGTCAGGCATGTGTTGCGGATACTCCACAGCTCGTGTGAACAGCATCGTGTAGCTTACATTCCAACCCATAACTCTTCTAAGTAGGCCCATTTCACAGCTCGTGTGAGCAATGTTATAAAGGAAAGGAAATGTTACAGTTATATGTTAGCACACTTAGTATGAGCTATCCCGCGTATCCGATGATATTCTAAATGATTCAACGGGCATGAAAAGGGAAAGGAAAGGTATGTGTTCGATATGAACCAAGACACGTATTTATGAAGTACATTGAAATGGTGAGATACATGAAAAGCATGTTATGTTATGATGGATGATAAATCCAATTGAATCATTCTCAAGTGTAATGGTTATCCATGTTAAATTCTTATGAATTATGTTTAAATAAACTAACATTGTTGTTGGTGTGCTTAAGCTTGTGTCAAGCTTGTGGTTATGATTGATATTTATGCTTATGCTTGTACTATGCATATAAAATGGGTAAGAAAAGGGAATGAAACGATAAGTTTATAATTGAGATGTATTATGATGTTATAAAAGGTTTGATGTGATAAATGGTGTACTTATATGTGAGAAGTTTACTTATGCTATGAAAGAATTTACGTATATCATGGATAAATACATTAATTCGTGAAATGGTAATATTGTGTAGGCTTATGCTAAGCATTTGGAATAGAAGGAAAGCAAGTAAATAGAATGATTCATAATCTTATGAAAAGGTTGATGGTTATGTATTATGACTTAAAAATCCCAACATGTTATATATGAAAAGTATATGTGATGTTGATGAATATACTCAAATGTGAGTTGAATGGTGTTTAATAGGTATATACCAAGTTTAAAGTGTTGGTGTTAATCTATGTATTATAGTATTAAAGTGATAAGTTATGTTTCATGTTCTATGAGCTTACTAAGCATTCATTGCTTACGTAGTTATCTTTCTATTACTTTATAGATTATCGGAAGCTCGATCAGTTTGGAAGCTCATCGGAGACCTATCACAGTATCCAGAGATTAAATAGGTAGATTCTGGTGTTTTGATCAAGGTTATAATGACATGTATAGGTGGACTCGTGGTTTACAATATTTAATGAGTTTGGCTTGTATATGCCATTTTGGTTGATGTAGCCTTGGTACTTTTGATGCCTTATTGATGTGTGTCATTTTGACAATGTGCTAATACATGTTTGAGTGGCCAAAATTGTAGGTAATGAATTGACCTCAATATGGTCAAGTTATGGTATGCTTTGGAAAGGTTTTGAATAGATGTGCATGATTGAAATATGGTTTGTATATATGTTGGTTGTTGGTACCATTTGGAAATGGCTAGATTTGTGTTTTTTATATGGTTTTGATGCATGTAAGAAATGGTCTAAATTGTAAGGTTATTTTGATATGGCATGATTTTAATATGGTATGCTTAAATATGCACATGTTTATGTATGTTTGGAATGATCATATTTGGTATGTTTATATGAGACTAAGTGGAGTTATGCTTTGAGGTAGATATGAACTATTTGTAATGGTATAAATGTGGTCAATTTATGATGAGTTTTGAAATAGAAAATGAATTAAGGGTTGATGAATGAAATATGTTAAGTACATTAATATGTTTAGGTAAATTGTATGTTTGCATTTAAGGTATCTATATGGCATATTGGTTTAATGGAATTTGACCATTTGAAATTGGTCATTTTATGCATGTTTAAACATGTTTTGATGCATTGGTCAAGTGTGCAAATGGCTTGTAAGTGTATAAAAGAAATGGCTTGAATTTGACCTATTTCTTGTCCACACGGCCTAGGACACGGGCGTGTGTCTCAGTCGTGTGCATACAGCCATGCGACATGGCCGTGTGTCTCCTTAAGTTTCCATATGTTTTTTATTTAGTCTCGAATCATTTTTAAAGTGTTTCTAAGGCCTCGAGGGCTCAAATAAGGGACGATATACATGTGTTTGAATGGACTATGATATGATTTACGAAAGGTTTGGAAATGAATGATTTGAGTTATGTTTTTACGGTTGTAATGGCCCAAATTTGCCCTGCCCAAATCATAAATTAATAAATAATAAATATAAAATCAAAATTAAAAGTCCAAAAATAGTCCCTTTACACCGGGCTCAATGTGGTCCAAACCAAACAGACCCTAAATCTGAATCAACCAATATCCCCAACCCAAGTTACAGAAACCCAACTAGCCTAAACCCAAAACCAAGCCGAAATACCTGCAACCCAAAACAGAGAAAATCAGCAGCAAACCCTAGAGACCAAAACCCTAAGGCTTCAACTACCGCTGCCCTCACGTGCCCAATAAGCCAAGCCTCCGAGCCACTCCACGTCACCGCGCCTCCGTACAGCCCTACCTGCAACAAACAAAATGGGCAACGCAGCATCAAACGCAAAAAGGAACAAAAAAACAGAAATAGCAGAGAGGATTTTGATTATTTTCTTTTTGTTATATTTTGTATTTTCGGGGGGCTATAAAACCCCATTTTTCTGTACTGTGGAAGGGGCTTCTTATTCTTTTCTTTACACGGATATTGTATACAAAAAACCAAAATATATTCAGACAGAAATAAAAAAACCAAAAAAATTATGAAAGGTGATTGCAGATTTTTCTTCTTTCTCATTTCTTTGTATTTTTCTTATCTTATTATTTGTGTGCAAAATAAAAAAAAGGGGGAGTTAAAGGAGAAACTTACCTGGCGGTCTGTGGACTCCTCGTCAGCTCAAATCACCGTCTGTGGCGGAGCTATGGCGAAGGAGTAGCGGACCTGCGGCGGCACAGGGATGGGTTTCAAAACCCTAGCAGAGGAGCAGCATATTTTTTTTAAAAACATAAGTTACAAATGTTTTTTTTGGAAGTTTTAGTTTAAATAATGGCATCATACGACGCCGTTTTGAGCTAGGGTTCCTAGCGCCCAAACGACGTCATTTAGCATCCATGCCCGATGACCCGATCCAACTGCGGCTAGATCCGCGCGTTTTGGTAGGGGGAGGGTTATTTGCAACCATGACCCTTCCACCCTGTACAGTATTTCAATTCGATACCTTTTTTATTTTATTTCCTTTTAAATTTAATCTTTTCTTACATTTTTGTTTCGATTTAATCCACATGAAGTGCCGCTTTTTGAGGGACAGGAATATTTCCCCTTTGGTCCCCCTGTTTTTTGTGTATCTCGTTTTAGCCCCCGCATTTTGGTTTATTTCCATTTGTTACCTTTAATTCTGCTTTGAGTTAAAATTCGACCCTTATTAAGTTGTCTTATATTTTTTAAGTATTCGTTATCCCATTATTATTTAAATATAGGTAATTTTAAATCTAATATTTTTTAATATTTATACTCCATATTACTTTAAAGTTATTATAAATAAGATTTATCGTATAATATTGTTATGTACTATATTTTAAGTTTACTACATATTATTATTTTAAACCTATTATGCATTACTTTTTATTTCATCATGTATTATGTATTCATATTTTTGAAATCATTGTGTATTATTATTCTAAAATTATTATGTATTATTACTTAAAAGTTATACTATATTATTATTTTTTCATTTGTCATAATTTTAACGTACTTCATTTTATTTATAAAATTCTTCTTCATATCTTGTTGTGTTTTTAATTGTTCTTCATATAAGTGAAACTCTCATATAGTATTTTTATATCTTCTCATTAACTTACGATAAATTATTGTTATTTCTATATGTATGGTATTATTTTTATCATTATATTAACTTTCAACTCAATATTTGATATTGTCATTAATACTTGTATAATATGTGATATGAAATCATAGTATTCATGTGTTTGGTATTGCTCACTTGTACTTATTGATCGTTTGGCGTTCATTAGTATGCGTTTTAGCTTGCGAATTATCACCTCGTAGTTTAATTTATCGTTCATTCACATTTTATTTCGTTTAAAGGGCTGTATTTGGTTTAAATATCAAAACCAATTTATTCAAAAATCTTCAAAATACTCGAACTTTGGAATCCTCGAGAGAATTGAGCCCTAACGTATTGGGTTCCAATTTTCTCGTCGAATCTAAATAATCGAAATTTTTTCAAACATACAAATTTCAAATAAAAACCCATTCTCGGGAATTCGACATGTTGTGTCCTAACGCATTGGATATGACATGTTATTTTCTCGAGACGAGGATTTTAAAAATAAAGGCAATGTTCGATATTTAGGAATTTTGTGAAATCGAACTCTAACTTACTGGGTTTTGATTTTTCTCATTTGACCCAAATAATCGGATATCCTTCTCAAATGCATAGATTTTAAAAGTCAAAAGATAAACTTGATTTCGAGGATTTGAAATGTTGCACTCTAACTTACTGAGTGTGACAATTTATTTCGTTGGAATAAGTGAACCTTATCATCCAATTCATTTTATTCAAGATAAAAGGATCGAATTTTAAATCTTTTCAAAATTTTGACATTGAAACATTAAACAATCAATTCGGTACCAATTTTGGGCGTCACAAGGGTGATAACCCTTCCTCGTACGTAACCGACTCCCGAACCTATTTTCTCCAATTTCGCAGACAAAAAATCATTTTCAAGGTGAGCCGATCACACCTCAATAAAGGATCGGTGGTGACTCCCCATTTTCATTTTTAAAAGTCGATCCTCGTTTTTTTCAATTTTAAAAATGGTTTCGACAGCTTGGCGACTCCACTGGGGAACTTTAGAGAGTCAAGCTGTAAAATTGATTGTTTTCTGTCTTATTGTTGAAAATTGAAAATTTGATTTGAAAAATTACGATCTTTTCTTTGCACTTGTTTGCATGATTATCGTAAATTAAGTTGTATATTTTGGCATCATATTGCATAAGTCTGTATAGTCTTGTCCTTTTAAGTGAGAGTGAGAAAATACTCCTTCGTGAGGTTTTCACCTTTGTGCAGGATAGTGAATCACTTTCGGGATACATCCATACCTATGTCTTCATGAGATTTTCATCTCCGTGCAGCCATAGGGAAAGGTATTCCCCTGAACCGAACTCGGTCTATATGAGGCTATAATGGGTGAAGATCGAGGAATCTGCTGGTTTGGGTACCTTGGCTTTAGAACCGAACCTCATATAGTGGACTTAGGAACTTAACCTAGGTAGAGCCACTCCAAATCCCTAGTGGTTACCTGATTAGGTACTTTCTGTTTTCCTTGTTTACTTCTGTTTTGTACTAACCCCTTTTGTTGTGTTTTGATTGTGATTGCATTGCATTTGCATCTTAGGAAAGAGATATTGATTCAAGTCCAATTACTAAATTAGAAAGCTTGTCTTGTAATACGGATTCCTTGATAAAGTGGAAAACAATACGACTTCCCGAATATATTCTGAGAAACACAAGAATGGCGATGGAAGAGTTCGTGACCTTGCTTCGTGGCCTGAGGATTCAAGGCAATTGTCTAAAAGCCTTCGACGTTCCAAATCCCTTAAAGAAGTTGATGAACCTTATGAAGATGGGTAGGTGATGGATCTCGACCAAGATCAAGAAAAGGAGCTAGCAGTTGCGTCTATTGGAAATTGGTGAGATTATCTCAAACATGCGCATGAAGAAAAAGATCGATATTGTCGTACATGTATCCATTTTATGTAAAGGAATTTGCTTTCTAAAAAAGTTTTCTAAATGTAATTGAATCAGAATCAGTGTCTCTTTAGGCATGCATTTCATACATCTGCATTAAAATATATTAAAAGAGTCTAAAAGAGTAAATTTGTTTCAGCTAATTTGGAAAACCGACCAACCAAACATCCTTACGGTACTCGTCGTAAAACTAAGGAAATGGATCAAAGATTAGAGAAATTTGAGCAAATGCAAAAGGATATGCAAGATCAGCTACAGAAACAAATGAAGGAGCAATTGGCAAAAATTCAACAGGACATGACATAAAGGATGTGGGAGTCTCAAAAGGACATGATGACTGAGCTGACGCAATTACTAAAAGGAATAAATAAGGGGAAAGGCCCTATGGTAAATGATGAAGGAGAAGACAAGGATAGACCTATCTATCCTCTAGGCCTTACGCCTCTGCATGCGCAGATTCAGACCGAGGTACCTCCGCCCAGATCCTCTGTTTCAATTAAGCCTCAGCGGTTTCAAACTGATGTTTCAATGCCGATGAACTTTCAGGCTGGATCAGGTTCTAATCCTAGAGATAACCCAGTGAATCTTGTTATTCCTGATTTCGATGAAATGGCTGAAAAAAAAAGGCAAACGTCGAGCTGTCAAAACAGTGGGAAGATAGGTGTAAATGGTTGGAGGAAAAATTCAAAGCCCTGGAAAGCACCGATAGTCACCATGGAATCGATGCAAAAGATTTGAGCTTGGTTCCAGACTTAGTACTCCCTCACAAGTTCAAGATGCCTGAATTTGAGAAATATAGTGGGACTAGCTGCCCCGAAGCCTATATCACCATGTTCTGTAGGAGAATGACTAGGTTTATTAACAATGATCAGCTATTAATACATTGTTTTTAGGATAGCCTCATTGGAGCAGCGTCGAAACGGTACTATCAGTTGAGCCGTACCGAGATTGGTTCATGGAGGGACCTAGCACAGGCATTCATGAAACAATATGGGCATGTAACAGATATGACCCTCGATAGACTCACCTTGCAAAATTTGGAAAAGAAATCGAATGAAAGCTTTAGACAATAAGCACAGAGGTGGAGGGAGGTTGCAGTCCAGGTTCGGCCACCCCTCTTGGAGAAAGAGACGATAATGCTCTTCATCAATACACTGAAGGCCACATTCATCACGCATATAAGAACCAGAAAAATTGAGGCGAAAGAGAGTAATAAGAGGTCAACCCCAAGGAGAAGAGAAAATGAGGTGAACAACACAGGTTACTCTAAACCAGTTGTTGTGAGTCAACCAGGAAAGGTGGCTGATAATCAACAAAATTCATCAAGGCAAGAATCTGGAGTGAAACCAAGTACTAAGAAGCTCAAGTTCACACCAATTCCAATGTCGTATACGGAGCTATATCAACGCTTATTCGATGCGCACATTGTTGCCCCTTTCTACTCAAAGCCCCTGCAACCTCTGTACCCCAAGTGGTATGATGCGAATGCACAGTGTGATTATCATGCGAGAATTGGGGGACATTCGATAGAAAATTGCACCATCTTTAAAAAGCTTGTTGAAAGGCTCATTAACATGGGTGTTGTCAAGTTTGATGACTTCAGTGCAGAAAATCCGTTACCCAATCATAATTGATAATGGAGTGAATGCAATTCATCAAGAAGAGTGGGAAATGTTCACATCGACGAAAAACAACTGAAGGAGGGACCTTGTTAGATATCCGCCCTTGTAAATTTGGGAGTGCTCTAAGCAATTAGACTGCGGAAGAAACCCCTATAGTTTTTAGAGCTTATTTAGAGTAATGTTCAAAACATTTTGTTGTTTTTAGCCTAGAAATGATAGAAATTCCTTTGTGAAATAGGCTCATGTATGAACGTTGTTATTTTAATGAAATACATCTTTGCAAACAATTCTAGATTCTTTCATTCTTTTGAATTTTCTTCCAAATTATTATTCATTCATTCATAATCATATGGTACAAATAATTATTCATGAATTTATACATTCTTTTATATATTTTTTGGTACTTATTATGGGTCCCACGATATCAATGACGTGAATGACTCTGCTACAGACCCAGATTTTCCTTTTGAGCGAGGCATGTGTTTAGAGGGATTTCGTGACTTTGAAAATGACATGGATCGTAACCTATCTTCTAACTTGTTGAGGATGGTAGAGAGAAAATTTTACCCGACAAGGAGATAATAGAGATTGCGACCTCAAATAAACGTGCATAGTCGGACAAACAAAGTAGAGCCTCGTCGAGTCATCTCTAGAGTTCAAAGAGGCCTTTGTATGGTCATACCAGGATACGCCTGGGTTAACCGCTGATAATGAAATCTACACAACAACACGATGACAAAACTTTGCAGTATGAACGATGCAATTCTTTGTCGGGGCAACCCTTTCTCATTGGCTCAGCGTAGCTTTGCCCATTTGAAGTCGAGTTTTCATCTCTTCAAGTTTTGTTGGATCTCATCCTGATGAAAGAGGAAGATCAAAAGTTTTCAGTCACAGTGTCACCCCAAAAGGCTCTATGAAGGAAGTTCGATATCAAAGAAGATTCTTCGAAAGGGATAACGAGGGCTTGCCTAACCGTTTTAGATCAAAAAATCAAAAAAATCAAAAAACAAAGAAGAAAAAGAAAAATCAAAATCAATGTCAAAATGAAAATGAGAGAAAAAGAAAGAAGAACGAAAAAGAGAAAAATCTAGATGAAAAAAATAAAAATAAAAAATGAGAAAAAGAAAAGAAAAGGAGAGGCCAGGGCGAAAACCCGCAAAGGGCGCTTTGTGACCAAAAGTGGTTTTGAGTCGAAAACCCGAAAAGGGCGACTCAAATTTTGAGCAAAATGGGGCATGGACATCTCCATCATTAAGGCTTTTAATGGGCATTGCTTCACTCTTGAGGTCATTAATTACTTCATCAAAGGGATAGAGGCTGCTTCGTACACCAATGTCGTCATATGCTTATTCCAGAGAAGATGATGTTGGAAAATGCATTGAACTTGAATGACAGCACGATAGCTGAGGGCTGTAATCAATTCAAAATCAGACACATGGTTTGTCACTGTATTACAAAGCAATGAATTGCAAAAATGATTGAGACTTACAAGGGCTGGCATGCGAAGTTACCATCTGCCTTCTTTGTTTTTTAGAACGTTTATCGGAGCTTTGACTGGGGCAACATTGTTTTCTCTAGTTTACAAGACGGAAGTAGTTCTACCAATTGAAGTAGAAATCCCTATTCTCAGGGTTTTAGTTGAGTAGAATAAATCTAATCTGATCAAAAGAAAAGGCTAAAAGCTATTCAGTACAGTCAAATTTACCAAAGGCAAATAATGTGAGCCTACAATCAAAAGGTTTGCCTCAGAGAATTCCATAAGGGGGACCTAATTTGGAGAAAGATTCTTCCTACACAAAAGGATTTTAGAGGAAAATGGATGCCAAAGGCCTTTTCCAGAGAAGCTCTGATCTTAAGTAGGATAGATGGTAAAACTCGCCAAATCCTGTAAACTTGGATCCAGTCAAGAAATACTTCGTTTAAAGAAGAAGAAAGGACCAAGGTGAAAACCCACAAAGGGCACTCTGAGTCAAAAAAAATGAAAAATGAAAAATGAAAAATGAGAATGAAAAATGAAAAATAGAGAGGCTAAGGGGAAAACCCGCAAAGGGCACATTAGGCCAAAGGGGATTTGAGTTGAAAACCCGAAAAGGGCAGCTCAAATATTCATGAGGTAATCAAAGCAACTCGAATCTTGATCAGGTTGGGCATGCGGTGATCTTGCTACGCCTAAATCAATAGGAGAGGATAGGCAACATCTTGGGGCATCGACAAAGCACTGTAGATCTCCTAAACACATGTCCAACTCAAAATGGTCTTCAGAAAGTTTGCACAGAGAAGTTCAAGCTGCGATATCTGGGGCACCCATTTCTCATATTATTTGTTGTTCTTGGAATACTTTTTTCTTTTCCAAGATATACATTTCCAATTAATTCCTTTGTCATCCTTCTTTACTATTTTCGATAATTTGTTCTTTCGAGCTATGCTCAAAACCAACTCTATTCTTATCCATTGTTATGACCCTTTTTTACAAACATGTTGCATTGGAATAATGATTAATGGACTAATAAAACTTTCACAAATGAAGTTTTGCATATTACTCTGAAAAGTTTCTAAATAATATAGGAGCCTGAAACAGGACTATTGTTTAGAGCACACCAAATTTAAAGGTTGGAAATTTGAGAATGAAGAGTCTAAATTTGGACTTTCTCTTTGGATTTTGTTGTCAAATGCATTGATTGACAAGATGCCATGTTGGTGACAAAGCTTAAGTAAACAAGCAAGTAATGATCACCAGGCAAGAGGAAGAGGTTACCTCGGAGAAGAGAACCTTCATCTAAACATAAGTCTTTGGTACGACACCCTGAGAATGGTGTAAGAAACCAGAACGATTCAGATCCTATATCCCCAAATTGTGATAAGAGAGGATTGAGGAAAAGCCACCTATTTCTAGCCTTGGGTTACAGTGGGAGAATGATGGTACAAATTTTGCGCCCCAATGGATTGAACTTTGAGGTTTACAGTGGGGGAAACCTGGTTAAATGTTTCTTTAGAAAACTCTAGTCGAGAAGGAAAATGTTATAGCAACTTCAGTGACAAAGCCTTAATAAACTTCGAGATTCATTATCATTTTGATCATGCCATCCTAATCATTAGGCATAATTAGGTTCATTATACAGGTCATGTTCCCTAGAGAACAGATCTGGGAAATTGCAGATCTTGTCTCCCTAAGCAATAGCGGAGCAGATCGAAGACGGCGAATCTCATCTTCAAGTGTAAGAAAGTAGATTTAAGCCACAAGTCCTATGTCCCTGACCAGCAGTGGAATAGGTTGAAAATTACAGATCTTGTCTCCCTAAGCAGTGGCGGAGCAGACTGAGAAAACAAGTCTTATCCCCTTGAAGTCACAGTGGGGCAGACTAAAGAAGCAAATCTTATCTCCCTGAGATTACAGCGGAGTAGATTGAAGCGAGTAATCCTATCTCCCTGAGATTACAGTGGAGCGGATTAAAATAAAGGATCTTATCTCTCTGAAGTTACAGTAGAGTAGATCGCATCAGATTGAAGCCAGAAATCTTATCTCCCTGAGATTACAGCGGAATAGATGGAAGCTAGTAATCTTATCTCCCTGAGATTACAGTGGAGCGGATTAAAATAAAGGATCTTATCTCTCTGAAGTTACAGTAGAGTAGATCGCATCAGATTGAAGCCAGAAATCTTATCTCTCTGAGATTATAGCGGAGCAGATGGAAGCTAGTAATCCTATCTCCCTGAGATTATAGTGGAGCGGATTAAAATAAAGGATCTTATCTCTCTAAAGTTACAGTAGAGTAGATTGCATCAGATTGAAGCCAGAAATCTTATCTCCCTGAAATTGCAGCGGAGCAGATTGAAGCTAGTAATCCTATCTCCCTGAGATTACAGTGGAGCGGATTAAAATAAAAGATTTTAACTCTCTGAAGTTACAGTAGAGTAGATCGCATCAGGTCTTATCTCTCTGAGATTACAGTGGAATAGACCGAAGAATTACAGATCTTATCTTCCCTAGCGGTGCAGTGGAACATATTAAAGCCACATCGGTGAATCTTGCTTCCCCGACATTGCAGTTAAAAAGATTAAAGCTATAGCAGCGAATCTTACTTCCCTAGCGGTGCAGTGGAACAGATTAAAGCCACATCAGTGAATCTTGCTTACCCGACATTGCAGTTAAAAAGATTAAAGCTACAACAGCGAATCTTACTTCCCTGGCGGTGTAGTGGAACAGATTAAAGCCACATCGGTGAATCTTGCTTCCCCGACATTGTAGTTAAAAAGATTAAAGCTACAACAGCGAATCTTACTTCCCTAGTGGTGAAGTGGAACAGATTAAAGCCACATCGATGAATCTTGCTTCCTCGACATTACAGTTAAAAAGATTAAAGCCACAATGGCGAATCTTACTTTCCAAAAGTTACGAGCCACGAATCCTATCTCCTTGTCGTCACAATGGAGTGGATCAAAAGCATCAATTCCTATACCTCTGAAGATGCAGTACGATGGAATGAGGCTACTGGAAGAAGAAGAACACCAAGGTCCAAGCTCGACCGAGCAAAATTGACCATTTTTTAGTCTTTACTTCATTCCCGTTACACGACAATGAGCAAAGAGGGGCAACTGTAGTGGCCCAAATTTGCCCGGCCCAAATCAGAAATTAATAAATAATAAATATAAAACCAAAATTAAAAGTCCAAAAATAGACCCTTTACACCGGGCTCAATGTGGCCCAAACCAAACAGACCCTAAATCTAAATCAACCAATATCCCTAACCTAAGTTACAGAAACTCAACTAGCCTAAACCCAAAACCAAGCCGAACTACCTATAGCCCAAAACAGAGAAAATCAGCAGCAAACCCTAGAGACCAAAACCCTAAGCCTTCAGCCTCCGTTTCCCTCACGTGCCCAACAAGCCATGCCTCCGAGCCGCTCCACGTCACCGCGCCTCCGTACAGCCATACCTGCAACAAACAAAATGGGCAACGCAGCATCAAACGCAAAAAGGAACAAAAAAACAGAAATAGCAGAGAGGATTTTGATTATTTTCTTTTTGTTATAATTTGTATTTTCGTGGAGCTATAAAACCCCATTTTTTTGTACTGTGGAAGGGGCTTCTTCTTCTTTTCTTTACACGGATATTGTATACGAAAAACCAAAATATATTCAGAAAGAAATAAAAAAAACCAAAAAAATTCTCAAAGGTGATTGCAGATTTTTCTTCTTCCTCATTTCTTTGTATTTTTCTTCTCTTATTATTTGTGTGCAAAATAAAAAAATGGGGAGTTAAAGGAGAAACTTACCTGGCGGTCTGTGGACTCCTCGTCGGCTCAAATTGCTGTCTGTGGCGGAGCTATGGCGAAGGACTAGCGGACCCGCGACGGCACAGGGATGGTTTTCAAAACCCGCGGCAGCATATTTTTTAAAAAACATAAGTTACAAATGTTTTTTTAGGAAGTTTTAGTTTAAATAATGGCATCATACGGCGCCGTTTTGAGCTAGGGTTCCTAGCGCCCAAACGACGCCGTTTAGCGCCCATGCTCGATGACCCGATCCAACAATGGCTGAGACTCAGCGTTTTGGTAGGGGAGGTTATTTGCAACCATGACCCTCCACCTTGTACAAGATTTCAATTCGGTACCTTTTATTTTATTTCCTTTTAAATTTAATCTTTTCTTACATTTTGTTTCGATTTGATCCACAACGGCGTCAGCGTTTTGAGGACGGAATATTTCCCCTTTGGTCCCCATGTTATTCGTGTATCTCGTTTCAGCCCCCGCATTTTGGTTTATTTCCATTTGCTACCTTTAATTCTGCTTTGAGTTAAAATTCGACCCTTATTAAGTTGTCTTATATTTTTTAAGTATTCGTTATCCCATTATTATTTAAATATAGGTAATTTTAAATCTAATATTTTTTAATTTTTATACTCCATATTACTTTAAAGTTTTTATACATAAGATTTATCGTATAATATTGTTATGTACTATATTTTAAGTTTACTACATATTATTATTTTAAACCTATTATGATTTACTTTTTATTTCATCATGTATTATGTATTCATATTTTTGAAATCATTGTGTATTATTATTCTAAAATTATTATGTATTATTACTTAAAAGTTATACTATATTATTATTTTTCATTTGTCATATTTTTAACGTATTTCATTTTATTTATAAAATTCTCCTTCATATCTTGTTGTGTTTTTTAATTGTTCTTCATATAAGTGAAACTCTCATATAGTATTTTTTATATCTTCTCATTAACTTACGATAAATCATTGTTATTTCTATATGTATGGTATTGTTTTTATCATTATATTAACTTTCAATTCAATTTTGATATTGTCATTAATACTTGTATAATATGTGATATGAAATCATAGTATTCATGTGTTTGGTATTGCTCACTTGTACTTATTGATCGTTTGGCGTTCATTAGCATGTGTTTTAGCTTGCGAATTATCACCTTGTAGTTTAATTTATTGTTCATTCACATTTTATTTCGTTTAAAGGGTTGTATTTGGTTTAAATATCAAAACAAATTTATTCAAAAATCTTCAAAATACTCGAAGTTTGGAATCCTCGAGAGAATTGAGCCCTAACGTATTGGGTTCCAATTTTCTCGTCGAATCTAAATAATCAAAATTTTTTCAAACATACAAATTTCAAATAAAAACTCATTCTCGGGAATTCGACATGTTGTGTCCTAACGCATTGGATATGACATGTTATTTTATCGAGACGAGGATTTTAAAAATAAAAGCAATGTTCGATATTTAGGAATTTTGTGAAATCGAACCCTAACTTACTGGGTTTTGATTTTTCTCATTTGACCTAAATAATCTGATATCCTTCTCAAATGCATAGATTTTAAAAGTCAAAAGATAAACTTAATTTAGAGGATTTGAAATGTTGCACTCTAACTTACTGAGTGTGACAATTTATTTCGTTGGAATAAGCGAACCTTATCATCCAATTCATTTTATTCAAGATAAAAGGATCGAATTTTAAATCTTTTCAAAATTTTGACATTTAAACATTAAACAATCAATTCGGTACCAATTTTGGGCGTCACAAGGGTGATAACCCTTCCTCGTACGTAACCGACTCCCGAACCTATTTTCTCAAATTTCACAGACAAAAAATCATTTTCAAGGTGAGCCGATCACACCTCAATAAAGGATCGGTGGCGACTCCCCATTTTCATTTTTAAAAGTCAATCCCCATTTTTTTAAAATTTAAAAATGGTTTCGACAATGGTAACGCTCTATAACCCTATTTCGACGACGAATACAAGTTAGCGGCACTACAGTGACAAAGACAAAGGTCTTGCAATCTAGACTTTGTTGTATTTATGGTGAGTTTCTTCTTACTTCCATATGTGTAATATTCTTTGTAACAAATTATTTTTCAATGGTTTAAGGACCACAAATCCGATGAATAAGTTAAATAGATATCAAAATACCGAACTAAATTGAGTTAAATAGATACCAGAATGCAAAACTTGTTACTTCTTCTAGAGGTAGACAATTAAGGAATTGTAGTATCGTAGGAGTCAGTAGAAATGAGACCAGTGACATGGCTGTTTGATTTAAAGTTGGAACTCTTGCTGTAACACCCCAAACCTGGCCTAGACGTTATGGCCGAATCTGGCGATGTCACATGGAAAGGGATTTGAAGACAAGATTGTTGAGTTTAAAAACCGTTACAGTAAGTTAGCTTTTATTTAATTCGAAAAAAACCTAGTTGATTTCCTTTAAAACTTGTCCCTTAGCAAAAGCTTTTGTAACCAATTAATTTAGGGAAAATTTTTCTATTTACGAAAAACCTTAGTTTTAAAAAAAAACCCGTGTTTTGTGGAGTTGTAGTTTTTAAAAAAATCCTTTAAAAATAGTATAAAGTCCCAAATTTAAAGCCAACCAGTCCATAGTCCAGAAGATACATCAAAACCCCAAAATAAGTGATAAATTCTAGGCATTAACGAAAAACAGTCTAAAATTTACATGTGGTCACCGCCGAGACCCCTGCTGTATCGACCCGTCAAGTTTGAAGATTACCTATACAGATTAAACAGAGAAAGGGCGAGTTTTCACAAACTTAGTGTGTAATTCCCAGAGAAAACATGCGTACAGATAATCAACATAATTCAATTAGATACACTGTGCCCATCACAGAATCAGTTTGGGCCTTAGACCATTCAGATACAGAATGTAGATACAGTAAATCAGAATCCTACCCGCTAGCCTATACACACTATCTCCGTCAAACCCTACACACCATGTGGGGATTAAATCAATCCACCCATCCCTATACACCATGCTGTACCGAAATGCTGCACATAATCAGAAGGTTGTAGCTGAGCTGCCAGATAATAGGCTTAATAGCCTTTCAAACACTTCGTCCAAATATCATCAACCCACCCCAATGCAATGAACCATACAAAATATGTCATGCCATTATGCAATTAATATTACATACATTCAGATATCACAAGTCATGCTCGGCATAGAAATTAGACAGACAGATCACATATATAGGGGTCTAAGTAAAGCTTACCGACCCTACAGTAGGTCTACAATCGACTTGGGCGACCCGTGCAACCTTACAGAACTTTTCAGAAAAATGGGCTCACACGCCCATGTGGCCCACTCGGCCCAAATTGGTCTTGGCCACGTGATCCATTTTTAATGTAACCCATGCTAGTTAATTATTCATATATGTTTTCACTATTTACTTATATGTTCCTTCAAAGCTGTCTACTTGAGTCACTATTACTAAATTATTTATATCCTGAGCTACAGAATTCTAAATTAAGATCCGCTTGATGTATTTGAAACTAGACTCAAAGACCTTTCTACCATAATATTTTCAAAATTTTTGGTTCAGCCAATAAGAATAGTAAAATCTTCAAACTTACCCCTATTCTGCTATCTAACAGCTTCTTCCCTTCTTTACTAAAAATTAATTATCTCTAAAAATTTGGATGATGTTTCCATTTGTTTCTATTGAAAATAGACTCAACAATAATTTAAACGTGTAAATTTTAATCCCTAATTATTTTTCTCCAATTTTTGATGATTTTCCAATGTCAAAACAGGAGAACCTGAATTCAATCTAATATTGTCTTACAAAGTTTATTATACCTCACAATTTACAATTCCATTACTTACATTGTTTCTTCTATGAGAAACTAGACTCAATAAGCTTCAATTCTATATATTGTTCATCCTCTAATACGATTTCGATAATTTATGGCGATTTTTCAAATTTAGCCTACTGCTCCTATCCAAACAGCAAGTAATTTCGGTTGTTCACTGAATCCCTCCTTTTTTGAGTTTCGGGTACACACCTGGTTTTGTTTGATGCTAAAACAATCCTCGAGCACTCCAAATCCTATAATCAAGACACTCAGCATCAATTTAATAGATTTACAAGCGAATTGACAACCAAGAATGAACAAAAACCCAACTTACCGCCAACGATAACCCTCCGTTTAACTATTGTTATGACAAGAACACTGAATTCACCAATCCGAGCCTCCCTCTACGCCCAAATTGCAAAGAAAAAACATTACCACTTCAATCGTTAAGAGATTCATGACAGAAACTAAGAGAAACACTTACCGAAACTAAGTGAGCACTAACCGCGTATGAAAACGAAGGAAAATAAATGGATTAGGAAAAAAATCAATGAGAAGAAAAAGAAGAGAAACATGGTAAAACTCAGAGAATTTCAGCAAAAAGAGAGGGAGAAGAATAAATGGCAGAATTTTTTTGTAAAAAAGAGTCAAAATTCGATTATGGGAAAAAAATAAAATAAAATCTCAATAACCCCCCAAATCTCTTAATCTTCTCCCCTAATTCCCATTACACATCCACTAGTCAGAATCCCCCTATTACACAACTCTATCCCGAAATCTGAGCAAAAAAAATAATACCCTTGCCTGCATAGGGATTTGAACACAAGACCTCCACCATAATATCACACCATTGAACCACCAGACCAGTAGGCCCATTCTAATGTAATTTACCCAACAATCAAATAAAAGCCTACTAAACAAGAGTAAGGCCTAATTCATTCAAAATACCAAAATTTTCCCAAGCGAAGCCTTGAACTTGGGACCTCCCAAACACTCCCAGAACACATAACAACTAAAGCTGACAGATATTTGTGTCATATTTTCACAATAACAAAAATAGAAATTTTGGAGCGTTACAACTCTACCACCCTAAAAGAAAATTGTCCTCGAAATTTTACCTGATTAGAATAGATAAGGATATTGCTGACGCATCGCATCCTCAGGCTCCCACGTGACCTCCTCAGTGCTATGATTAACCACAAAACCTTCACTAAGGGAATAGAATTTTTTCAAAGGACCTTTACATCAAGCTCTAGAATTTGAGCCGGCTCCTCTTCGAAGGTCAAGTCTGGCCTAACCTCAATCTCCTCAATAGAAACAACATGCGTGGGATCAGAGCAGTAGTACCTCAACATCGAGACGTGAAAAACATCTTGAATGCGGTCTAACTCCGGAGGTAACTCCAACTAATAAGCAACAGGTTCCACACGTTTCAAAATGTGGTAAGGTCCAATAAAATGAGGGCTCAGCTTGCCCTTGTTATCGAACCTCAGAACCTTTTTCCTTGGTGAAACCCTGAAAAAAATAAGTCCCACAAAGAATACTCAATCTCACGCCTCTTCAAATCCGCATACGATTTCTACCTATCAGAAGCCGCTTTCAAACGATCCTGAATCAATCTAACCTTATCATCTGTCTTAGAGACCAACTCAGGACCCAGAACACATCACTCGCCCAACTCAGTCCAACATAAAGGAGTGCGGCACTTACGACCGTACAATGCCTCATACGGTGCCATCTGGATGCTACACTGGAAGCTATTATTGTAGGCAAACTCCGCTAATGGCAAGTACTCCTCCCAACTGCCTCAGAAATCAATAACACAGCTCCTCAACATGTCCTCCAGTATTTGAATCATCCTCTCCAACTGACTATCTGTCTGAGGATGGAAAGCAGCACTAAAGTCTAATCTTGAACCCAAAGCCTCATAAAGCTTCTTTCAGAACTGAGACATGAAACGAAGATCCCGATCGAAAATTATCAAGATAGGTACCCTATGCATCTCACTATTTCTGATATGTAGAGCTTAGCTAATTTCTGAAGAGAAAAGTTTGTCCTTACCGGGATGAAGTGAGCAGACTTGGTCGATCGATCCACGATGACCCAGACAGAATCCTTCTTACCGGGTGTTAGAGGAAACCCACTAACAAATGTCATCGTTACTCGCTCCTATTTCCATAACGGTATCTTAACCGGCTGCAACAAACCTAAAGGTAACTGATGCTCAGCCTTAACCTGCTGACATGTCAAATAGTGAGCAACGAAGTCGGTAACCTCACACTTCAACCTTGGTCACTAGTACAATTCCCGAAGATCTCGGTACATCTTGTTCCTGCCAGGATGCATAGTATAGAGACTACCATGCGCTTCTCTCAGAATCGACTACCTTAAATCTTTATCATTCGGTACACAAATTCGACCACGAAAACAAAGTACCCCATCACTATTTATCCCAAAATTAGTAGTGCCACCATTCCCAAATTGACGAAACGCAACCTAAGAGACTTATCCCCCAACTGTTTACCTCGAATCTGTTCAATCCATGTCAGTTTGACCTGAAGTTCTGCCAACAGACTTCCATCGTCGAATAGGCTAAGTCGAGTGAACATCGCTCTCAGATCGGTCATAGCCTTACGGCTCAACTCATTAGCCACCACATTGGCCTTGCCGGGATGGTACTCAATGGTACAATCATAATCCTTAAGAAGCTCAACCCATCTACGCTACCTAAGATTTAACTCATTCTCAATGAGGAGATACTTGAGGCTCCTATGATTAGTGTAGATAATACACTTCTCACCGTATAGATAATGCCTCCAGATTTTCAATGCAAAGTCTACGACAGCTAGCTCCAAATTGTGCTTTGAATAGATCATCTCGTGTGTCTTAAGCTGACAAGATGCATATGTAACCACCTTACCATCCTGCATCAACACACATCCCAAACCGACATGTGATGCATCACTATAAACCGTGAACTTCTTTCCAAGTTCAGGCTGTACCAAAATAGGAGCCTTAGTCAATACAGTCTTAAGCTTCTCAAAGCTCTCTTGCTGTGCATTAGTCCAGTCTTCGGCTAGTACCAAGGATATCTACATAGAAATCATACAGACATATCACATATATAGGGGTCTAAGTGAAGCTTACCGACCCTACAGTAGGTCTACAATCGACTTGGGCGACCCGTGCAACCTTACAGAACTTTTCAGAAAAATGGTCTCACACGCCCATATGGCCCACTTAACCCAAATTGGCCTTGGCCACGTGATCCATTTTTAATGTAACCCATGCTAGTTAATTATTCATATATGTTTTCACTATTTACTTATATGTTCCTTCAAAGCTGTCTACTTGACTCACTATTACTAAATTATTTATATCTTGAGCTGCAGAATTCTGAATTAAGATCCGCTTGATGTATTTGAAACTAGACTCAAGTACCTTTCTACCATAAAATTTTTATAATTTTTGGTTTAGGTAATAAGTACAGTAAAATCTTCAAACTTACCCCTGTTCTGCTGTCTGACAGTTTCGTCCCTTCTTTGTTGAAAATTAATATCTCTTTGTACAAAATTTGGTTGATGTTTCCACTTATTTCTATTGAAAATAGACTCATTATTAATTTAAACCTGTAAGTTTTAACCCATAACTTTTTTTTTTCCAATTTTTGATGATTTTCCAAAGTCAAAACAGGAGAACCCGAATTCAATCTAACCTTGTCTTACAAAGTTTATTATACCTCACAATTTACAATTTCATTACTTACACTGTTTCTTCTATGAAAAACTAGACTCAATAAGATTTAATTTCATGTTTTATTCATCCTCTAATTCTATTTCCACTATTTATGGCAAATTTTCAAAGTTAGCCTACTGCTGCAGTCCAAACAGCAAGCAATTTTGGCTTTTCTTCGAATCCCTTTTATTTTGTGTTTCGGGTACACACCTAGTTTTGTTTGATGCTAAAATAGTCCTCTAGCACTCAAAAGCCTATAATCAAGACACTCAACATCAATTTAATAGATTTGCAAGCGAATTGACAACCAAGAATGAACAGAAACCCAACTTATCACCAACGATAACCCTCCGTTTAACTATTGTTAAGATGAGAACACTGAATTCACTAGTCCGAGCCTCCCCCTACACCCAAATCGTAGAGTAAAAACATTACCACTTCAGTCATTAAGATATTCATGACAGAAACGAAGAGAAACACTTACTGAAACTAAGCGAGCACTAACCGCGTGCGAAAATGAAGGAAAATAAATGGATTAGGGAAAAATCAAGAATAAGAAAAAGAAGAGAAAGATGGAAAAACTCAAAGAATTTCAGCAAGAGGAGAGGGAGAGGAATAGACGGCATAATTTTTTTAGAAAAAAGAATTAAAATTCGGTTATGGGAAAAAATAAAATAAAATCCCGATAACCCCAGAATCCCTTAATCTTCTCCCCTAATTCCCACTACACATCCACTACTCAGAATCCCCCTATTACACAACTCTATCCTGAAATCTGAGCACAAAAAAATAATACCCTTGCCTGCATAGGGAGACCTCCACCATAATAACACACCATTTAACCACCTGACCAGCAAGCCTATTTTACTGTAATTTATCGAACAACCAAATAAAAGCCTACTAAATAAGAGTAAGGCCTAATTCATTCAAAATACCAAAATTTGTCCAAGTGAAGCCTTGAACTTGGGACCTCCTATACACTCTCAGAACACTCCCAGAACACATAACCAATAAAGCTAACAGATATTTGTGTCATATTTTCACAATAACGAAATTAGAAATTTTGGGGTGTTACACTTGCCAAAGCTTATATAATCTGGGTATGCAAGGAAGCTTGTTTCCTTGATAATATTGTTGGTATCTTTTCTATCTTTGATTTTAGTGTTATGCATTAACTGAAACTGACATGATACATTCTTAAGTATATACACAACGTAGTAACAGAAAAAGTTTATTGGTTGAGTCAACTAAATATGTGGTTAAGTAATAAATTCTTTAGGTCACAAAGACCTAGTTGATTCAGTTTACAAACAATGTTCATTGGAAATTTAGAGTTATAATTTCTTTCCTGTTGAATTAATGTTGTTGTCTTTTATCAAATTTGATGTTATATGAAGAATAGCTTGATTTATTTTTCTTAATATAGTAGTGAATTACCGAAAAAATTGATCAATTTGAAACATCAGAGTCGTGAATTGATATATATTAAGCCTGATAGTGATTTAAATGTGATTTCAACGATTTGTACATAAATTTATATGACAAGGGTTGTGATAATTATTGGTTTTAAGAATATCTAAAATGGGAGGTAATCGGGTATTGACAGTTTGCAAGTTACATATATTCTTCTTGAAGAATTGTTGGGTTTACTGCTAGAACGAGACATCGAGTTGTTATAAAATTTATATCAGAGACACGATGAATTTATTTGTTTTGTTGACTGTCGGTAGAGTTTTGACCAGTCGAAAATTTTATTGACAGAAACTTTGGTATTGATTCAGTCTAAGTCCAGGGAGGAATTCATTATTTACAGTAAAGTTTTAATCTGATGATCTCAAATGATGCTGGTTTGATTATTCTAGGGTTAAAAGTTAAACGAGAGATATTCAGAATGATTAGATCACTAAATTTAGAGTGGATGTTGATAATAAGCTATATTTTTGAAATTGAATATGTGTGTTGAACAATTCTAAAATTATACAAGACATCTTTTATGAGGCTCCTAGTAACACTTTGAAATTTAAACTAGGTAGCAACAAAATGTACAGTGACTTGAAATAGATGTACTGATGGTCAGGAATAAAATGTGAAATTTCAAAGTCCGTACCAAGATGTCTGGTAAGTCAATAGTTAAAAGTTGAACATCAAAATGTATTTGAGTTATTTCTGTCTGTTATGATTTTGATTGGAAAAGGAGCGAGTCATGGTGGATACTTGATCTGAATTGCTATTGTCAGGCTAATGAAATTGACTCATTTTTATTCTAAATAGAATAAATTACTCATTTGAGAAGCTAGTAGAGTTGTATATATATATATATATATATCTAAGTTTCACCCTTATATTTCGGAATAAATTTCATGAAGCTATGGCACAAACAAACAGACAATTGGAAAGGTTTATTGTTGTTTGCATATACCATTTGAAGCTTTTCACAAATGGAAATGTAGAACCCCGTTATGCTAATCAGAATGAAGTGAGAACAAGTTACTGCAAACAAATTTAATTTGGTCAATCGAAGATTTTTCCAGAGTACAGTAATTGAAACTATTTCCAGGTAAGAAATTTCGAGGATGAAATTTCCTTAAGAGAGGGAGAGTTGTAACAACCTGTTTTTCAGTGGTTTTGGGACCACAAGTCCAACGAATGAGTTTGTAAATATTATTAATTAATATTTTTGAGTCAAGTATATTGTTATTGAATTTTTGATTTAATAAATTTTGCTAATTAGTCATATAGTCAAGTTCAAATGGTTAATTTCTGAAGTCAAGTGGTTGTAGAAAATGAGGTATCGGGACCTCATTTCTATAAACTGAGCCCGTAAATATTTAATAAAATATTTACGGTGTGTTATTAGGGTCATATTAAAGTTTGGTAAAGAAATTTTAACGATTAGCTAGTTAATTAATTAAAAAGGACTAATTTGAATAAGGAGAAAAAGTTTATTTCTTTTGTTAAAAGGGTAAATGGATGTGGAATCTTAAATGAAAGGACTTAGATGGTAATAATGTCATATATTAAGTTAGTGGATGTTGGTGGTTTGGTATTTGTGTAAAATTTGATGTTTTAAAGGTTAAAATAGTAAATATGTAATTAGTAATTAAAGTAAAACATGACAAAATGTATCATCTTCCTAAATGTTTCTTTTCCACCGAATTTGAAGACTAAAGAACACCATTTTTTCTTGGCTTTAATGTTCAGCCAACATAGAGACTTTGCATGTAATCATTTTTTATTTCCATTTTTAATGATTTTCATGTTTTTGTTACCGTATTAGCTTAATCTAGCTACCGAGGGTCAATTTGTAAAGTTTTTAAAAGTTTAGGGACTTACCATGATAGAGTTAGCATGATTTTTTAATTTAGATGATGGGTTATTAAATTTAGTTGCTAAATAAACAAGTTTTGTTAGGTGATTTTGATAATTTTAATGCTTAGGGATTAAATTGTAGAAATAGTAAAATTCAAGTTAAATATTGTGAAATGATGATAAAATGGGCTGATTATGAACCCTATGAAAATCATTTAGCATGATTTTTAATTAAAAATGTTTAAATTGTAAATTTTAGGATTTAGGACTAAATTGCATAAAAGGTAAAACATTAGGGGTAATTTTGTAAATTTCCTATTAATAAGGGTTATAAGTTAAATTAATTATTTTAAGTTATTTGAAAGGTTTAATTGAGTGAAAAATTAATACTTAGATCACAAAAGAGTCAAGCGGATCTAAACTGAGGAAAAGTTATATGTCGGATTAGTCGTCGGCTTCATTTTTACAACTGTATTTGTTAAGGTAAGTTCATATAAGGATTGAAATCATTATTTTTGTTCGGATGAATGTAAATAGATATTTATGTTAAGTTTAAATTAAATTGATAAAGGTGTGATAAATTATTATTATGGGTAAATCAAAGAAATTAATCAAATTAAAGGATATGTGAACAATTATTAATGTGATTGATGAAATTGTATTTGGTGATCGGAATTATAGATTGTCTCTTTAAATGTTTACTTTGATTAAGGTAAACTCATAGTGTTATGATATTTAAATTTAAATATCTTGTTATTCTATCATTGTTTGTTAGTTAGTTGAATATATGTTTGAGAAATTTCATTTATTATTATTGGATATCGATTATTACAAATAAGTAAATATGAGAATGAATAGTTGATGACAGCATTTTTGTGATTTCACACTATTGATATGAACATATTGGAGTTATTATAAATATATGAAAATGATGAAGTGTTTTCGAATGATGAATGTGTATAAAAGTAATGAATTTATGCTTAATGCCCGATTGAACATAGTAAACGCTTTGGATAAGATTGGCATGCCTATGGGGTTAGTATGGGCACTTGTACAGGATTGTACTTCGGTGCCTCTGTTACACTTCAGTGTCTCTATTTGCACTTCGATGACTGTGATTGCACAAATTGTGTCTTTGTCTGCACTTCGGTGCCTCTGTTATGCACTCAATGCTTCTGGTGTGGTGTAGTTACCCGAGTATCCGAGTCAAGTTACTAGTTCATCAGGCTATGAAATAATTGAATTACAATATATTATGTGCTTATATATTATGGCATATTTATGGTATTGGTAAGTGAAAGATATTATAATGAGTTCTTTAGCTGCATGTATGGATTTTTACTTTGAGTAAATGTGATTTATGGTATGAAAATTCCTTTGAAATGGAGGTTGTTATGATGTATTTGGATTGAAAAGGTAACATTTGAATTATGTGGATGAATGATTTATATAGTGAAATTCTTTTCATGATATGAACGGGTAATTAAAGCTTTACTGAGTATGTGACTATATGAAATGGTCTATGATTTAAAGGAAGGATATGGAATTTATGATAAGTATAGTTAAAAGAAAATGAAGGTTTATGGTAGTCATATGATAGATGAATAGTGAACTTGAAATGCTTGATATGTTATATACCTTGATCAGTTTTGATTTATATGTGCATTGCTTCACCTACTAACCTTGTGAGGTATGGTGTATAAGAAAAGGAAATTTTGTTTATAACTAAATAGAATTACTCATGGTTGAATAATTTAATACAATTGGTAAGTTTAAGTTCCTTTATACGAGCTTACTAAGCACTAGTTGCTTATATAGTTGTTTTCTTTGTTTTGTAGATCATCAGAAAGCTTGAACGGTTGGAATCTTCGTCAGAGTAAGATCACACTATCCATCGATCCAATTTGGTAGCTTTCTAATATATTGAAATGGTTATAAATGACATGTATAGGGTTGTATGTCTACTTGGTATGTATTGGATTGTGCCATGACTTGGTGTGCCTTAATGCTTATGCTAATGGTTGTGCATGGCCTTTTGAAATTAGGAAGGAAATAGTTGATTAATATGTTTTTGGATGTGGATATTAGGTATATTTTAAGTATGTTAAATGAGTGAACTTATGATGATAAATTGATTTAGGTTAGGTGTTTGAAATGTGGTGCCTTTGAATGGCATATTGGTTAGAACATTTAAGATGGTTGGATTGGTATGTTTTGTATGTGCTTAAGGTGTATTTTTTTCATATGAATGTGTATGAGAAAGGTGTGTTTTGGTATGCAAGTATAGGTTTAGAAATGGCTTGTTTTAGGGGCTAAATTTGGTGCACATGGCCTGGGACACAAGCTGCCACACGATCGTGTGCTACACATGACCACCTCACACAGTTGTATGTCATTTATATTTTAAGTGCAAGTTTCTTACGGTCTGAGACACGGCCTACGAAAAGATTGTGGGTCTCAAAATATTTGGTCACATGGTTTAGCACACAACCTGTGACATAATCGTGTGACTCTATTTTGAAAACACACATAGGTGGGCACACGGGCTGGGACATAGTCGTGTGCCCCTACTTCGAATGTTCACACGGTTTGGGTCATGTCATATGACCTGGCGGCACAGCCGTGTGACCTCTGATTTCCCAATATTTTTTAGTTTTTTCCTAAATTTTTTTATTTATTAAAAATGATCCCCAAACATTTTTAAATTATTTTTAGGGCCCCAAAAGTTCGATTTAAGGCCTAATTGTGTATGCTTGCTATAATTGGATTGATTTATTAGGAATTTATACGTAAATTGAATTATTGTTCTCTTTTGAAGTTTAAGGTTCTGTTTTGTATAGTAATATTTCGTAACCCTAATCCAATGACAGAGATGGGTTAGAGGTGTTACATTCTTGTTTTATGTTTCATGTAAGGAATATACTCATACTTAGTAAAGTTGTAATGTGTACATGAAAAAAGTGTTTAAGAGATGTCAGTGTGAGCCTGTTATGTCTGTGTTAAAGTGTAAGAACCATTCTTTATGCTTAAGCCACAACCTTTCGGTTCTGACAAGAATGATATGGACTAATTCATGGAAATGATATTAAAGAAATATATTCATGGCGTTGCCTTCGATGGAATGTACATTGAATTGGCAAATGGCAGTACATGAAAATGGTTGTGTATCTACTGGCAGGGCAAATGTATGTTGCAAACTAGATTGGCAAATCATGACAAAGGATATAAACCAAAGGAATATGAATGGCATGAACAATATGAATCTGACTATGGATCTAGGTACATGGCTAACATGAAGAAGGTTTGTCTAAATGGTCATATGGGTGTATTCTATATGCCAAAGGAAAAGTAAATTGATGTATAGTCTATTTGTGTTTGGTACTCACTATCTGGCGAATTGTGTGATTGTGTTCAAATTTTTCAAAAGATTTGCTCGAAGTATTATTATCTATTAATACACTTTCTCCTAGAACTCACTAACTTCTTTTATACTTACCTTGTTTCCCTATTGCTTCTTAGGCCTACTATTGAAGGAAGACTTTCTAAAGGACTACGCCATAGGACATCTGCTGTTATGAGATACCTGTTCATTTGTATTATGCATGATGGTGGGGGTGATGTTTGATTATATTTTGAAAAGAAATTGTACGTAAGACTCATGTTGAAGAATTATGATTTAATGAAGTTTCATTAAAGTTTATGGAATGATTTAAAAGTATTCTATTTTGTGTTGATAAAATACCTTACTAAAATTCTATATGCCATTTGGCTTATACTCTATTTTCCATATCTTATTAAAGGTTTATTTCAAACACTATGGTTTTACAAAGTTTACGCCAGAATCAGTTTTGAAGATGAATAATTTTTTTGTAGTGAAATGTCTTACTTGGATCCTCCTAAGTGATCAAATTTAGCGTGTTACAAGTTGGTATCAGAGCCAAGGTTTACCCGATTCTCAAAAAATTGATGGTTGTGTCACACTCCATCATGCATAGTATGTCTTTCGCGTAGTCTTTAGTGTTTTAAACTAAGTTAAATTTTCTTTTGTAGTATTATAAGAAAATGTCTAACAGTTATAAAGAAGCCACGGGTGAGGAAATGGAAAGTCATTTGCCTACGCAAGAACAAGCTACTACTACCAGTAATATGGGAAATGCAAGGAATGCATTTAGGAATGTGTTTTTCACTATAATGGTGTAGTTATTCGATTAGTTTATAGAAAACAATCAAGAGCCTCAAAAACAACCACAGTCTGAGGTGGTTCATCCAGCACACCCTGTGTAGCATCCGGTCTTGGTGGCTTTTGAAGTTGGTAGGTAAACTGAATGATACTCTGAATAGAGTTCTATTCGCCCAACCGATGCTCTTGGCATGTAAAAGTGGGCGCGTAGCAGGCATCAGACTATTGCAAGGGGTTGTCTTAGAAAGGATAAATTGTTAAGAGAAGGAGCTCAGTAATGTATTAAGGAATTTTGGGTAATTGGGTTATTACCAAAAAGTATTATGTGCCAAGTTGGTTATTTACGATCCTGGGTACATTATAACAAGATGGTCAGGAATGAATGATAGGGAAAATTAAATATACATAAAGATTATGGACTCTTGTATATGTATCCTAACAGATGTTAACCACTGTAATGGCAGTATTGAAGGTTGATGACACATGTTAAATTCCACTATGAAACATGGGTATTCTATATATATATATATATATATTAGGGATCTTTCTTGCTAAGTTGAAATTAAGGATCGGAGTTCATGCAAATGGTTGTTTCATGTTCAGGGTAAGTAATCTGGACTTGCATATGGTCTTCTGATCGAGTCAGTTTGCTTACAAGCGTAGATAGTAAATGAAAAAGTAATATAACACCCTTAACCTGTTTATAGAGCATTACCGTACAATCGGAAACGTTTAACATCCAAACAATTTTTAAAATTAAAGCATGTCATAATCCATTCATTCACATGCAATCCGTCCCTAAATCGAGCCTTCGAGGCCCTAAAAATAACATAGGAACAATTCAGGACCAATTTGAAACAATTTAGAAAGTTCAGAAAAAAGATGAAAAATTTGCTAAATAAGGGTAACACGGCCTTGTGACATGGCCCTAGGCCGTGTAACTTTCGAAATAGGGACACACAGCCATGTCCCAGCCCATACCCCCACCCGTGTAACTCTCTGAGTAGGGTCACATGGTCGTCTAACTCTTTAAGTTACTCCACACGCCCGTGTGTCAGGCCGTGTAACTCACTGGCTTGCACCCTAAGGAAATCATCAGATGACACACAGCCGTATCTCTAGGCCGTGTGCCTCACACGACTGAGTCACACGCCCGTGTCCCAGGCCGTGTGGGCCCAAATTTATCTAAAATCAAGTCATTTCAAAATCATTCCATGCATGAGCATTTAGACAAATTATGCACACTTTCAAAGCACCAAAACTTATCTAAGCAAACATATATTTTCCATTTCCAAGACCTTAATTCAACTAACCAATATGTCATTCAAGGCACCACAATTAGTATCCAAACATTACATACATAAACAAGTACATATGACACATTTCATGCATATAAATCTAATCCATTTAGGTACTAAAACATACCACATTTAACCATTTCCAAATCATTCAAGACATACCATAAGAGCCTTACCCTAATATGTACCTAAACACATCATAATTGACCATTTTCAAGCCAACAATTTGTACTAATAAGCCATACTCATCCATTATCAAAAAGTGACCAAAAGGACTTACCTAAACAAACATTTTAAGTTCATCAACCATACATAAACATCAAAGCACAAACATACTAAGTTACCATTTACATATTCATCAAAAACACCATTATAAACCACCCTATATATGCCATTATAAATCTTGGCCAAAATGCTCAAAAACTACCGAAAAGACTTCTGGATAGTGTGATAGATCTCTGACAAGCTTCCAACTGAATCGAGCTTCCGATAATTTATAAAACAAAGGAAAGAAACTACGTAAGCAACAATGCTTAGTAAGCTCATATCAACATAAACACAACTTACCATTTTCATAATACATATCATAGTTCAAAATACAATTCAACACCAATGCCACAAGCTTAGAAATGCCTAGTCAACATCATCAACTCACAAGTTAGTAAGTTTTTCCATGATATAATGAAATCAACCATATGTATAACATCATGTAGTTCATAATTCCATTCAATAAGTCAGGATTCAATCCAATTGCGTACTTACCTTTTCGTTCCCTTTTCATGCCCATTGAACCATCTAGAATTTCATCGGATACACGAGAAAGCTCACACAAAGTGTGCCTTTACATATAACCGTAACCTTTCCTTTACATCATTGCTCACACGAGCTGTGAAATAGGCCTACTCACACGAGTTGTGGGTCAAAATGTAAGCTACACGATGCTGCTCACACGAGCTATGGAGAATCCGCAACAAATGAAGGACCTCAGCCATCGGTAGGTCATTCAAGACCAGCACCTGAAACATGAAATCCCTAATGGCATGTCATTTGTATCCAACAAATTCCTAAGCTTCAACCGAGACTCAATATCTGTCAATTCATCATAGCATTGATATGTTTATATATCGATCCATTTACATTACAAATAACATAATAACATTCAATTTAGAATAAAATAAATACGATAACCGTTCATACGAACTTACTTTGATAATTAGGGGCGTAGTAGTTAAATCGAGCTAATCTGAAGCTTTTGTTTTTCCTTTATCTAGGTCCGTACGTGGTTTATCTTGATCTAAATAGGTAATTTCAATCAATTAAATACTTCTAGTATCCAATTTAATCCACATTTCATATTTATGCAAAATTACCAATTTACCCTTAACATTTTAACTTTTCACAATTTAGTCCTTAAGCTCATAAATTGAAATCTAACCATTTTAATCCTCCATTCAAGCTAGTTGAATTTATTAGGGAATTATACTAACCCAATTAAACCATTATTTCAAAAATTTAGTGTGGAATTTTACTATTTTCACAATTAGATCCCTAAATACAATTTCATCAAAATCACTTAACAAAACTTGTTTATTTCTTAACAAAGATTCATACTATAACAATTAACATCAAAAAGCATTCAAAAAAATTCATGGAATAACCCTTAACCTTTAAAAGTTTTACAAATTAACCCCCGAGCTAGCTAAATTAAGCTAAAACGAACTCAAAAACATAAAAATCATTAAAAATGGGATTAAAATCACATACCATGCAAAGGGATAAGCTAGCTAAACCAAGCACACATCCATGGAGGTTTTCTTTACTTAAAATTGGTTTAGGGTTCAGAAATAAAAGATGATACCTTGTTTAATTTCTTTTAGTTTTAAGTTTATTTACCTATTTACCTTATTAACGTTTAAAAACTAACAAAATTTCAATAAAATTGTGTCATGCATATCCACTAGTACCTTAAACAGTTTATTTATCCCTCAAATCCTTTATCGTAAGGTTTCATAGCCATTTGACACTTTTAACTAATAGAACTCAACTTTTTCACCTTTTACAATTTAGTTTTTTCCACTTAATTAACCAATGAAACTTTAATATGACATTAATATAGTCCTAAAGACATTAAAATATTAATAAAACAATGACTCACTCATCAAAATTGCTTTCCCAAAATCACTGTTCTAATATCACTAAAAACATCTTGTTACAAGTAAGGTTTTGCATGAAGTTAGCTGGGGTTCTGATGGTAATAAAAGTTATATGAATGAGTTTTAATGGGTTTTCTATGTCTAATAAATAGTTATTACTGAGTTTCCATGCTAGATGATTGGGATCTAGAGATCAAGCTACCATTCGAGGATGTTAGGTGAGTCCTTAAGTCGACTTTCATATGTTGTACATTGTTTATTCTAGATGTTTCTGTGAAAGATTATATGAACTGTGATCTAAACCTAATAGAGAGAGTATGATAAATCTGTTAGGTATAGGGTATATGATGAGAAGTCTAGAGTTGAAAGTATGACTGTAAGTGAATGTCTGCGATATATGTTAAGTTTGGTTTAAGTGTATGAGAGGTATGATATGAGATTTGTTGATCTCAGCATTTGATGTGAATCTTAGGGATGAAGAACGCTCATATGTGAATGATTGAAATGTATATGCGTATCTTGAAAGTATCTTAGAGTTCATGTCTATTAAGTGTAAGTCAAGGTAAGATGAGTTAGTGTCTGTCTCCGCAGAGTCATCTAAAGGAGTCTATTGGGGCTTTAAACATGATTCTCTGAAAAGAAAAGTCCATGACACCATATTGTGTAAGACCATAGTTGGTGGGCTATGGTGTTATATGGAAGGACCATATTGTATTAGGCCATAACTGGTAGGTTATGGCATCATATGAAAGGAACTAAAGGAAATTTATTACCTAATGGAGTTCTTTGCGTGACCTAAGGCGATGAAGGGCAAACCTCATGTAATGTGAGTCTAGGCAAATTCTTATCGTGAACATGCCAAAAAATGGAAGCCTTTGTAGCAATCTATGAAATGAAAGTCTTTGCGGCGTATCTGAAATGGAAGCCTTTGTGGCAATATATCAAATGGAAGCCTTTGTGGCAATCTATGAAATGGAAACCTTATGGCATATCTGAAATGGAAGCCTTTGTGGCAATCCATGAAATGAAAGCCTTTGTGGCATATCTGAAATGGAAGTCTTTGTGGCATATCTGAAATGGAAGCCTTTGTGGCAATCTATGAAATAGAAGCCTTTGTGCCATATCTGAAATGGAAGACTTTTTGGCAATCTATGAAATGAAAGCCTTTGTGGTGATCTATGGAAAGGGTTACCGTCGTGGCGCAGTCTAAAGGAAGATTCTTGTTGCAATCATCTGAAGGAAACGATTTTGATGTGGACCCTAAAAGAGAAGAATGGTAAGTATGACAAACCGTGAAGAAATTATATATGTGGCTAGCTCTGAAAGACTGGATGGTATGGCAAACACTAAAGGAATAGTACGTATAGAGAACATTGAAGGAATGATACATATGGCGAACACTGTAGGAATAGTGTGTATGGCGAACACTGAGAGAAATGGTTCTGTAAGAAATGTTGTGGCGAATTCATACTAAGCTATATAAGTTTTCTTTCTTTCTTTTCATGTTTTTTGTAGTTGACATTTTATGGAACTAGGCAATCAAATCAACTTCAAGGCTCACATTATCAAGCTTCAGTCTTGATAGATTTTGACTCATTTTACTCCGATTTTGTGGCATGTATATATAGGTTATTTTGGGTTGATGGTTTTGAAGTTCTAAATTAAAGTTTTAATGTATTTTAATTATTATCATGTAATAGGTTGAATTTAAATATTACTATGGTATACATATATGGTAAATGATGAAAGCATGTTTGGAAATGGTATGCTTGATCTTAGATTATGAGATGGATGGGAAATGATTAAACATGAATGAAATGCTTGATATATGTGTTAGTTGATAGTTATGGTATATGCAATTATGGTATTAAGATGTTTCATGGATATGGTAAGCTTTGAATATGTACTAAAGTAATTATATGATTGAGATTTGTGTTGGATTTACTTTGGTAAAAGTTAAGACATGTTTTAGGTTAATAGAAAGGTAAGGTTTGGAAAGTATTTATGGTAAAATGCATATTGGTGTTTACATATGCTTGTATGAATGGTTAAGTTTTATGTTTTGAATTGGTTGTGATAGTGCCAAATGACATATTGGTTAGGCACTTAGGAATGATATTTTAATTGATGTTTTTGGTATGTTTTGGTATATTTTAGTTTCTTGTGGTTTGTAACTTGCCTTGTAAGGTACATATAGGTGAGCACAATCTTACAGACGGTTGTGTGCCTCACATGGGCATGTGACATGGCTATGTGCTCTTAATGAATTAGGTACAGGTTGTTTGACATGGCTACAGTTAGTTACACGGCTTGGCAACACGGTCGTGTGACCCTATATCACACGGCATCAACCTTGTACACGGTTGTATGGCTCAACTCCACATGGCCTCAGCCTGCCACACGGCATGGCTACACAGTCGTATGACCCCTATTTTGCATTTTTACCACACTTTTCTAAAATGGTTCAAATTAGTCCCTAATTTGTTCTGAATTATTTTTAGAGTTGTTATATGTTCGATTTAACCTCGATAAGGTATGAATAATATGTTTTTGATTATATGATTGATGATTAATGACTGTTTAGAGAAATTTGATTAGATATAGCATGATTTTGTTCAATTATGCTCTGTAGCATTTTGTAACCCTAATCTGGTGATGGGGTGTGTAACACCCCTAACCCGTATCCGTCGCCAAAATAGAGTTACAGAGCATTTCAGTCAAACTGTAACATAAGAACATACATTTCCAAACATTTCATTAACCATAGTATAATTCATTCATACACATGCATATTGTCCCTTTTCAAAGCCCTCAAGGTCTTCGAATGACTTCAGAAATTATTCGACACTAAATCGGAAACATTTAAAACATTGAGAAAAAAGTTAGAAAAATTCACACTGCAAGGGTCACATGACCATGTGGCCAGGCCATGTAACTTACACGATTGAGACACATGCATTGTCTCAGGCCGTGCAACATTCGAAATAGGGACACACGGCTATGTCCATGCCCGTGTAACTCTCTGACTTGGGTCACACGGCCAAGCCACACGCCCGTGTGCCAGGCCATGTAACCTTTGAAATGGCCTCACACGCCTGTATGCCAGGCTATGTAACTTTTGAAAACCAACCTTTAAAACCTACAAGGGACACATGGCCGTGTCACATGGCCATGCATCATACACGGTTGAGATACACGCTCGTGTCTTAGGCCGTGTGGACAAGAAATTGGCTAAAATTCAAGCCAATTCTTTTACCCATACAAGCATGAACCTACAAGCAACTTGCACATATAATCAAGACCTTAAAACATACCTAAATCATGCATAATAAGACCAATTCAATAAACCATTTAACCATCCAAGCAATATGCCGCATAGGCCCCTCAAACACAAACAATCAAATATACTTAAACTTATGTCTAATAGATCTTATTCCGTCTAAACACATTTAACTAAATTCCACATTAAAGCATACCATAATTGGCCACATTGCAAACATACCAACACTTACAACTTTAGTCATAAAATCTTCTTCAACTTGACCATATTAAAACTACAACATCACATACATAATTGTTCATTCAAAATATGCATCAACTTAGCCATGATAACTTCAACCATCAAGGACCAAAGTACCAAAAGTAGCACAACTCAAATCAATACTTACATACCATAAACATCAACTAACCCTTAAACATAAGTCCACCTATACATGCCACTATAACCTTGACTATAACATTAAAATCTACCAATATAATCTCTGGATAGTATGATAGATCTCCAACTAGCTTCCAAACCAATCGAGCTTCCAATAACCTGAAAAATAAAGGAAAATAAATACGTAAGCAATGAATGTTTAGTAAGCTCATATGAATATTAAACATAACATTTCATCATAAATATGAACTTTATATGACAAATGTAAAGCTTTCTAATGTCATAAGATTTATCAAACTATAAAACTATCAACTCACATATACTTTCTATTCATAACATAATAAGATCTTATAAGTTGTACTACATAATATCAATCTTTTCTTAAAATGATGAACCATTCCACTTACTTACTTTTCGCTCCATTTACTTAGCATAAGCTTAATTACATTATCAATTCACGAATTAGTGTGATTATTCATGACATAGGTAAATTCACCTTTAGCATAAGTAATTTCTCACATATAGGTAAGTCCTTTAATTCATCAATCCTTTTACCTTATCACATTACATCTCAATTGTGAACTTACCATTTCATTACCTTTTCCTACACGTTTCATTTGCTTAACACATGACATAAGCATAAACATTAACCATAACCACAAGCTTGATACAAGCCTAATCGTCATCATCAATATACAAGTTAGTACATTGACACACAACTCTTTTGGGATCAACTACATGATAAATCATTTCATAAAAATTACATCTTTTGATTTATACTACCTTTTCATGAACATAAGCATATTTCCATTTGAACACTTACCGTTTCAATGTATATCATTAATATTAATCATGATATAATCCAATCTTAAGCTTGACACGAGTCTAAGAATTATCCACAACACATGTTAGAGCACCAACTATTAAATCACTTGAAATAACATAAAGTAAGTTAGATACATGAGCAACATCACTTGAAATCATCAATTTCATGAACATAAATGTACTTTCATTGAATATTACCTTTTTATTCCTTTTCTTTACTTTTTTTCATTTTCATAGTGTCGAAACCACTTTTTGAAAAAAAAATTTGTGTCGACTAAAAAAAATGAAAATTGGAGTCGCCACCGATCTTTATTGAGGTGTGATCGGATCACCTAAAAATGGTTTTGGTCAACGAATTAAAATAATGGGTTCGGGAGTCAGTTACGTACAAGGAAGGATTAGCACGCTCATAACGCCCAAAATTGGTACCTAATTGCTTAATTGATGTCTTGTGGTCGAATTTTAAAAAAATTACCCATTTAAAATCTTTATTGAAATTTATTATTTTGAAAATTTAAAAAAAATTGGTCATCTTGCTCCAATGAAGAATCGAAATCCTGTAAGTTAGGATACGATTCTTTGAAGTTCCGATGACAACATGAATTTGTCTTTATTCAAAAAAACCTTGTCTTAAGATAATAAAATGTCATATCCAATGATTTAGGACATAAAGTTTTGGATCTTCAAGATAAATTTTGATTTGGAATTTTTACATTTTAATTGGAAAAGATGTAACAGCCCGAATTTGGGGCTAGTCGGAATAGTGGTTTCGGGACCACAAATTCGATGAGAAAACAAAATTATTTTCATTATATTTTTATAGTCTACGATTTCACAAAAAGATTTCGTGAAAATTTCGTTTGAAAATTTTGACATTTGGGCACTCAATTTAGTCAAAAGGACTAAATTGTAAAAAGTGAAAAAGTTGAGTTCTATATGTTAGAGGTGTCCAATTGTTATGAAATTTCAAATTTGAGGTATTTATATGGTAATTAGACCATTTGTTAAGTTGGTGGACAAAAATGGGTATGGTTAGGCATGTTTCCAAAGTTTTTCATTAAGGGCATTTTGGTTATTTAGTTATTAAAATGAATTAAAAACAAAATTAAAAGCCAATTTTTTTCCATCTTCAACCCCTAGGCGGAAAATTGCATGGAGAAACCATGTCTAGGGTTTTCCAAGCTTCAAGCTCGATTGTAAGTCCGTTCTATCCCCGTTTTTAATGATTTTTACGTTTTTGAAATCCTCGTAACAAGTTTTACCTATTTTTACCATTGTTTTGAACTAGGGTTTGTGTTTAAAAATTTACCCATGAATGATATGCATGTATTTTGATGTTTTATGGAAGAATATGAATGTTTAGAGTGTGATAACTGATTTGTAGTAAGTAATTTTCGATGAAAATGCCTAACAGGATTAATTTGTAAAAGTTATAAAATATGTCACAAGTGTGTGAATAAGTGAGTATTGTGGACTGCTACAGTTATGAAAATGGTTCATCTCGGCCTAAAATGCAAGGAAATTGAATAAAAATTATTTTACGAGCCTAGGGGCAAAATTGTAATTTTGTGAAACTTTAGGGGTAAAAATGTAATTTTTCCAAAGTATGATTTTTGGACAGGAATGAATAGTATGATGGTTATATAAGTTAAATGTATTGTTATAAATCAAGAAAGACGAGAAATTGAAATTGCTCGATAAAAAGAAAAGTGAGAAAAAGTGAAAAATTCCCGAATGAACCTTTGGAATAAAAAGGGATACGAATGAAATGACAGAAATGATCACATGTGTGGCATGGATTGTGTGTAGGCCACTATGTAAAAGTGAAAGTGATGGTCACGTGAGTAGTACTATGTGCAGGCTACTACGTGTACCGAAATGATAGGTCGCATGTGTAGTACTATGTGCAGGCTACTACGTGTATCGAATGGTAATGGTCACATGTGTAGTACTATGTGCAAGCTACTATGTGAACCGAACATCATTGATTAGTAAAGTGGTTGCTATGTGCTGATTCCACTGGACATCATTGATTAATAAGGGGGTTGCTATGTGCTGAATCCACCGAGTATCTGTTATTATTCCGAAGTGTTCATCGGGAAATTGACTAAGTGTAACTGAATAATGAATATAGGTGTAGAATTGAATTGAATATCAACTTAGAAATGGAAAAGTGATTTTTGAATTGAATTGTGATTGTGATTGAAAGTGAAAAAGTGAAATTATGAAAGAGTACATTTAGCAATAAAATAGTTTAGACAGCAACAGTTGTGTGACTTTGAAAAATCACCAAAAATGGTGGACATTGAATTAGAGGCTTAATAATATATGAAATTGAATCTAAATGAGTCTATTTTCACATAAAAGAAAAATAGCAAGCAAAAGAGTTATATATTTTGAGATATTTGAAGTTTAGTTAGACAGAGTTAGAATGAGTTTGGAATCCCTATTCTAAATTTGGAAAATTGTTAAAATTGTACAAAAATAATTATGGGATAAAGTTTATATATTTAGAATCCTCAGTGAATCTATGTTCAATAGAAATAAACAAAAACAATATTTGAGTTCTGCATAATGAGATAATTAATTTTAAGTGAAGAGAGGTCAGAACTGTCGAGTAGTGAAATAGGGGAAATTTAAAGAATAAACTGTACTATTTAGCTAAACTAAAAATTTTGAAAATTTTATGGTAAGAATATATGTGAATCTAGTTTCGGGAAAAATTTATGGATCTTAATTTGGAGTTCTGTGGCTCTGGGTAAAAATAATTTAGTACCTCTGACTCTAATAGATAGCTTTGAATATACATGTGAGTGAATAGTAAAATTGTAGTTAATGTTGTTTTAGTGTGTTATACACATTAAGGATGTGGAATGGAGAGGAGGAGGAGGAAAATTGGAAGAACATATGAATGATTTGTGTATAAATGGCCATATGATCGATTATAATCGATAAACAATTAAAAAGAAATGATGTTTATAATTGTGCATTATTAGTTATAGTTAAAGTTCATGTGAGAAAATAATGTTTCATAGTATGTGTATGTGGTATACTTGGTATTTGATTTGGTATGTAGGAATGTCAGAAATGGTTTATGAATTAACTCATGTTGATAAATTTGATACATAAATAAATGTAGTGTTTATCCATGCTTATAATGCTTATACTATATGTTTATTTGGCTAGCATGTTTGGTGTGTATGCTTAGGCTTTGGTCAAGTTGTGGCTGGATTACGCCACATTAAATTTATAAAATTATGCATTGAGATGGTAAATGTCTAGATGGAAATATGCTTGTGATCATAAAAGGGTGGTAAGGTTTAAAGTTTGTAATCTTTATTAAAATGGTTTTTCATGTGGTTAGTCTTTAAAAAGACTAGCTTGCGACTATGGTTAAGTGTAATGTTTATATCTTGTGTGATATGCATAGGAAACGGGAGTGGAAAGGAAATGAAATACTAGTTTCATGATTGAAGTGTAAAATGATGCAAAAATGGGACGTTAAGTTAAACGATAAATATGTATTAGTATTGAACTTAATGAAATTGAATTGTACATAAATTAAATGGAAATTGCAAATGATATGATTTGAATTAAATGAATTATTGTGGTAATGAAATGTATATTGGATTGAGAAATTGAATTGAATCGTGAACATGAGAATCGTGAATTAAATGAAATGGAAATAAAGTATTGAATTGCATGAGTATGTACTGGGTCTCAGAAACCCTATTTGTTACAAATATAGTATTTTGAAGTTATAACGTGGAGATTTATAAAAGCATGTTAAAAATTGAAGAGTGTAAATTTGAGTGAAACTTTATAACTCGGTTTAACATGTTTATAAGTGTATGTGTTCTAGTAATGCCTCGTACCCTATTCCGGCATCGAATACGGGTAAGGGATGTTACAATGTGACATCGCCAGATTCGGTCATAACGTTTAGACCGGATTTGGGGTGTTACAAAAGAGATATCCGGTTACCTCAATCCAATGAGGAATATTGAAACCCAGTAAGTTAGGGCACAATCTTCTCAAGAATCTTGGATACCAAGTATTTTGAAAATTTATGGGTAAACAATTTTTAATATTTTAATCAAATACAACCTTTTAAACAAATGTAATGCGAATGAATGATAACGTTCAACGTAAAGGATAATTTGTAAATAACATACACTAATGAATGAAAAATAACCAATAGACAAATACAAACAAGCAAGGCAACAATAATCTCAATCATACATTATGCAAATACTAATATCAACATTCAAAAATTAAATGAATTACTTAATCAATTTTAAAAGATACACTAAAAAATCAATAGCAAGAGGATAAATCACAATCAATAAATTATGCCTATAAGAGTTTTAAAATAAACAATATATATAAGTATGAAATGTTTTCAAACTAAAGTAAAAAAATAAACATTATGTAAAATAAATCATACATAATGAATTTTAAAATTAATGTATAATAAATCTAAAATGATAATATAATAAATTTATAATACAAATAAAAATACATAATAAAATATATGACAATTATGCAAAATTTAAAGTAAAAATATTTAAAACTTAGAATCATAATACATATATAATAAAGTAATGTATGTATAAAAAATAACAAATGAATATACAAAAATATAATACTAAATATAATAATGATAACAATAATAAGAATAAGTATAATAACACTAATGATAATAATAATAAGAATATTAATAAAATAATAATAAAAATAAGGACTAATTTGAAAGTAAAACAAAATCCCAGGGGCGAATTTGAAACAAATATGAAAACGACCTAATTGAGAATCATTTAACACCAGAGGGACTATTTCGGCAATTAGACGCGCAAATCCCCTCTGGCGTTTGGGTCCAAACTTCAAAAACGGCGTCATTCAATCATGGATCTAATTGGAATCGAAACAAAATATAATGTATAAATTAAAAATAAAGAAAAACTGAATTGAAATGAAAAAAATATGCGGAAGGACTTATTGCGCAAATAGACCATTCAAAGTAAAAACACGCGGATCTTGAGAAAACGGGTCGGGTCGCACGCGGGTTGCCTTATACGGCGCCGTTTTGGCACTGAGGGACTAATCCAAAACGACGCCGTTCTCCTTTAATATTTAAATCAAAATTTTTCTTTAAAAAAACATTTCCATTTCATTTTTTTAAGAGGAAAGCAGAGGGGAGGGGGTTCTCTACTAGGGTTTTATACCCTGCCCGAGCCGCCGCCACGCCCACCGTGGAGCCACCGCGAACGGTGCTCGAAGCCAGGTAAGTCGTTCCTTTTTTATTTTATCTTTTGTAAAAAAATGAAAATCGAGCAAAAGAAAAACGTGAAAAAATGAAAAAGAAACCTAAAATCACCTTCAACTTGTCTGTATTCTTTTTTTTTTGTAAAATCAGTATCCCCCCTTTTCACAGATTCGTGTTTGGCTTTATATAGCCTAAATAACAGAGAAAGGAAAAATAAAAATCTGTCCTCTAATTCTGTTATTTTCTTTTTTTTTGTAATTTAATTTCTTCTTTTTTGTTGTTTTCCTTGTTTTGCTTGTTGTTGCCGGTTGTTTATTCTATTGCAGGAGCATGCTTGGAGGGGCACGTGCGTGGAGAGGCCTAGTTTCCTGCTGCGGCGCACGTGGGAGGGCTGGAGGAGCGGCGTTGAAAGGTTTCAGAAACCCTAGGGATTTCTGGAGCGTTCTTCAAGTCAGTCTAGGGTTTATTGGGCTTAGGGTTGATTTGGGTTTTAGGTATTGGGTCATTTGTTTGGGCTATATTGTTTTGGGGTATTGGTCTTGCTGACGTTGGGCCATACAAGCCTATTGTAATTGGACTACTTGCTATTGGACTTTCATTTTATTTGGCTTTTTATTTACTGAATGGGCCAGGGAAAAATTTGGGTTTTACACATAGTACAAAGTACAAACATAAAAATTAACCATATGTGTTCCTATCATCCACAATCTCAACCGGTGAATTGTAACATTCAACTCAAACTCAAATATATGACAAGTCTATCAAAATCACTAAACAAGTTACCTTCCCAAGATTTACAATCCGATAAATTACTTATAGATACAAGTACATCTATAATCCAACCGAAACACACCAGATGCTCATAAGAGCTAATCCATCCAGAACACATCAATGCTCATAAGAGCTAATCCATCTAAAACACACCAATGCTCATAAGAGATATCCATCCAAAACATGCCAAAACAGAGAGTATAACACGAGAGTTTGCAATAAATTCTGAACCTTGGTCCACTCGGGAAAACAATTTCCACAACAATCTCCACTCCAATCCCCCATAACACACCATATCTCGATTGTACTCTACCCCGCGTTCAATCTGATCCAAGTATTGAATTTCAACAAATTTTCTCAAATAACTTGCACATTTATAATCAAATATATCTATATAATATTTCATACCATCCAATATATCATATAGATGCTAAATTTTAAACCGTACGAACTTACCAGGCTAAATTGCAGAAATGACAAAATATAGGGGCTATTTGGTAATTTTTCCTTCTCTTTGATTTTTCACTTGTTCTTGATCTAAATTAATAATTTCATTCAATTCATTAATTTAGATAGTAAAACTAGTTCATTTTATACAATTTAGTCAATTTTGAAATTTTTACAAAATTGCCCCAACATTTTACTTTTATTCATTTTAGTCTCGAGCCTAAAACATACAAATTAACCATTTTATTGAAAACCCATTCATAGCTTCCAATACAGCCCATATTTATAAAATTTTGACATCTACTTCTTGTATTTTTATTATTTCAACCATTTAATCCCTAATCGTTAAATTCATCAAAAATCACTTAACAAAATACTTATAAATAACAACTAATACTTCAAATTCATCATTTAACATCTAAAATCACAAATATTTATCAATGTAAATATTAAAAATCTTTAACAGTTTCAATAACGAAAGTAAAGGCTAGCTGGACCTAGTTGCAACAATCTCAAAAACATAAAAATTATTAGAAACGGGTGAAAAACGGACTCACATGCATCCATTGAAGCTTGGCCGAAGCTTCAAAATCACCAAAAATGAGTTTCAGTCAATGTAAAAGAGAATAATTAGGAAGACAACCATTTGTTTCATATATTTTAACCTTTTCTTTATTATAATAATAAATTAACTTATAAAACATATAAAATTAAAATATTTTAAAGCTTAAAACCATCCCACCATCTTAGGTATGGGTAAATTATTCATTAAGGCCATCCAATTATGATTATTTAATAAATTAACACCTTTAAACTAATAGCGATTGACTTTTTCAACTTTTACAATTTAGTCCTTTTTAATTAATTAACTATCGAAACATTAAAATTTTTCAATGAAACTTTAATATAAGCTTTATAACACTCCTAAATATTTTATAAATATTTACGACTCGGTTTATAGAAACGAGGTCCCAATACCTCATTTCCTAAAATCACTTGACTTTAGGGTCTTACTGGTTGAACCTAATTGTTCTTCCATTTAACCAAAAATCATTAAATCAAATCTTATTATTACACCATATAATATTTGTAAATATTAAATAATAATATTTAGGGACTCACAATCAATTTTGTTATCCTAAAACCACTATTCTGACACATCAAAGAAATGGGCTATTACAGGGTGTTACATAAGCCCCCCCTTTAACACACTGATTTGTGCATAATTGCAGCACCTTAGACCATTCACCTTTGCAACCTTTGCTTCAATGACCAAAGGTCAAGTAAACTTTTGTTTGCCTTTGTCCATACTTGTAGAAAATCCCAAGTGATTTGGTAATTTGCATACACATCAAAAGCAATGCAAATACATTACAAATAGAAACAAACACAATAAAATCACTTTAGAATCACAGATCTAAGCTTCTCATTCACAATACCGAAAATTAGCTAGTTTTGCTGAAATAGAAGTTTTGACACTCAAATATCGTTTCTAATCCTTAAATTTGTTTTCAAACTTCCTAAATGTCATTTCATTATAGGTCTAAACTATCAATTTCATTAAATTACTCAGATATAACTTTTCGGAAAATTAAGCTTGTATGAACATTGAAAGGGGAAAATGTCCAATTCTTTAAAATTCTTTGAATATTTGTTAAATTAAGATTAAAACCTTTTACTTATATGAAAATGAGTTGAAAATCACTTTAAAATAGTAACTTAGCTTAGTATTACGAGATCTATCATTTTCAAGAAAAAATCAATTTAAAATCATTAGATATATTGAAATCTTAATTTAATCAATTAAACTCAAATTGAATTAACAACATAGTTTAATCATAAAAAGTCAAAATGTTACCTTAATTTGAAGTAACAGACAACTTTAAGATCAATTTCGGCCAAAAATGTGTTGAAGAACAATGATGAAATTGAAGGAGGAAAGATAAATTTTCATTAAAAATGAAGGAGGAATTTGTGTTTGGAAGGCTAGAAATTCTAAAAGGATGAATCAATTTTGAGAAAAAAGCTCAAATTTGGATTTTAGGAAAATTTTGAATGCGAGATAAAAATGAGAGGGAAGGAACGGTGGCTAGTTTAAATAACCAACCAATTTTCAAAAATTGGGCAATTTCCTTTTTAGCCACCTCCAGTTTCTTCCCATTTTCAAATTATTCCTTATTTTCAATTAAAACACATTTTCTAAATTATTTTCAAATTCGATTTCATTTTTAAAATCCATTTTAAGAAAATTAATTCTCAGACACCTAATTTTAATAGCCTAAACCAGACATTTAATTCAATTAATCACTATGATCCTAATTTCAGTATCTCGATCTAACTCTCTGTAACACCCCTTACCCGTATTCGACACCAGAATAGGGTACAAGGCATTACCAGAACACATACACTTATAAACATGTTAAACCGAGTTATAAAATTTCATTCAAATTTAAACTCTTCAAATTTTTAACATGCTTTTATAAATCTTCACGTTATAACTTCAAATTTCTATATTTGTAACAAATAGGGCTTCTGAGACCTAATACATACTCATGCAATTCAATACTTCATTTCCATTTTATTTAATTCATGATTCTCATGTTCACGATACAATTCCACATATATATTCATCACTCAATTACACTTAGTCAATTTCCCAATGAACACTTCAGAATAACAACAGATACAGGGTGAAATCAACACATAACAACCACCTTATAATAAATGATACCCGGTTCACATAGTAGCCTGCACATAGTACTACACATGTGACCATTTTCATCTGATACACGTAGTAGCCTGCACATAGTACTACACACGTGATCGAAGCTATCTGTTACGCATAGTAGCCTACACATAGTACTACACATGCGACCTATCATTCCGGTACACGTAGTATCCTGCACATAGTACTACACACGTGACCTAGCAACTTCACTCATATCTCTTTCATTTTGAAGGTTCAACCGGGAATTTTCACTTTTTCTCACTTTTTTTTACCAATCAATGTCAATTTCTAATCTTTCTCAATTTATAATAGCATTTTTATCTTATATAACATTTACATTACTCAATCTAGTCCAAAAATCACATTTTGGCAAAATTACATTTTTGCCCCTAAAGTTTCACAAAATTATGATTTTTCCCCTAGGCTCGGAAATTAAAATTTATTCCTTTTTCTTATGTTTTATAACATGCTGAACATTTTTCCCTTCAATAGCAACATCAAATTCTTGCCCTAACACTTACTTATGAACATTAGGTATTTTTACCGATTATGTTGTTTTACTCGTTTTCACTTAAAATCGCTTAGTAAAAGTTGTTTAACATAATTTCTAACTTCATATTCTACCATAAAACATCAAAATAAACACATTTCACCTATGGGTATCTTTCAAAATATAAATCCTAGGTTAAATTATTGCTAGAATAAGCTAAATCAAGTTACCGGGACTCCAAAAACGTAAAGAACATTAAAAACGGGGTTAGAACGGACTTACAATCGAGATTGGAAGCTTGAAAACCCTAACCATGGCTTCCCCCTTGATAATTTCGGCCATGAGGTTGAAGATGATGATTTTTGGCCTATTCTGTCTTTTTAATACTTTTTAATTACCAAATTACCAAAATGCCCATAACTTAAAATTTTCCTATTTCACTTATCTCATGTCCACTTTTGTTCACAATTTAAATAATGGTCTAATTACCATTTAAGGACCTCTAATTTAAAATTTCATAACAATTGGACACTTCTAACATGTAGAACTCAACTTTTGCACTTTTTACAATTTAGTCCTTTTGTCTAAATTGAGTGCCCAAACGTCAAAATTTTTTAACGAAATTTTTACGAAATTATTTTGTGAAATCGTATACCATAAAAATATAATAAAAAAAATTTTCCTCGTCGAATTTGTGGTCTCGAAACCACTGTTCCGACTAGCCCCAAATTTGAGCTGTTACACTCTCGGTTCAATAACCCGATTCTAATAACCCGGTTTTTGGGATGTGACATTTTTCAAGGGGAAAACTTGGAGGAGAGCAATCTAGATCTTAGGTGCAAAAGTAAGGTTGTTATACCAATGTGTGTTAGGATTGTTGGATCTAATACCCTTAGTGTAGCATTTTTAGTTATGTATATTTGTATTTTTTGAACAAATTGGTTTAATATAATATCCATTTATTACAATAATATTCTCTATATATTATCCTGAATGTTTTTGCATGCAAAGAAAAATGGAAACAAATATTAGCTTACTAATTATCTAACGTTTGACTAATACTAAGCGATATTACGTGGTCAGATCGTAATACTAAAAGATAACTTGTATTAGTAGATAATCTAAACATGTCATTAGTCTAATAGAAAACAAGAAAAATGATTGATAAACTAATGTGTCTTCTATCAACTCAAATTATAGAGATGCTTTGTATTGAGTAACGAAGTGGATGACTCCCAAAAGATAGAGGCATAGATATGACTGACCGGACTAGCAGTACAACTGATAGGACCCAAGTTAAAGAGATCCTAGATCAATTTATGAATTTATTCACTTATGACTTTTGTAGTGTGACATACCTTAATCTTGAGTGGATGATGGACTGTGTGTGCGTGACTCATATATTTTGGTGTAAGTAAAAGTCTGAGTTAAAATAGATAAGGAATTGAAAACTGGTGTGTTGGGTATACAAATTCTGCAATATGTAGCATCATTCCACAATAGGGGAATTCATAGCCCAACTAAAGGGTAAATGATATCCTCTCATTGTCATTACATGATAGATGTAGAGTAAATGTGGACACAGGTCAAGTGTCTTTGTGATGAATAACTTGATTGCTATTTGATTGTAATTAACGTTTCATGAAGGAATACATAATGACTAACATGAGATAAAATAAAGCCATATTGGGAGAATAGATTTATAATAAAAAATTAAGGATATCCTATAAAGGTGACACATTTATGATAATTTCATTGGACGAGCACTTGTTAAGTAGCTTTCATAATGGTATATAATTAGGGAGAGCTCAATCGTAATATTTTAGTGGAATGACTTCGTGACTAAATAAGTTTTTAATTAATAAGCAAAAAGCTTAAACTTACTTATAAATGATTTGATCTCTAATTATATATGACAAATCAATCCCTCCGCTATTTTGTTGAAACAAAAATGAGTTGCATGTAGAATCAAATGAATAGAAATGAATGCATAAATGACTCGAGAATTAATATAAGATTTTTCAAATTATTATTTAATTAATTATAATTAAATAATTGAAGTTCGAAAATTGAATTAAATTAATTTGTCATTATGAATCCGTTGAAGAATGAAATTCAATATATTTCCTCATAGATTCTTTTACGGTAGAGTTGTTATGACTTTAATAGAATTAGAATTGGGTTGAGAAAATTATTTAATTAATAATTTAATTTAATTAATTAATTGAATAAATAATAATTATTTGGGTAAATAAAAAATAAATATTGGATTAGATTAAATTATGAATTGTTAGGTCACAAGTTCAGGAAGCTCATATAATTGAACCTAATACATGACAAGCGCAGCATGTCCTCATAGAGTATGTGAGGGACGACAACCCTAGTCGAATACACTATGGTGTGTCGCCCATCCCTATCTCACTTTGAGTAAGATTATGTTTTCTATTTAATAATGTTATTTATCAAGGGCTTGTTCAACCAAGATTCTTGTACTTCCCTCTATTTTCTGAAATTACGATCTTTATTGGTTTTATAAAGAGATTATTTTCCTACTAAAAGTAATTTTTTTTTTGTTCTTTGGTTCATATTGTTTGAGCCTACACTCAACAAAATTCATGGTACAAGAATAGCGAAAAAAGACTGTTTGGTGGAAAGTCAGGATCAACTTGAATCCATCTCGCACAAAGTTCAAGTACTATTCAGTTAGGGCTTATTACAATAAATATCACAAGAGGGCTCGAATTTAAAATTTTTTAAAACTTCTGTTGTAACTGTAAAACCGTTTTCTTAACCTATTTTTCCAACAAGAACACCATTTTTACAATATTAAAGATAATTTTTATCTCTCTAGATAAGACTCCATAAAAGAACAAAATCAAATTGGGTAAACAACGGTTTTTTTTTTTTTTTTTGTATTTCTTCTTGCACAGTTCCAATAGCAATTGTAACTATTACTATCAGTACTCAAACTATATTTACGCAGACGCATGAAAACCAACTACGTTATCATTTGCTTTTTATTTTTGTTCTTGCGCAGTTCCACTAATAACTGTAATTGCAAAATCAACTATTTCTTCATTTGCATTTTATTACTTTATTAATGAATATATATATTGTTATAAAATAAAAGAAAGAGATCATCCCCAAACAAATATAAAAAGAAGACTTTGAGAATGGATATTATTTCTCGATTTCAGTATATATAGCAGTATCAAATATTTCACTATCCTTAAGAATAAAAAGTAAAATAAGTTAATTAAAACAATGAAAACGTAATAATCAGATATGAAATATTAAATAAAAAACTTCTTATAAAAACTTTGCATATTGCCATCAAAGATATTGGAAATCATGAAGGATAAATTTGATCGTCGATAAAAGGAACTATCACTTTGAGCAAGATTGTACTGATAACATGTTATAAAATAAAGAGAGATGGAGAGAATAAAGAACAAAAAAAATATAAAAGCAATAGAAAATGTACTTTCTTGATCAAAAGGGATTATTACAATGCTTCATCAGAGTCTCTATTTATAGGCATAAGAAGTATAAAAGAAGTAGAAATCTAATTCTAATAACTATTACAATTTAAAGTACATTAAAACTTTATCTTGATCATGATGGACATCCACTTAATAAGATATTTATAATATATATATTTTAAAAATTATTGTTTAAATATTTTATATCATTTTAATTTCTTTCACCCACGTAATAAATATGCCATATTATTAGTATAAATCATTCATTAAGTTTGGGTGAGAGACTTTTTTTCTACATTTGATATAATAGCGTCCACAAGTCGAACCTTAATTTTATTTTCTGAAAGTTCTTTACCTAAATTTGAATTGAAATTATTCAATAGCTTCTTTTACTATTTAAAAGTAATAAGACATTTATAAAATAATTTTTATTTTATGACTAAATTTAAATAAAATTATTTTAAATATGTTTAAATATATAGCAGGTCCTCCTATTTACTAGGTTCTAAAATGTTAATCTAATTGTTACGATGTTATTAAATTTCATAAAAGTTTCCTAACTTGGCATGTTGATTAACTGATAACATATAATATGATATTTGTTATTCAACAAGCCACAATATTATTTTGACGAAAATCAGTAACCATGTCCGCTATTAGACTAACAATTTAAAATTAAACAAGGAAATTTACTTTTTAAGTTGTTAAGTATGGTAATCTCGTATTTGAGTTAAGTTGAATTGTGTTCGGTCAAATTCATGTATGAAATTAATATTATATATAGTTGTTTAAGCTTTATTAATTTAAAATATATGCCACAAACTTTATCTAAATTTGTCTATATTTGTAAGTAGCTAACTCAAATTTATTTAAACTTATCTATATAATTTTTAAAAATATATTTTATTTAATATTTTCTAATTTTATATATCTTATTAAAATTTTAAAATAAATAACTTAAATATATTTTAAGATTTACATTATAATATTATATAATTAATTTTCAAATAATAACATAGTTACGGTTTGAAGGTTTTAATGGTGATTAAAAAGTGCATCAAAATTTTCATATAATATAACATACTTAAAATTTTAATAAAATAACATATTATAAAATAAGAAAATGGGTCTAATCCATCTATGTTTAGGCTTTCAATATTAAAATTCAAGCCTAACCCTTATTATCACTATTCGTCTGTACCAAATTTAGAATGATGATTAAAATTTAAACTTAACTGGATTGAAGTAACCCAGGACATATTTAAACAATAATTAAAGTTATTTACCAAAGTAGAAAAACACTATTTAGAACTTGGATAAAGTTTTGGATTTCTTTTAAGTTCTTTTAAAGTAAAAAATGTTTGTAGCGTGACAAGCAAATTTTCGAACTCAAACATAAAAATAATGTTTAGTAAATAGAGTTTTGGATTTTTTTTTAGTTGATTTGGATATAAATAGATGATTGAGTAACTAAATCATTTAATTGTTGTGTTTGGTAAATGGAAGTTTGCAAGAGTTTGTTGAGCTAAAACCTCCAAAACAAAAAACACTGGGATGACAACTTTTTTCACAACTGATTGGGAATGAGATATATTGAATAACATATCTGACTATGTTTGCTAAAAAAATACTTATTTTGTCACATGTTCTCAGACCTAATGTAGCCTTCATTTTCCCATTTTCACTTTCACCTTCAAAGTTCAAAGTAAATTTAAAAAATATTCATTAATTAATTTCCGTAATTGATGTTTTAATTCCTTGATAATCATTTTTTATTTAAATAATTTCACCCATTAAAGGTTTTGTATTATAAACAAATAAATACTTAACAATAAAATGTGTTATGCTCTTATTTATCATTTTACACGTATCAACTTTCAGCTATCAGTTAAGTTTTACCAAACAATTTTAAATAAACAGTTAATAAAAATCAGTTAGTCAAATCAGTTAATAGAATCAGTTAGTCAAACCAGCAATTACAATCAACTATCAGCCAATTACCAAAGAGGGCCAAAAGCTTTTTTTGTAGCTTTTGTGTTTGGGTAAATTATTTTTGGAGTCATATGACATGTTTAACCGTTATTTATAATATAATGTATTTTATGTAATATTGGTATTGAGCATATAATTATTTCCCTAATGATATTTATTTTAAATATATAACATGATATATTTAAATTTGTAATGGTTATATCTTAATACTTAAAATATATTTTATATATTAAAATTATATTTTAGAAATAATTAATATTAATTGTTTAAAAATATTTAAAATTTATATTTAATTTATTAAAATATTAATAATAAATTATTTTATATTATTATTAAAATATCATAATATTAAAAATTTTAAAATTATTTAAATATATATTTTACTTCATAACATAATATATAAAATAAATATTTTAATTGTTAAAAACATTTTATACAAGTGATATTAAACACTTAAATATTAAATCAAAATATTCAAAAATCTCTTTTTATCGTGAATTTCTAAAAGCAATAAAAACACATTGAATATCCTAACCTTCCTAAGATAGGATTGGTGAGATATGTGGGCCTGTGATCTCTGTTGTTCCAATTACCAAATAATTGCAATTAAATGCTTCAGGCATGTTGTATGTTGCGTACTATGTGAACCACCGACAATGAGATGACAATAGTACTCGTTTCTTTCATTTTTAGTTGTTATGTTCATTCATGTGTTAATATGTAACGTTGTCTACCTTTAAACAGATTCAACCTATCGTTTAATATTGTTACTGACACCATGTATAAAGTTAAAAATAGACATTGGCATGCTAATTAGTGGCTGAGGTTGGTGTTAAGCAATATTAATATGGATTCTATCAATTTAAGTTTTAAAACTTTTAAGTCGTTTTAGTTGAGATGAATTTAGATATAATCGATTTCAAATTTCAGTTTAAGTTATTTTGATATTTTAATTAAATTATTATAGATTAAAATAATTTGAGATTATTTATTTAAATAACTATAATTTTAAATCAATTTTGAATTGAGATAATTTAAATTTGAATTAATTAAAATTTAGACAGATCGAATTAAAGATTATTGATTTTTATTGTTTTCATGTTCATATAAAACAAATAGACAAAATCAGCTAAAATTTACTTTTACTTCAAATGGATAAAAAATACTTTTTTATTGTTTTAATGTTCATATAAAACAAATCGACAAAATCAGCTAAAATTTACGGGCAATTTACCATTAAAAGTCACTTTTTTTTTAAATTTATCGAAATGGGCCCAGTATTTTATTATTTACCGGAATGGGCCCTTTCTCCTAAATCGCGTTCACGTCAACGCGAAGTCAGGGGACGTGTCAGCAAATTGCGTCCACGTAAGCGCGATTTGTTGCCACATCAAGAAAGCGCTACCGACGTGACGCGATTTGTCGACATCGTCCTCGACTTCACAACGACGTGGACGCGATTTCGGTAAATTTAAATTTTTTTTTAAAAAAAGTGGCTTTTAATGGTAAATTGCCCAAGTTTTTCATTTATAATAATAAATATTAAAGTAAATAAAATATAATAATAAATTTTAATATATTTATAATATAATGGTAAATTTACATTTTAACCCGTTTTATGTATAATCGATGGGCAAAATGTTATTTTATACAATAAAATTATAAAAATAATTAATTTTAATAACAGAAATAAATAAATTTTCTTAACTATGAAATTTATGCAAACAAATTACGGAGTTTAATTTTAAATCCAAATTATCCATTTTTATGACGGTCAACGCAAAAATGTTGACTTTAGGTGTGAAGGATTGTAGAAAATCAGGAATCTGCGGACTGCGGGGGCTATTGTCACTGTAATTAGTTAATGATTCGGTCACTGACAGTGTGTTTAATAAATTCCAATACTATTTATTTTATGGTATTTATTATAATATTAATATGCTTCCAAGTAGGAACAAACTTTCTCTTTTTGACTTTTTTAATTTATTTATTTTCTGATTAATTTTTTTAATTTATGAAAACATTAATAGTGGGCAATAAATGATTACGGAAACTTGAAAAATGCCACATTTCACTGCATGCCCTACGCATGCCATTTTCATTGCATTAAACGCTCTTTTTACTTTTACTCAATTATTTGCTCTCATTATATTTTAAAAAATAAAAGTCGATTTATTTTGAAAACTTATCCCAATTTAAGGCGTAAGAAGTGAAAAATAAAAATTAAATATATAAATAAATTGGAATTCTTTTTGGGCAAAATACCAAAAAAAAGCCACTTTTTTTTTAAATTTACCGAAATCGCGCTTACATGGGCGCGATTTGTTGCCACGTCAGCAAAGCGCGCTGACGTGGACACGATTTGCGGACACGTCCCCTGACTTTGCGCTGACGTGGACGTGATTTAGGGGAAAATGGTCCATTCCGGTAAATAATAAAATACTGGGTACATTTCGATAAATTTAAAAAAAAGTGACTTTTTTTGGTATTTTTCCCAAAATTTACTTTTTACATCAAATGGATAAAAAATGCTTTTTTACTATTAAAATCATGACTTAACAAACCAAAAAAAGAAAAAAGAAAAAAGAAAAAAGTGTGATATTCTCAATATATGAAGTGCTTAGGAACGCCAACTTCACATGCTTGAAAAGAAAGGTTCATGGATAGATATTTGGATCCACATGCATCAGCATGTTCCAACCAATGTTCCTAAAATTGAATGGTTTATCCACTGTGCATGCTTATAGCTTTAACACAAATCTCTCTTTTATAGTTCAATGCAAGTTAATGATGTTGAACAAATTCATGGTTGGGGGCTAGGCAAAATCAGGGTTCTTTATATTTTATGGTTACGTCATCTTTTCATCAAATTTGGATATATAATTTGCTTTATTCATTCTTTTAAAATTATCCTAATTTTTCCATTAAAAATAGTTTAATTTCATTTCTTACGGATAATCCACAATTTAACATATTAGTGTGTAATTGAGATTGATTTTCATGTAGGTTATACATTTCTTTAATTCTATTATTGAATTTAAACCTTTTTGTTTTAAAGTTATTGAATTTAGTGGCGAGTTAGAAAAAAATTTTAGAGGCGAAATTAAATTATATATTTTACAATAGTAAAAATATAATTTCATCATTTTAATAGTTTATATTTTATAATTTTAAAGGATTAAATCAATTTTTTTTTTTTGAGGGTCAAAGTACAATTTTATCATTATTAATTTAAAATTTTATAAATTAAAAAAATTAAATAAAAAATCATTTTAAGGAGGCCAAGCCTGTCAACCCTTATACTCCGCCATGATTGAATTTAAACTTTTAGTATTAACATCTAGATCACATATGTTAATTTTGTTAAATAATTTCAATGTAAAAGTCACTTTAGCACGCTTATGTAACTTGAGATTTCAAGTAGCATCACCTATGTATATTAACTTTTTCATGAAAATTATTAACGAGATTAGCATAAATGATTTTATTTGTTAACAAAAGTAGTTTAGTGAAGTAACTTGATGAAGTTAAAAGGTTTGTTAATTACATGAAAATTAATGTTAAATTAAGTCATTTAAAATATAATTTATTTATACTTGTTCATTGGTAGGTTAAATTGCGTTTGAGTTAAGTCATTTTAGATTGATTCAATTCAAGTTTTAAAATTTTAGAATGTTTTCAAATCAAGATAGTTTTAGATTTAAATAATTTTGGGTTCAAGTTAGATTCGAGCTTGATTTCATTTGCTTTTAGGTAATTCAAGTTTAAAATACTGGTTTTTTGGGTTGGACCAGTACAAGTTCAGATTATTTTAGATTTTGAACCCTTCAAGTTTGAGTTATTTGGAGTTAGTTTAGGTCTTTTTCAAATTTTTGTTTCAGATTTGGGTCATTTTGGCATAAGATTGATTTGAATTTGAATTGTTGACTTTTATGATTAAACCAAGTTGAGTTGATAGAATCATGCTTAATATATATATATATATATATATATATATATATATATGTAAATTTTAAAGTTTTCCTTTTGTTCTCGGCTAAACCATGTGTTTAACATTTAAATCTTCTTGAAGGACTATTGAGGATGCTCCAAATGCTAAACTCATACAGGAGTAAATGATAATTAGCTGCTTGTCTTATAGCCACAATAGGGAGCTACTCACAGCTACAAATAGTTTGCTGATTGAATCAGAAATTGAAAACAGTAGTGATTAGCTGTAAAACTACTGGTTAAGGAAATGCCGTTGATTACCTTTATTTGATATCAATCCTTTCATTTAAAATGGATTGCCTTTTTTCAGGTTTTCGGAAGCGGAACATCAAAACTGAGCATACAAATTGCAACAACCATCCACGTGCTGCTATTCTCCTCTGCAAAATTCCCATCACTATATCTATCAATTCCCCGCCCCCCCCTCAAGTACAGAAAAAGTGCCATACAAAGTACTTTCATTGCCTACGGAGAGCAATGTGTAAGCCTAACAATTATGGGGTGGTGTTGAAGAAGAGGCTCAAAGGACTGCTGAAGTTCATTTCTGGAAAAGCACTGCAAATTACAACCAAGATGATGAGGGAAGGCCACTTGGTGGTGATTGCCGTCCAAGGTAAAGAACCAAAGAGGTTTCTCATAAAATTAGATCATCTTTACAACCCTGATGTCTTGAAGTTGTTGAAGCAAGCTGAGGAGGAGTTTGGGTTTTCTCGAGAAGGGGTCCTTGAGCTTCCTTGTCAACCACATGAATTGCAGAGAATTCTAAGTAATATAAAAGCTCTACCGTAACTCTTTTTATTGTGGACATCCTTTTTAAGGTTCAAATTTGAAATTTGTGATTTTTTTTGAACAATATTTTTTAAAATTTGAATTTGTACTCTTTCTTTAAAAATGTAATATTACTAGCCCAAAATTTGTTAGTAAAAATTTAGCATAGTTAAAATATCATGTGTAGCTTATCTTATGCACATGTTTCCTTAATTCCATTTATAAATATTTTCAAATGTTTTTTTTACTTCGCCTATTTTTGGGCGAAGAGTGTTATGATTTGCCAATGATATATATATCAATTGATATGTTTTGAAGATGCAAATAAAGCTTTCTTTCTATTAGAATTATGAATTAAAGAGTTATCTAATTTGTGTGATTTGATTTTAGACAGTTCTTTTCAAATAGAAACAAATATGTCTGGAATTATAAATGAATAATAAAATTTTATTTTATTTAAATATTAATATAAAATAATAAATACTTTACCAAGTTATTCGGTTTCTTGAAATAACTAGGCAGGGTTTTAAATTTACATCTAGGTTTCAATCCTACGTGGAAATTTATTCCACTTAACGTAAGTTAAAAAAATCCTTAAATATCAAGTAATTCAATAGGTAAGTTATAAAAAGTACCTTTATCTTTTAATAAAATATCTTATAACAATTACACAAAAGAAAATATATTACAACTAATGTAAAATATTTGGTAAAAGTATTTTGGAGGTCATTGTAATAAAAGTTGGATTGCATTCTATCCACTCTATTAAAATAATTAGTACATTCGGACTTATTATTGTAAAAGTGTTTTTATTATTTATTCCATCATCTCTTAGGTACGATTCTTGGAATACTTTCAAGTTATTTCGTTGTACTCAACTATATTACAATTTGACCCGTACACTTATCAATACCACCATTCTAATTTCTTATATTTTTGGTGTCATATTTTTATTATAAATGATAACTCGTTTATAGGCGGTCAAGTTGTTTGTGTCGTTGTCGTGGATGTTTCAGCAATAAATTTTAAAAATTATTTTTTTACAATTAATAAGATAAGTAGGAACGTTAGGACCTATAGATACAATTTTTAATTTTTTAATTTTTTAATTCCTTTCAGGTCGTGTATGACCCGAAACTTCAATACTCTAATTGAACCATACTCAGATATGGAGCAACTACTCAAACGTAATAGTCCAACCATGAATACCGATTCACCCGCGATAATTAATTTACCAAGGGAAAATTTGTTATTTGAGGAGCCAAAAGAAAAACAAGGCAATAACGGGGGGAAAACCCCAATGGTTCAACGGATGTTGTGTGAGTATGCCCTACCTACACTAGATGTGGTGCGAGGAATCATAGAAAGGCTGACAATTAACGCAAATAATTTCAAGATAAAAACGACAACTTCTTTCAATGGCTCTAATTCCCCCTCCAAGAAAGAGATCTTGGCAAGAAAAACTTAAAGATGATTTCCACAACCTAAATGATTATTAAAACAACTTCTAAAAGAAACTGAAGAGCAATTCTTGAAGAAAAAAAATCAAAGAGAATTATTATTAATTTAAAACAAAAATCAATTGTTATCTATAAGGGTGGACGACCATGCTACTCATAGGCCCCCAAAATAAGTTTTCCTAAACCTAATGGAATAACTAAGATGACAACTCATCAAATAAAAAAACAAAATAATTCTAAGTGTGGACTTTTAATGGGAATTCGGTCAAAGGAATTAAGTGGGCTCCTTGGGCTGAATTCTTACATGATGATCTACCTATTAAAATAAAATTAGACCTATAGTTTAAATATTTTACATTTTGGGCCACTTTGATAATTCGGCCTGATATTCAATTAAATTACTTTCCAAACTTCAAGATGAGCTTGTAGACATCTTAATGAGCCATTTTTTTTCAAGAACTTGGTCTTGTGATTCATTTTCTCTCGATATTGGCTTGTTCAAGCTCGTACATGAAATCCAATGCGACTTGGCTGTAAAATTCGATTTCTTGGACCAAGATTTCTAAGATTTGAAATCTTGATTTTCTTGATTCTTGAAATTGTTTGAAACATCAAAATTGGAACAAGATTCAGTTTCTTGATTTTCTTGAAAACAAGAAAATGAATCTTGATTTTCTTTTTCGATCGTGTGCGCATCAATGGCCTTGGTAATGAAGCCTTGGATGGTCCCGTTCAATCTTGCTTGGATTTGATTGGCCTTTAACCTCGTTATTGGGCCTTGAGGAAATTTAAGCCCATCACATTCATGAGCTTGATTTTGGGCCTTGCGACTTGTATCATTCCCCTATTCCTAAAAAAGATTCGTCCTCAAATCTGAAACATCAAAGGGAGATAAGTCAACAATATTAAAAGTAGAACTTACATTGTACTCACTGAGCAGATCTATTTGATAGGCGTTGTCATTGATCTGCTTGAGTACTTGGAAAGGCCTATTGCCCCTAAGGTCCAATTTAGTCATCCTCTTACTTAGAAACCGCTATTTGCACATATGGACCCAAACCCAATCTCTAAGTTCAAGGATAACTTTTTTGCGCCCCTTATTAGCTTTGTTGGCATTTGTGTCATTTTCTTTGGCAATCTGTTGTTTTGCCTTTTTGTGCATTGATTTCATCAACTCAACTTTTTTCTTACCATCTAAGCTAGAAATATTTTCTATAGGCAATGACACAAGATCAAGTACAATTAGTGGGTTAAAACCACAAACACGTTCAAATGGTGAATAGCCAGTTGTAGATTGAATAGATAGATTGTATGTAAATTCAACAAATGACAAACATTCTTCCCAATTCTTAAGGTTCTTACCCACAACAGCTCGTAGTAAAACGCCTAAAACTTTTACTTCGTCATTTTGACAATCGGTTTACGGGTGACATGTAGTGGAATATAATAATTTAGTACCAAGCTTACCCCACAATACCTTCCAAAAATGGCTTAGGAACTTTACGTCTCTATCAAAGATGGTTGTGCAAGGTATCCCATGTAGTCGTACCACCTCTTTAAAGAATAAGTCAGCCAAATGTGTAGCATCATCTATTTTGTGACAAGGAATAAAGTGTGTCATTTTTGAAAACCCGTCAACAACAACAAATATACTATCTCGGCCCTTTTTAGTTCGCGGCAAACCAAGAATGAAATCTATGGATAAATCTACCCATGGTGAAGAAGGAATCGACAAAGGAGTATAGAGTCCATGAGACATTACCTTAGATTTTTCTTGTTTACAAGCAATGCACTTAAAACGTACCTTTTCAATATACTTCTTCATGTGTAGCCAATAAAAGTTTTTTTGTAGAATATCTAGTGTTTTGGTGACACCAATGTGTCCCATTAAGCCTCCACTATGTGCCTCATGAATTAGTAACTCTCTCATGGAGCAATGTGGTACACATAACCTGTTTAGGTGAAAAAGAAACTCATCTACAAGATAAAATTTGTCAAAGGCACTATTCCCACAATTAGCAAAGATATGTGAAAAATTAGCATCATTTGTGTACAAATATTTTATATGCTAAAATTTTAAGACTTTAGTATTTAATGTAGTTTTCAAAGAATATCTACGAGATAAGGCGTCAACAACTACATTTTATTTACCTATTTTTTTACTTAATTATATATGGAAATATTTCTACAAATTCTACCCATCGGGCGTGTCTTTTGCTCAACTTACCTTGTCCTTTTAGCCATTTAAGGGACTCATGATCCGTATGTATAACGAACTCATTGGGCAGCAAGTAATGTTGCAACACTTGGAGAGCGTCGTGTCCCTAGTTCGAAGGTTACATGGCCTTAGACATGGGCATGTGTCTCAGCCGTGTGAGGCACATAGCCTGGCCATACGGCTGTGTGATCCCTTGTAAACGGAAAAATATATAGGATTTTTCCTATATAATTTATCACCTTTTTACTTAAATCTGTTGTTAAAACTAAGTAATTGTTTAATAAATTAATAAAGTATGTGAAAATATGAAATTAGGAAATAGAAATTATTAAAATGTGATTTTATGCTTTAATATATAGTTTTCATGCAATAAATGGTTTATTTTATATTAGTTTGAATATATTATATTTTAAGACATAAAGTGAGCCATGCATGATTAAATTAAATAATAAAATATAAAATTATATTTAATAATTTATTTTAAAATATTTCATTAATAATTTAGGTTTTTAATTAATTAATTAAATTGGATAAATTTTATTCTTTGTTCCTCTAACTTGTTGATTTATTCTGGACAAGTCTGATAGCTTTGTTGGATTACAAAACCGTCTAAACAAGAGACCAAGCAAACCCAAAATTTGGCTGCACATGGCTGTCCATAAACCACTCTTTGGTTTAATTGCACAAGGTCCTTGAAGAGTTGAAGAAATTAGAGATTTACCTGAAGATTTGCATTTGACCGAGTCTCAGTCTTGAGTTGTTGTGGCACTCAAATTGACCAAAAATCAAGGAAAAATCAGCTCAACTTGCTCAATTTATGGCCGACCACCCATGGAAGATGCTTCAAAAGATGAAAACTCCTATTTTTAGCAAACTATCCCCCTCTCCTCACCTATAAATAAGACCCTCTCAATCATCCCTCAAGCATCATTCTCTCTCTTCTCCAAATTCTCTTAGCTTTTTCCATTCCCACGCCTAGCATCATCTCTTTATAGAGATTTTAGCAATTAAGCCTCTTAAAGAACCTTGGTCAGCCACCTTGGAGAGCCATTAGCAAAGGAGCAAAGCAAAAGAATGAAGGAGCCTCGTCAGTCTGAGTCTCGGGTGACAACCACTCTGAATTGGGTTTAATCTTCCTTTTCTTTCATTTAATATAAAGATGTTTGCTATGTGTTCTTTGTTCTTGTTTACAACAATGTTAGCTTAATTTTATTTAAAGCTAGGATGATTACTTTGATTAAATAATATTTATTTGATTCATGTTTATAATGTTTGTGCCTTAATCGATCATGTTTTCAATTAAAATCAAGTATGTATTTCGTTCATACGTGATTGAAATGCACCCGAATTAGCTGAGCGATCTTGACCAGACGACAGCTAATGGACACATAATTGAAATGTGCATGTTCAATTTAGATCTTGACCCGATTAAATTGTAGGTTGCATAACAACTCTAACCAAGCTCTGTTATTTACATAGTTTTTAGATTTGTGTGATTAAATTGTTTCAAACCTGATACGTCCCTGTTACCTCACACGAGTGCTAAGAAACCCTTCATAAATAAGGATCACTAAAATGCGTATTTACTAAGTAAAAGATTTCGAAAAGACCTAATGTGGTTTCCAAACTCATGAAAGATCGAGTTTCCATGGAATGTTTTTTTGAATGTTATTAAGCATGTTGATAATAAATTGAGTTTAATTAAAGTAATTGTCCTAGTTTCTTTATGTTATAATTGTTGCAAATTGTGTTTAATTTTACTAAAATCTATTTCATTCATATAGTTTGCATACTTAGGATAATTTGCATTAGGGATCATTGCATTTAGTTTAATATATTTTAATCACCACTTCTCAACTATATTGTGTTTTTATTTACCAGATTGTTAATATAATTTTACAAATTAAGTGACTTAGCACAAATACAATCCCTATGGAGACGATAACTCGATACTTACTTGTTACTTGATAACGACTGTGTACACTTGTACAAACCTACGTGTTACACCCCTGTATCCAAATTTTTGTAACTTTTTCCTAGACTTTCAAATGTTTTCAATTTAGTCCCAAATTATTTCTATGTTGTTTTTAGGGCCTCAAGGGCTTGATTTAGGGACTATATGCATGTGAATGATTGGTTTATGATATGTTTATGATAATATATGAAATTTATGTTTAAATGTTCCATTTGTACGATAATGCTCCGTAACCCTATTTCGATGACAGATATGGGTTAGGGGTGTTACAACCCCACTATTCCAATCTGATTTCTTAGTATCACCACTTGAAGAGAACTTGTTAGTATTAAAATGTGGTTTCGAATGCTTAAAGTCAAAATTGGAATTGTTACCTTTATAATATTGCGAAGTAGAGAACGAACGAGGACCTTGTTCCTTCAATTGTTGTTCAATCTCAATGGCTTTGTGAACTGCCTCATCTATATCTATGTAAGTCTATAATCGCAAAGTATTGGCTATAGGTCTGTTTAAGCCATCAATAAAATGTATCATAGTGGTCTCATCATCCTCTTCCATATTAGCTCGTTGCATGAGCATCTTCATCTCCATCTCTATCTCCTTGAAGTATTCATCAACTGATCTACTACCTTGAACAAGTCATCGAAGTTTGGTTTTGACCTCTGTATAGTAATGAGAAGGAATAAATCATTTTCACATGAATTGTTTCAACTCATCCCATGTGGTAATTTCTCTCTCATAGTTTCATTGATAACTTATTCCAAGTTGAGTCCACTAACTCAATGCATAGTCTAAGAATTCATGGGCCACCAATGAGACTTTCTCATCTTCTTGGCATATATAGTAACGAAACATAAGCTCTATTTTTTATTCCCACTCACAATATGCCTCAGAATCATTCTTTCCATGAAATTGAGGGATTGTGAACTTTGGTTTTGCCAAAGAAGGCTGCCTAAGTCATTAGTAACCAAAAGATCATCATCTACACAAGGGACACGTCTAGCATTATGTCTATAAGCACGAGGTTGTTCAACCTCAACATCATCATTAACACCCCAATTTTGAGTCATTTGCTCAGTCCGCAACTGATTCAAGGTATTGCCCATTATCTAAAATATAGCATCCTTTTGTCTTTCTGCTGCATCTCTATCCTCTAGATTTTGTTGCAACCTATCTAACCTGTGTTCGAACTTATCATTGACTCCATTGAGGTCACGTTGTAATTTTGTTGCAAAACCAACAAGATTTTCGATGGTCACTAGTGGTGTGTTACTCTGGTCATCACTTCCTTTGCCACTACGAGACATTATGACAAATCTGAAAAAAAAGAACACAACACTCAAGAAGAACAAATTAAACAAACCTCACCGATATGCACTCAAAAATAAAATTGAATTCTCAATGAGGTAAGAATTAATCCTGTGAGTCTTTTAAAAATGTCTATATCAATCAATTAGAATATATTAAAATCAACTAACAAAGAAAACCTAATAGGTCTATGAGTCCAAAATTGGCTAGACACCAAAGAATTGTGTTGCAGGGCAGAAGGAATGTGCAACGTGCTTTAGCCTATTAAGAGTCGATGAAAATTGCTGAAACCCAAAAACGTAAAAAATTTGTGAAGCAACTTAACAAACTTCGTTTGAGGTGTTCTTGATTTTCAGAAATCACAAAATTTAAACTAGATCCTTCTCAAATATTGTAAATCTGATATAGAAGGTTTGGGCACAAAATTCAACCCACAAAATATTTTTTTATGTTTTTTGTATTTTCTATTTTTTGTAATTTTTTCAAGCACTTTTTTGGTGGGAAATATTTTTTATATTCTAAAATAGTTCCAAGAAACAATATGTAAAATTTTAGATCGTTTGAAAAATGTTTACCCACTGAAAAATATTTTTTCCTGAAAACTTTCTAGGTAAAAAAAATTATTTTGAGGTTGTTTGCTGGAAATCAGTTTATAAGAACAAAAAGAACATCTAAAATGCCCAAGCTTGATACCAAATGATAAAGAACGTGAGTGAAATAGGATTGTAGCTTTGTCTAAGTAGCGGATGTATCCTAGATCTCTAGACGAACGTAAACGAAAACGAGAAACAATGAAAACAGATTAGTTGTCACAAAAGAGAATCAAATGAAATTTAAAAAAAAAGTAAGATAAATAGGCTAGTAAAGAGTTAAATAGAGAGTGAATTAGGGTTTCTTGGATGGAAAGAAACTGTACTTGGACCTCAAGAAAATGCCCCAACCAAGTCTAGAAAACAAAACACAAAATAGATTTGTTTGAAGTGATTTTAAAGACAAAAGCAAGCTATTTTGTGAAGCAATATTTTGAAACAACAAGAAAATATTGAAACTCCTAATTTTGGTGTGTTTCTGGATAGAACAAGATAGGAGAACGTCTCTCTGGAAGCAATTTCAACCTAGAACAAAAATCAATAAAATCAGCAAACTAAAGTAGCAATAACTAAATTAAAATAAATAAGAAACGATCAATTAAGGATAGAATAGAGAACATGACATCCTAAGAAGCCTTGGAAACATTAAGAATCTACAACACCTTTCAATGGCTCTAATTCTCCCTCCAAGAAAGAGATCTTGGAAAGAAAAAGCTTGAAAATGATTCCCACAACCTAAAAGATTGTTAAAACAACTTCTAAAGAAAACTCAAGAACAATTCTTGAATAAAAACTCAGAGAGAATTGTGATTAACTTAAAAACAAAAAAACAATTGTTCATCTATAAGGGTGGACAACCATGCTACTTATAGGCCCCCAAAATAAGTTTTCCTAACCCTAATGGAATAACAAACATGACAAGTTATCAAATAAAAAAAATTCTAAGTGTGGACTTTTAATGGGAATTCGACTAAAGGAATTAAATGGGCTCCTTGGGCTTGGGCCACTTTGATAATTTGGCCTGGTATTCAATTAAATTACTTTCCAAACTTCAGGATGAGCTTGTAGACATCTTAAAGGGCCATTGTTTTCAAGAACTTGGTCTTGTGATCCGTTTTCTCTCAAAATTGACTCGTTCAAGCTTGTACATGAAATCCAATACAAGATTTTATTTCTTGGACCAAGATTTTCAAGATTTGAAATCTTAATTTTCTTGATTCTTGAAATTGTCTAAAGTAGCAAAATTGGACGAATATTCGATTTATTGATTTTCTTGAAAATAAGAAAGTGAATCTTGATTTTCTTTTTCGGTCGTGTTTGCATCTATGGTCTTGGTAACAAAATCTTGGATGGTCCCATTCAATCTTACTCGGATTTGCTTGGCCTTTGACCTTCCTATTGGGCTTGAAGGAAATTTGAGCCCATCATGTTCATGAGCTTGATTTTGGACCTTGTGACTCGTATCAATTTATAAGACTAATATAGAATTATATTAAGTCTCGGTCCAGTAATTTTAACGATTGAATAGTTAATTAAAGAAAAAGGACTAAATCGTAAAATAAGTAAAACTTCACCACTATTGATTTTTATTAGATATAGTGTAAAATTAAATTTTGGTTATGGATTTGAATGGTAATTATACCATTATATAAGCTAATGAACGGTTATGGGTTGTGATTAATTGAAATTGATGTTTATAATAAAGGGTAAAATTGTAAATAATTAAATAAGGCATAAATAAAAAGAAAACAACCAAATCATCTTTCTTGAGCTTAAGGTATGGCCAACATTAGATTCATGCATGAAAGTGATTTTCTATTCGTTTCTTGTAAATTTTATGTTTTTGAGACCGTTGTAGGTTAATGTAGCTAGCTCATGGATTGTTTTGTAAACTGTTAAAAGTTTAGGGACTTGCCATTGATGAATTCTAGGTGATTAATTGAAAGATTTCTAATCTTAGTTACTAATTAGGACTATTTTGTAAAAGAATTTTGGTTAGTTTTGAGTTTATGGACTAAAAGAAAAATAAGTAAAATTTAGCATGATATTTTGTAAAATTTAAGTGTTTGAAGGCTTATTGTGGATGAAATTATAATTTTTCGGTATATTGGAGGTTTAAATGTGAAGATTTTATTAGTTTCGATTTTAGAGACTAAATTGAATGAAGTGTAAAAGTTTGGGGAAATTTTGTAAAATGAATTTCATAAGTCATATACATAAGAATGAGTATGATAATATATGTGAAATTGATAAATTGAATCTAACTATTATATAGTTCAAGAATTGAATCGTACGATGGATAATGGGGGAAAACGAAAAATCGCAGATTAGTCCCTACGAGTCAACTCATTAGCTGAATATATTAGGTAAGTTCATAGTATAGATATATGTGTATATATTTATGCTTTGTCCTATTATGAATTTGTTAATTAAATTGTGGTTGAATTGTTAATGTTGGAATGAAATTATTATTTGTTTATAACTAAGTCAAAGGTGAGTAAAATCTATTTAGAGAACATATATGAAGCACGAGTTATATGTTTTTGGAAAGAACATAATTGATTTATAGCATGTGTATGGATATTCTGGAAGTGCCAGCAATTTATAAATGTTACAAAATATATTAATGTCTGTTTGAACATAGGAAACGATAGGATAGAATTACCATGATAATAGGGATAGAATATACGCTTCTACGAGTTTGCACTTCGGTGCCTCTGTTAGCACTATGGTGCCTATATATAGCATTTTGACGCTCTCTTGTGTCGTGTAGTTACCCGAGTATTCGAGTTATGTTACTATAGTTCATCGGGCCAATAAAATTTGTGAATGATCTTCATAGGGAAGGTTATGTTATGTGATTAAATTTTAAAGGATTTATGCTATTGAATGAATAAATAAAAATATTTTTATAATGAATTCTATTGAATGTATATATATGAATGATTATGGTTAAATTATTGAAGAACATGAAGTGTTTGATGATTTATTCATGTGTAAATCTCATATATTTTTGCAAATGGATTGTCAGATTATTATAATTTATGTGTTTTAATTTAAATTACTTTAATGACGAGTCTATTTAGATTTTAACTATGGACTTACTAAGCTATATAAGCTTACTCTGCTTCATTTTCTTTTTCTGTAGTAAACGTTTTGCAGAACTAGGCAGACAAATCAACTTCAAGGCTTACACTATCAAGCGTCTATCTTAGTAGATTTTGACTCGTTATTTCAGTTTTGTGCCATGTATATACAGTATTTTGGGTTGATGGATTTGAATTCCTAGGTTGGAATTGTAATATGTTTAAAGGTTAATATGTAATAGATTAAATCTAATGCTTACTATGATGTGCATGTTTTGGTAAATTGTTGAAAGTATCTTGGAAATGTTATGTTTGGTATTACCTTATGTGATGTTTGAAAAGTGAATGAAATGATTGATATATGTGTGTTAGATAATTATGATATATGTACATGTGGTGTTTGATGGTACTATGATGATAGTAAAGCTTTGATCATGTACCAAAATAATAGAATTTTTGAGATTGTTGTATGTTTATTTTGTATAAGTTAGGTATGCTTTAGTTGTTAAAAGATAAGGTTTATTAGGTACTTATGGTAGAATGCATATTGGTGAATGTACACATTCTTGGATGAATGGTTTGAATTGTATAGTTGAATTGGATGTGATGGTGCCTTATGGCACATTGGTTAAAACTAGGAAAATCTCATATTTTGGCTTGATTATAACATGTTTTGAGTTGTTTGAATGAATGATTTTGGTATGCTTGGAACTTAAGTAAATCATTGACGAAAATATTATATTTCAAGGTACCATATAACACACACAGTCTACCACACGGCTTGACACACAACCATATGTCTCACATGGTCATATGACACGGATGTGTACTCTATTTAATTTTGGTGATTTTATGTTCACAAGGCCAAAGTCTGTTACACGATTTGGAGACACGGTCGTGTGTCTCATCCTACATGGTTTAATCCTTTACACATGACCATTTTCCATAGCTTCACATGGAATCAGGCTGTCATACGACTGTGTGACCATTGTTTTGTAATTTTTTACCTCATTTTTTGAATTATTTTATAGCTTTAGTAAGCTTAATTAAACACCGTTAGTATATGAATAACATGTTTCTGATTATATGTTTGATGATTAGCAATTGTTTAAGGATGTTTTGCATGGATATAGTATGATTTTGTTATGTTATGTGTGGTGGCATCTAGTAACCTTAATCCAGTGACGGATAGAGATGAAGGGTATTACATTTAGTTGTATTAGGGCTAAGTTTAGTTGATTCTGGGATTAACATAGCGCGTATTGAGCCTAGAATATACATGGCACATATACTTATGATAGTGTGATGCTTTTGATCCGATATTATTTTTTCTTATAGATACAAGATCTCAGTCGAAACAAATCGTGTCATAGCAGATGAAGTTGAAAGTAAAGTTCCTGCTTCTAATTAAGAAGCGAGTCAAAGTATGTCAGTTCTAAAATTGTCTAATAGTGAAATGCATAATGCTTTTTATGGCATGTTGAGTCAGTGGTTCAATGAGTTTATGCGAGCCAATCTTGTGGCTTCGCAACCTTCACCCATGTCCGTGCCTCCTTTGGCACCTTCGTGTCCTTAAAATGTTGCACTCGCAATGGTTCACCAACCCCCTGTTGTTAAAATTCGTAATAACCCGTTTTTAGTGGAATCAGAATAGTGGTTTTGGACCACAAATTCGATGTGAAAATATTTATTTTATTATTATTTTAGAGTCTACGAAATATTAGCAAGGTCGTATAAAAATTTCGTTAAGAAATTTTATCATTTGTATGCTTAATTTGGTAAAAAGGACTAAATTGCAAAAGGTGCAAAATTTGAGTTCTACAAGCTAAAGGTACTAAAGGGATATGATATTAATTATTTAAGGGTTTATGTGGAAATTAGACCATTTGGATTGTGGGTGGAAAATTATGTACATATTATTAAGTGATTTTAATGTTTAGTAATAAGGTTATAATCAGAAATTAATAAATATATGATAGTAAAATAATTAAAAGCCCAAATTTAAGGTTATCGAATAGTGGTTTCAGTAACCACAAATCTGGTTTAAAGAGAAATTATTATTAATTTTTTATGATTTATCGAGTGATTAGATATAAGTATTAGAGTATTGATAAGAAATTTTATTGATTGCATGCCTAAATTGCCTATTAGGACTTAATTGCAAAAGTGGATAAATATGAGTTTTAGATGATAAAGGATTTATTTGAAGTGCATAATCAAAGTAGAGGTCCTTAAATAGTAATTAAAATTTCCATGGACAAAAATAGGCATGCATAGATAAAAATAACTAAAGTTTTAATGAAGGGTATTTTAGGCATTGAATAATAAAAAGAATAAAAGGGAAAAAGATGGCAAAAATATTATCTGCTCCAAAAAGCTTGCTGCCAAAATTTGAAGGACACCATAGCTAAGGTTTCACACTTTCTCAAGCTCATAGTAAGTGATTCTAAGCCCCGTTTTTAATGCTCTTTACGTTTTTGAGATCCCGGTAGCTTAATTTAGCTTATTCTAGCAATAATTTAACCTAGGGTTTATATTTGGAAAAATACCCATAGGTGAAAAGTGTTTATTTTGATGTTTTAAGGTATAATATGAAGCTAGAAATTATGTTAAATAACTTTTGCTAGTCGAATTTAAGTGAAAATGAGTAAAACTCCATAATCGGTAAAATACCTAATGTTCATAAGTAGATGTTAGAGTGAGAATTTGATGTTGTCATAGAAGAGAAAAATGTTCAGCTGTTGTAAAACATAAGAATATGAGATGAAGTTTAATTTTTGAGCTTTGGGGCAAAAGTGTAATTATGTAAAAGTTTAGGGGTAAAATTGTAATTTTGTCAAAGTTAGAGCCGAGGGCTGTTTTAAGGAATGTGAGTATTAAATGAGTTAAATTTGCTATTTTAGATCAAGAAGAATGAAAATCAAGGTTAGATAAAGGAAAGAACAAAGTTGAAGGCTAAGTTGGTGAATTTGGCTATATTTTGTACCGAGGTAAGTTTACGGTAAATAAATACAATATTTCAATAATTATTATTAATATTTTTTATTTTCCAAAAATTATGCATTTATTTTATGAATTTATTTTATGTTGACTCCAGTATGAGATGACAGAGAATCGGTCTTAAAAAGCCCCGTTGAAACATGAGGATTGTATCGGATACAAATGTCATGACATTTGGGTAAAGAGGTCCCATGTAAGACCATGTCTGGTACACAGCGTTGGCACCGAGATGAGAGGTCCCATGTAAGAGCATGTCTGGGACATGGCGTTGGCACCAAGATGAGAGGTCCCCCGTAAGACCATGTCTGGGACATGGCATGGGCACTGATATGAGAACATCCCATGTAAGACCATATCTGGGAGATGGCTTTGGCATGTTATTATCAGAAAGAGACCCAAGTATCCTTATTATTCCAATGTGATTCAACGGGCTAGTAAATAACTTATGTTCATGAAAGTTCAGTTAAAAGCATAAATGGCAAGTTCAAGTGAGTTATAAGAGTTAAGAGTATATTACGTTACCCATTGAGAATCAACATTTCAGCAAGAGAAAAGTAAGTCATAATTATGAGTTATCTAAGTAAACAAGTAAGTGAATGAGTAAGAGATCAAGCAAAGAGGAAATTAAAGATTATGTTACTCGGTTATTATTATTTGTGTTTAATGTTTCTATTTATTTACTTGTAAACTTACTAAGCATTATGCTTATTTTGTTTATTTTCTTTTTATATAGCATTATTAATCAAAGTCGAGGATCCTAAAGACGTCGGAGACCGTCCACGCTATCAACCATAACGACTCGGTATTTTATGATGAACTATGTTTGAACTATGGCATGTATAGGGACTTACTTATTTTGAATGTTGTATTATGATTTTGCTAAAGAATGGTGTGTAAATATCTAATGATGAATGGTTGTCAAAATGACTAAGTATGAAGGTGTTTGTTGTTATACATGTCTATGTGATAAATTATGCATAGAAATCATGAAAGAGTAATGATTTGCAAAGAAACAAATTTCAAACAGCAGCAGTGACGTGATTTTGAAAAATCACTTAGGATAGTATAAAATTAATTAGAGGGTTTATGATATATATAATTAAAGATTATTGAGTCTACTTTCATAGAAAAATAATGTTGTAGCAAAATGAATTTTATATTTTAACATATGTGAATTTTAGTGAGATAGGGTCAGAACTGTTTTTGGCGTCCCCTGTTCTGAGTTTAGAAAATCACTAAAAATTTTTCAAAAATATTTATGAGTTTTAATTTATATGTATAGATTCCTTATTGAGTATATTTTCTGTAGAAACAAGTGATAACACCATATGAAAATCCTACAATGAGAAAACTTATTTTTAGTGGAAAGAGGTCAGGACAGTCGAGTTGTGAAATAGGGGAGACTTTAACTAATAAACTGTACTAATTGGCTCAACCAAAAATTTTGAAAAATTTATGGTAAGAAGATATTTGAGTCTACTTTGAGGGAAAATTTATGGATTTAAATTTCGAGTTCCGTAGCTCGAGTTATAAATGATTTAGTGACTGCTGCGTGAGTGGACAGCTTTATCATAAATAGTGAGATAAATTTTAAAAGCAAATTTTTATGCCCCGAACTAAGAAGTTAAATAAAGTAATGCCTCGAGCTCGACTCTGGAAACAGTCTCAGGTAAGGGGTGTTACAAAGCCATCATCTTTGTTTTGTCCATCTTCCATCGAATTTAGACAAGGGAAACTACATTAAAGGAGCTTGAAGGTTTGACAAAGAATACATTGTGCATGTGAGTGAATTTCGATCCAGTTTTTAATTATTTTGAAGGTTAGGGTTTTTCCATGACTATATTCATATGGTCTTTGATGTTTGATGGAAGAAAATGAATCTTTGTTGATAGATAAACAACTTTTGTAAAGTGATTTTTGTTGAAATTGTCAATTTCAGATTTATTTGTAAAATGTGAAAAATACATGGTGAAAATGTGAAATAATGAATTGTATGAGTTGATATGGACCTATATGAAATTCAGCTAGCTTGGGTAGGGATGAAATTGCATGAATTTTAAATTACGAGCTTAAGGACTAAATTGTAATAAATTTAAAATAATAGGGGAAAAGTGTAATTTTGCCAAAATATGAATTTGGATTGAATTGAATAGAATGGTTATTAAATATATTTAATTTATTTATTTAGATCAAGGTAGACCTCGTACGGCTTTAGATCGGGGTAAAAAAGCTTTAGATTAGTCGACTCCGTTTCTACGCTTTTATCGTTGAGGTAAGTTCATGTAATTATGTAATGTTTTAATGCTATCTTTTGAGCTATATGCAAATTATGGATTGTAATGTAAATGATCGATGCAAATCCAACAATGTTACGATGCCTATTGATCCCCGTTTGAACCTTTGGAATTCGTAGGATACAAATGACATGTCATTAGGGTTTACATGTTTCGAGTGCTGATCTTGAATGTCCTACCGATGGCTGAGATATGGCATATGCTCGTGTGAGCAGCATCATGTAGCTTACATTTTGACCCACAGCTCGTGTGAGCAGGCCCATTTCACAGCTCATGTGAGCAACTATGTATATAACAGGAAGGATTACGATTATATTGTTAGCACAGTTCGTGTGAGCTATCCCGTGTATCCAATGATATTCTAATAGTTCAACAAGCATGAATTTGAAAGGAAATGGTAAGCATTCAATATGAACCAAGACATGTATGTCTGAAATATATTGAAATAATGAACTACATGAAAAATATGTTATGTTATGATGGATGGTGAATCTAATTGAATTATGCTCAAGTTTAATGGTTATCCATGTTAAATTCATATGAATTATGTTCAAGTATGCTAACATGTTTATGTTGGTGCTTAGGCTTGTGCCAAGCTAAAAGTTGGATTATGCCATGTTAAATTTTAATGTTATGAAATGAAATGGTAAGTTGTGTTTTATGTTATACGAACTTACTAAGCATTATATGCTTACATAGTCTTCTTTCCCATTTTTTATAGATAATCAGAAGCTTGTTCAGTTTGGAAGCCTGTCGAAGACCTATCACACTATCCCGCGACTATTTCAGTAGATTTTGAGGTTTTGAGTTATGGTTATAATGGCATGTATGGGTGAATTATGTTTGATGATCTAATTGTTATGTTTGGCATGTAAATATGTGGTTACATGGTTGATGACATTTTGGCATTTTGGTGCTTGATGGCTAATGTTGAAATGGTCAAGTGAGTGTATGTTTTAAAAGACCAATTTGGCATGTTTAGATGTGGTTTGGCATATGGTTAATTATGTTATGGTTTGGCATGAAAATAGGTCGTTGTTTTTGGTTGATTTATGCCAAATGTGTTTATGCTTTGGTTGATTTGATGATTTGTGATTGAGGTGGCTTTTGGCATATTGGTTGTATAGATTAATGGAAAAAATGATTTAGTCATTGTTAAGCATGTTTAGGTATGTTTTAAAGGCTTGGTGATATGTGCAAATGACTTGTGGGTGTGTGTTTGTTTAGGGTGAAGGGAATGGCTTGCAATTGGCCTATTTCTCATCCACACGACCAAAGACATCAGCATGTGTCTCAACTGTGTCTGACACAAAGCCATGCGACACGGCCATGTGTCCCCTGTAGGTTTCAAAGGTTTGCAAGTCAGGAAATTACATGGCCTAGCATATGGCCTGGCACGCGGGCGTGTGAGGCCACTTTAAGAGTTACATGGCCTGGCACACAGGCCTGTGGCTTGGCTGTGTGACCCATGTCAGAAAGCTACACGGTTACGAACACGGGCTGAGACATGACCGTGTGTATATACTTTGAATGTCCACATGGCCTGATACACGGGCGTGTGTGTGACCCCTATAGTGTAAAATTTTGTATCTTTTTCTATAAAATTCTAAATGTTTTTGATTTAGTCTCGAATTGTTTCTAAAGTGTTTCTAAGGCCTCGAGGGCTCGAAATACGGGCGATATACATGTATTTGAATGACTTTAGGTATGGTTCATGAAATGTATGTGATTGAATGTTTAAAGTTATGCTTTTGCGATAATGCTCTGTAACCCTATTTTGGTGATGGATACGAGTTAGGGGTGTTACATATGAGGTTTCGAAAGTTCTATAAACGTGGACCAACTAGATCGGTTTAGACTTCTCTAACAAAGAAATTTCAAAATGATGCTTGTCGATTCACTTCTCCTTTTGGATTCATTGGTAGAGATAGACCAAGACTGAGTAATATGAGATCCTTGAACTCATTGGTTGCTAGTGTGGCTAGTGTTAGAAATGTGGAGAAATCAATCTGTGAACATTGTGGTAAAAGTCACTTTGACGATTGTCCATTTAAACTGGGATCTTGCTCCCGATGTGATTCCACTGATCATTTACTTAAAGATTGTCCGAAACGATACAACTACTCTTGAAACCATACTGTTAGACCTGAGACTACTTCACAAAGAGGTATAAAACTAGGAAATAGTAGAAGTGTTACAACTAGTCGAGGAAAAGCTGTTGAGACCTGACTTAGGTAAATCCATGAACTCAATTTGTTTGTTCTTTTCTATTTTTACTAGTCGTCTGAATTATGAATTTTCTTATGGCTCATCAATTAGATAGATGATTTTTTTCAATGAACTCTTCAATTCAAGAAAGAAGCGATCCCTTCTCTCACTACTGGTTGATCCCCAGATCTACCCCTCCCCCTCCATCAACTAATCTTATTCTTGGATCTTATTCCTAAAATTAAAAAAATTAATATTTTTTATGTATTTTTATAATTTATTTGTGTATTAAATTACTATAGTCTGACATATATATTTCCTTCATTTTATTTCTTTTATTTATTGTTTTCTTTCACATATTTCCTTCAGATGAATATAAAACAAAAAAAACTCCAAAGGCTATTTTTTCATTTCACGGGTCGAGAAATCCATTTCAAATCTTTTTCTGATATACATAAAGTAAATAGAAAAAGATTCGAAGTTCCTACTTTTCAATCATGAGGAAGCTTCTGCTCTAGACGTTATTGTTGGTACATTCTCCCTTTTTGATATTAATGTATATACATTGATTGACCTTGGGTAAACACATCCCCATATATGCACTACATTAGTAAAAAAAAAAGAACATACTTGTTGAGTCAACCGTTTATATAGTGAGAGTAACAAACCCACTTGGTTAGTGTGTCTTAATTAATTAGATTTGTAGAATGTGTCGACTGAAATTTCGGGCTTATGATTTTCTTACTGATTTGATTCTATTACGATATGATGAATTTGATCTCATTCTAGGGATGGTTTGGTTGACCGAGCATGATGCGATAGTGAACTTTCGATAGAAACAAATTACCCTGAAATATCAGAATGGTGAACTTATCTGTGTTAAGGCTTGTGGAACAAATTATGCGAAAAATATAAATTCAGCATTTTCGTCTTATACATTGATCAAAAAAGGTTGTGAGGCGTATCTTGCATATATTCTTGATTATTGGGTATCGAAATCGAAAATTGATCAGTGTCGATAGTTAAAGAATTTGCTGATGTGTTTCTCGAAGAATACCAATGTTATTGTAACGTGTAGGTTTGTGCAAGTATACACAGTCGTTATCAAGTGATAAGTAAGTATAAGAGTTATCATCTCCACATGGACTGTGTCTATTAATCAAATAATTTCAAAATAATGAATTTACAAGTTGGTAAAGAAAACACAATAATTTGGGGTGATAGATGTTAAGATTAAATTAATTATCTAAATGGAAATTAACCTAAATGTAAATCAGAGGAAATATGCAAGGTGATGGTTTAGCAACAATTTTCACACGTTCAAGAACAATAACATGAATAAGCTAGAATAATGACAACCTTTGACTTAATTAATTTTTCATCATGCTTAACAATGTTTGGGAAATATTCCATGGCAACTCGATTGTTCATTAACCATATAAGTTCAACTGAATCTTATACTTAGAAAAATATGCATAAATAAATGTCATAATTTAACTAAGAATTCCTTAGAATTTATGTGAAGTAATAGGGACATGTTAGGTTTGAAACAATTTAATCACATAATGCCTAAAGTTATGCGAGGTAATAAGTTCTCTTAGTCTATTACGAACCTCTAATTTATTCTGATTAGGATATGAATTAAGCATGCATCCTCCAATTATCGTGTCCATTAGTTATCATCTGATTAGTATTGACTAATTCTAATGCATTCAAACATATTTTAATGCATGAAATACATTATGATTTTAATTGAAAGCATGAACAACTGAGACACAAAACAATATAAACATGAATTAAATGAATTTTATCCAGTCATTGCAATTATTCTAGCTAAGCAAAATTAAGTCATCATTGTTAATGGAAAAACATCAAAACAATTTGCAAACATGTTGAATAACTAAGAACAAAATTAAAGAATAGGAAAGAAGATACTTTTAATGACTTTGGTGACTCCCCGAAGACCGATCATAGTGGCTTCCTCCAATTCTCGTGATTGCTCCTTCGCAAACTATTTCTCAACGTGGCCTACAAATAGTGGTTTTCCTCAAGGAAAATGGAGGGCTTATGCATGGAAGAGATGAAAGAAATGAGAGGAATGTGAGTTGATGGATTAGCGAGGGATGATGGAATGAGAAGTGAGGGTTGGTATTTGTAGTAGAGGGATGGCATAGGAGTTTATTAAAAATAGCGGATTAGCGAGGGATGATGGAATGAGAAGTGAGGGTTGGTATTTATAGTAGAGAGATGGCATAGGAGTTTATTAAAAATAGCTTGGAGATCCCTTGGTTCTCTCCTTTTCTTGGTCAGCCTTGAAGTGTGGAGAAGGAGGTTGATGGCTGCTTGATTCATGCTTGATTTCATGCAAGGGGTTGGATAGTTTCTTGGGTAATAGTTGAGGGTTGACTCTTGATTCTTTCACAAGTGTAAGGACCTCCAAATAAATCTTCCAAAAGCTAATTTTGGGCTGCTCATATGTCTTTTCCAAATTTGGGCCATTCTCCCCCTTGTTGTACAGTTTTTTAACACCCAATTCATAGTAGACTCAATCCTTTTAAACAACCATCTTCCAAGTTGGGTTGCATGGAATTCTTAGGTCCAATTTAATGAGCTTGCCATCCACATGATGTACAATTTAACTTGTGCTCATGTGTGATATTATTCAACTCCCATGCTTTATTAATTCAATAGTACATCTGCAACATTTTGAGTAAAAAATTAACATCCAACATAAAATAATAAAATAATGCAAAATTAATGCTTATTTGTATAAAATTGTGAACTTCACTTAATTTATGTCTAATGTCTTAATATGACTGAAAATCACCCAATTAGATATCAAATACTCGAGATTGACAGAAATTCTAAGTAAAAAGGTGATATAAATAATTATAGAAAATCTATATAATTTAAAGTTTACACACCCCCTAAAATTAATCCATTGCTCGTCCCGAGTAATGTTTCATGCAAAGCAAGAGTTTATGGCAATACTGCACAATATTTACAAAGAATTAACTTTTCCCATAAACATGCAACAACAAATTTATGCTCACAATCTCTTTTCACTAATAAATTGCTCACATACAGATATTATTCCAGAATTTTATGTTAAGTACAAGAAGATGCTATCATAAGTCATAATTTGCATGCATTCCAAAGTCGTATATAGAATTCACCATTCAAAAAAATTTCCTTATCTAATTAGACAAAACAATCTTAAGGTTTAATTATTGGTTTAATATGTTGCAGTTAGTAATTTCTCTCCAGTAATATAGTTGGCATAATTATCAAAATCAATAGGTCTTTGATAAGGTTGTAATTGGACTAGGCTCAAGGTAGGGATAAAAAGAAGTGCTTTTTAGGCTAAATCATCTTAACCTTGACTTTGTCTTGGACCTTTTGGGTTACATCTTTCCTACTAATGGGTTTTAACACCCCAACTTTAATTTGAAGCTTATGCCCAACAATACATCTCAATACTTGAGTATTTATTTTACTCTTTTTCCTCAACAATATATCTCGACATTTGGGTAGAGATTTTTCTTCTCCTTTTTTTTTTGAATCATGAATCATATGTACATCTTTCTGAATTTCCCCCCAAATTTGTATCACCAAGACAAGTATAGTTAAGATTGGTGAAAAGTAGAGTAGAATTAAAAATATGATAATATGACTTATGATGTAGGTGAATAGTAATAAAATAGGCTTAATGACTCAAACTAAGGTTTCAAGGGTTAAATTCATATGGTAGGCTTAAAAGGCTCAATAGTCCAAAGAAAATGTAGCTAAATCATATTTAGATTCTTATGCCTCTTAGAATTTCATCTCAAGAAAGTTACTAAGACAATTATAAAGACTTAAACCTTCAAGCATGTCTATTTCTAAAGAAAGGAAGTTTTCACGACAAAGACTATATAAAACTAATATAAAACACAAACATATCATAACTAAGGTAACATATAACAAGAACTTAAATAAAATAAAAAATTATACTTGCATATGCCTAACTTATTAACAAAAATTGTTTCTAAGCATCACTTTATTGCAGCATACTTATGTGTGAAAATTGATTTCTTTTTTAAATCATACAAGATTGACCCTTAGCCCCCTTTAAAAAAAGCAATATCCTTATTACAAAATAATAAAGTAGTGAATGAAAACTGTACTCCAGGTAGGACTCAAAAAAGAGAGGTGAGCCATGAAGATTGCTTAAGTACCAAGTCTTTCTTAAAAAATCCAATCCTTAGACATGTACATTCACATTGCCACCCTACTATGCTCTTTACTAGAGAAGAAAATTAATGGAGGAGCATTGGCTTAGTTTGTTCCTAATTTGCAAATTATTAACCTTTATTATGCATAAAATAAAATATTCCTAAAATAGAAAATGTTTTAAAAATAATACTAAAGAAAAAGAAATTCCCCCTTTTATTCATCTGAATCATCCTCCTTGTCTTGCTCCTTTGTCTTTTCGTTCTTGTTTGAATTCACATCCTCTTCTTTCCATCACTCAAAGATATGATCTGGGAGCTCAGGAATGAAATTGTTAGAGATATTTTTAAAAGTATTCCTTATGGAATCATCTCTAATTTTTGCACATTTCCAATAAGCCTGTTGTTGGTTATGCATAAATTTCCATATATCTATCATAGTTGAAAATTTTAATTTCTTCATAGTGTTTGAAGAAGAGGATATTAGAACGGTCAACTCAGGATTAGCACTTGCCTTCACTGGTTCAACAACATTTGGTTCCACCCTCGGTTCAAGGCTGTTTGGTTCCTCTTCAGATTCTATTTCTTCTTTCTCATTTACTGAGTCAGCTTCTGATTCAGATTTGGTTGAGGACTCATCAGGTACTGGTTTGTCTGGTTCATTTGGCTCAATCTGGTTCAATACTTCAACATTCTCCACTAACCTTTCAAGTTCATGTATTGTTATGCAACCTTGAACATAACGACCTTTTAGGTTTGCTTTTGACTTAAGTTGGGCCCGCAAGAAAAGTGAAGTAATCAATGATGGAAAAAATAAGCACTTTCTGCCTTTTCCCTTACACAATCTTGGATTTCTTTGAGAATAATTTTCCCAACATTGATAGAACTTTCTGTCATAATTGGATACAACAAAAACATTCATTCCATCAAGATGGCGGAACTATGTGAAATTGACATGAAGCTATATCGAACAAAGTAGAACCATACCTGGTTTTAAGTACTCCTTTCGGCAAGAATGACTTTCGTATTTTCTTATAATCCATTAGGATCCTAGATTTGTAACAACATTCAGTACTTGTTGAAGAAAATCACAATTCATATTTGTCATCATGGCAGAGTCCTCATCTTCATCAACATTAGGTAAGTTAAACAAATCATTAATGGCCTTAAAAGTAAGGGGTACCTTCTTCTTACAAACAAGAACCTCATTAGCATCTGGCGTGGTCAAATTGACGTAGAAATCTCACACTAATTCCTCTTTAGGCATTGATCGTGCATCACAAAATTGATTCCAATTTAAGGCATCAATTGTTTTTTGAATTGACAAAGGTACAATCATCTTGTCTTTGCTCTCCAAATTGAAACCTTTTTCCGGCATCATGTGTTGATTTTAGAAAATAGAGTCAAATCTCTCCCTTACTTCCTCATCTTGAACCCAAATCGGGTTTTCAGCAGAATATTTTGAAGATCGAGTTCTTTTACAAGTCATGGCAAAGTGGCAAAGATTTAAGAGGTGGTAGCAAGAGTGGTGCGATGATGATGAACTGTTAGAAAGGGATTTGCAACAACAAAAGGGAGTTAGGTGTGAATGCCGCAACAAAGTGAAGCTTATTGTAACACCCCTAACCCGTCTCCATCACTAGATTTGTGTTACAAAGTATTACAACACACGTATTCGATTTCAGAAATATAGACTATTATCACAATCCAAACTGGAATTAGTCATCTGATTCTTCTGAATATGTTCCCGTTTAGTTAACAAATTCGAATCTTCTCTTTACTTCTCACAAGTTCTCTAAAGAATTAACAATTCAACTCTCAACTATGTAATAATCAACCCAACATGATTCAAGGTCATTTGAGTGAAGCATTAATGTAAACAATGAATTCCTTCGTGGGTTGAATCAGTACCAGATTTTCTATCAATAAAGTTTCCAATTGATTAAAACTTTGCTGATCTGATCAAACAACTTCAACGTTCTTGAAATAGCTAACGGGATATGGCTGAAGAATTCGATTCGTCAGATCCATAAATGTTGTAGGAGCATTAGTCAATCCAAAAGGTATAACTAGAAACTCATAATGCCCATAATGGGCTTTAAATGTTGTTTTTGGCACATCAACATCTTGACTCATAATTGATAGTAACCATATCTGAGATCAATCTTTGAAAACACTGTAGCACCTTTCACCTGATCAAATAAACCTTCAATATAAGACAAGGAATATTTGCTCTTTATTGTGACTTATTCATTTCTGATAATCTATATACAATCTCATCGACCTGTCTTTCTTTTTCACAACAGAATAGGTGCGCCTCAAGGTGAGATACTTAATCAAGTAAAATCTCTGTCAATTAATTATTGTAATTGAGCTTTTAATTCTTTTAGTTCTGTACAGAACAATCAATATCAAAGCAGTTCTTAACATTAATGCTATAGCAAACTCGACTTCTCGCTTTGGAGGTAAACCGACAAATTTCCTCAGGAAAAACATTTGTAAACTCGTAAATCGTCAGCACCTAATCAATTTCATTTATGATATTCTATAATCCAGGACATATGCATAAAAATGCTTCACAGCTTTTTCAGATCAATTTGAATACAAATATCACTGAAACCATATTTGAAACATAATCGGTCTTAGCAAATTTAACAAAAATCAATTCACTGTTTGGACATCTCAAATCAATTCATTTCTAGTGGTAATTCACTACAGCATCGTGTACAGTCAGCCAATACATTCCCAGAATAATGCCAAATTTGTTAAAAAGGAGTAACATCAAGAATAGAAAAGGTACCCACAACAACATCAGTAGCTAAAGCCTCCTCGCTCACTCGGATCACATAAACTCTGGCGGAAACTCAAGCTTTAGATCGAACCGCAATATCTTTTGTTTTGCTTCTACTGACTCTAATTGTGCTTCAAATCCCTGGTTTTCTGTCTCTCATATAAGTAAGAACAGGTTTTACATTTTGATTTATGTTCAACTCAGCTCAATTTGACAGTCTTTCTTATAATAATCTAGAGATCCGCAAATGAAATAGGACGTGTCTTTCAATCTACAAATCCCAGAATGATTTTATTGACAAAGGCTACATTCAAGTCTATTTACATCTCCAACATTACCCGCATTGGTTACTAAAGTCAGTGGTGGTTTCACATTACTCTATTTCATTCTATATCTACTAGAAAACCCTAATGGCACTGAAAATGGCTACTCGATTCTCTCTCTTTTTTTACGGGGAAGTTTAAAACGTTCTAGATACATTATGTTTATTAAAGTCCTAAACTCTTGTATCGCTCTGTTCCTCGTGATAAAAAATTTCTTTCAGTTTTTGATCCTGATCAAATAAAATTACAATTTCACGAAATTCCATTGCACTCACAAGAATTTTAACCTCATTATTGAATTCATCTTCAAAACCAATACACAATTCTTTTTCAATTTGCACCATTATATGAGCATATTTATTGAGCTGAACAAACTCTCATTTGTATTCCTCAACTAATCTATTCCTAGCTTAACTCAAGAAATTCTTTTTTCTTCTTGTCCAAATATCATTTTCTGACATATTTCTTTCGGATTTCATTTCGAAAGAAATCCCAATTAATCTATATTTTTTCAATACCATAGTAGTTAAAGTCAACTACCAATGAGAAGTCTCCTTTTTTAGCGGTGACACAAAACATCTTAGAAAATCTTTGGAGAGACATAACATTTCATTTAAAACTCTTTCTGTTTGCTAACCAGTACTTGGCTTTGGATGAATCACTAATCACATGACCTCTAAACAGTTTGGCCCCGCATTTTTTAATTTTAATCAATAGAAAGCCTGTGAATATTCTGTCGAATAGGGCTTTGAGGACAAAGGGTGGAGATCATTGTGCCACTAAATTAACTCTCAAATATACATTAAACATGTCATTCATTACATTGAAAAAGATACGATGAACCTTTTTTTTAGGCCCTTAAAAATCGGGCATATCATGCGCAACCCCTAAATCGATGGCTAGAACATAACTATGTACTCTGTTGGAATCTGCTCGATTGGATTTAGTTGACATCTTTAATCTATAAGGAAACAAGTCAAACTGATTCGGATTCATCACACTATCACAGGTTATAAACATGTATTTCTAGAATCAATACATGCTACTTCAGTTTGAGAACCGAATAAATCGTAACTCTTACACCACTAAATGTAACATCCCTAACCCGTCTCATTCGTTGAATTTGGGTTATAGAGTATTGCAACACATAACAACAAAAATTTACATCATTAAACCATTCATTTATTAAATTAAATAACAATAATTGAATCTACATTTCATTCATAGCATAATCACAATTACAAGCTTTAAAATGAGCATATAAGACTTAAGAAAATGACTTTGAAAACATCTCAGGACCATTTTGAATTAAAATAGAAAACATGAAAAATTTTGAAAATAGGGGTCACACAACCGTGTGACAGAGCCCAAGCCGTGCGAATCAAGGACATGGTTGTGTTGTCAAGTCGTGTACAATTCAAAATATGGGTCACACGGCCTTGTTGCAGACCGTGTGCTAGACCGTGTCAATATTGCACCTAAAATTAACAAGACACATGGCTGTGTGAATTGACTATGTCTGGCACACGGTTGTGTGACAGCTCGTGTCTCAGGTCATGTGCGCCCAAAGTAACTACCAACACAAGCATTTTCATGTACCATTTCTTAAGAACAAAATCAAATCACTTCCAGCTCTTTTCACCTATTCAAAACACATCTAAACATGCAAAAAACATACCAAAAACATGCAACCTATGTGCCTAACCAATATGCCCACATTGGCACACAATTTAAATACTATTCCAAATTCATATTCAATATACACATGTTCTTATTTTATAAACCAATAAACATATGTATTCATATATTTCTTTTACATCCAATGAACCAAGCATCAAACCACTTTCATAATGCATATAGCAGATGGTAAAAAACACTTATATGGACATACCATTGCCGTCACACACCACATTTAACCAAAATATTAATTAAGCTTTACATCAATAAGCTTATTTCATACTTCAATCGACAACTTGCATCCAATGATCTACGAGGAAGAAAAACCAATTCGATGTAAGCTTGCATAAAGCTAAGTTCAAAATAAACTTAAACTTTAACTTACTGTAAAATATAGATTAAACATTTTACAAGATAATTCAATATCATGGTCATGAGTTCCTTAATTACCTATACTCAAAACAAGTCTCATAAAGTTATTGAGTTCATATATGAAACATATAACTTTATCATATTATCAAACATACACTTAAAAACACATTTGGTACACAAACCAACCATCACATATTCGTTTAACATTTAACATCTTTATTTCTAGTCTCTGTAACAACCCATTTTAGTAAAATTAGAACAATGGTTTTGGGACCATAAATTCAACGAGTAAATTATTATTTTGTTATTTTAATATCTATGGGATGTTAGTAAGGTTGTATTAAAATTTCGTTAAGAAATTTTGATGTTTGCATGATTAATTAAGTGAAAATGACTAAATCGTAAAAAGTGCAAAAGTAGAGTTCTATTAGTTAAAGGTGTCAGTTAGCTATGAAACATTAAAATAAGAGACTTGAATGGTAAATAGACCAAATAATGTGATATACGATGTTTATCGACATGGTTTGAATGAAATTATTAAAGTTTTTAAAGGTTAAAATGGTAATTAGGTAATTAAAACCTAAAACAAAAGAAAGAAAAATTAGTATCATCTTCTTCAACTGAATTTTTGACATGACTATGCCTCGGAGCTCAACAAAATCCTATTCTGATCCCATCGAGCTTCTTAAGGGACCCATAACACGAGCTCGAGCTAAACACTTCCAAGAAGTTGTTTCAACTTTATTTGCTCAATTTTGGAAAGAGAATGAGCTTCATGTTCAAGGTGAATTTCGGGCCAACTCGACAAAGGCTCCATGCATCTTGGTGCAAGCTGATTTTAGCTCATCTCTAGCTCCTCGAGCTATTTTCAACTCGAATCAGCTCACTTGAGCTCATTTAAGCTCGTTTGAGCTCAACCGAGCTTAGTTTCAGCTCATTCCTTTAACCTTATAATAAAATAAGCATTAGTTTTATTTTATTTAATTTGATACAGCTCATGACTGAATTCCCCAACTCAAATTAGTTCATTAATTGATTTCACATGTTTGAGCTAGCCAAACTTAATATACTAGTTAGTCCATAATTAATTATTTTTAATTTATCTTAGTATGTTAATGAATTTGTCTTGATATGAACTAGGTTCAGCCAAATGTGAAGATGTATTTAATACAAGATTCATGTATGGCTTGGAGCAAAGTATGGAAGGGTGCATGCACAATTGAGGTTCAATGGATGACATTTAAAGGGGCACATGTATTTGGGACGTTCATGCAAGAGGGAGCTGCTGAATGTTCATGCATTTGAAGATTCATGGACCATATTTATGGAGGAACATTCATTGGGACATTTTCATGCATGCTTCATGCATATTCAAGATGATCATCAAGTATTCAAGGCACATTAAAGCTTTATTCAGCCAAGGGAGATGTAGGAGCATTAAAGGGCTGCATATTCATGGAATTATGTCTATTCTTCAAGGCTAAGTATGCATGAATGCATCAAGTGAAGCAACATGATGGTTCGACCAATTCATGCACCCTCTTTAAGCATGAACCAAATTTTAATGCTTTAATGTGAACATTTTTATTATTGTGTGAACACATAGATGCCGAATTTGAGTAGTCATCTTTGTGTCTATAAATAGCTTTCTTGTAAACATTTGAAGGGAATTTTGTCATATATATGAATGAACTATTGTTCTTGTGAGGTTTCTTCCTCTCTATTTCGTTTGAGTCTCGAATTGACTTATCTAGCTTGCTAGTGGCGTCAACCCGAACTCTTTGAACTTATCACCAACCTTGGTATGGCGTTCATCCATTTAATTATACCTTTGGTTCCTACCTCTTTAGGTAATGGGTCAAGGTCCATCTTCTATCTTCCATTAACCCACCTTAAGCGATATAAGTCCCGGGGCAATACTCATCATAGTATTGAATCGTTCTTGAAGCTTGAGTTCATTAATCAATCCATCTTATCTATCAACTTTTTACTTTATTTGTTAAACTGAACTTATAGAAATCAAACCTTGCCTATCACTTGAACCCTTTTGCCAACTTCTACTCATAAGTTATCTAAAATACATTCTCTCACAACAACGAACGAAACTTCTCGTCGACGATCGGGCAACTTACATGGACTTGACTCAACCTACCAAGCCGGTTCACGTCAATTTTCACCATTAAAGATAGGGCTAAGTTCGTCCAAGCTTCCTTTAGTGCATGTAAGTGATTTTGTGCCCCGTTCTTTAATGATTTTTATATTTTTAAAGTCGTTTTAGCTTAATCTAGCTAGCCCGAGGGTCAATTTGTAAAATTGTTAAAGATTGAGAGTTATTCCATGAATGTTTTTGAATGATTCTTGATTTTGCACGGTAGATTATGAATCCTTATTGATAAATAAACAAGTTTTGTAAAGTGATTTTTTATGAAATTTGCATTTAGGGATTGGTTTGTAAAAATGGTAAAAGTTCATGGCTAATTTATGAAATGATGGTTTGTATGGGTTATTATAAGTCCCTAATAAATTTGATTAGCTTGAATGGGATATTAAAATGCTTAGATTTCAATTTATGAGCTTAAGGACTAAATTGTGAAAAGTTAATATGTTAGGGGTAAAATAGTAATTTTGCATAAAATTGAAATGTGGAGTAAATTGAATACTAAAGGGATTAAATGGATTGAATTTGTCTATTTAGGTCAAGATAGACCACGTACGGAATTAGATCGAGGCAAAGTTAAAGCTTCAAAATAGATCGATTTAACCTTCATGCCCCTAATTGACGAGGTAAGTTCATATGATTGGTTATTGAATTAAAGTTGTTAATTTGAATGGTATATTATGTTATATTAGTGTAAATGGATTGATGTATAACCATACCAAAGCTATGATGATTTGACGGATGATGAGCCCCAATTGAACCCTAAGAATTCGTAGGATACGAATGACATGTCATTAGGGATTTCATGTTTCAGGTGCTAGTCTTGAATGTCTTATCGATGGTTGAGATCCTGCATTTGTTGTGGATACTCCACAGCTCATGCGAGCAGTATCATGTAGCTTACATTTTGACCCACAGCTCATGTGAGCAGGCCCATTTCACAGTTCATGTGAGCAATGATTTAAAGGAAAGGTTATAGTTATATGTTTAAGCACATTATGTGTGAGGTTTCCTGAGTATCCGATGATAGTCTAGATGGTTCAACGGGTATGAAAAGGAAATGAAATGGTAAGTGTTCAAATGGAATGTATCATGTACTTATGAGAGGGAAATGGTGACATAAATGAGATGAATAAATGTGTAAGTTATTTGTTATGAATAAATTCATTTGAGCAATGTATAAATGCACTAACTTGTGTATTTGGTGATGTTGTATAGGTATTGTGCCAAGCTTATGGTATTAGTTGGTGTTATAATTATGCTATTTACTCTTTGCAAATGAAATGGCAATGTGTGTTTATGTTATACTAACTTACTAAGCATTATGTGCTTACATAGTTTCTTTCCTATGTTTTATATATTATCGAAAGCTCGTCGGAGATCTATCACACTATCCAGCATAAATATCGGTAGTTTTTGATATTTTGGCCAAGGTTATAATGGCATGTATAGGTGAACTTATGATGTTATTTTGGTGAATGTTTGGTTGGGATTTGGCTTTTATTAGTTGTGGATGTTAACTTGGTTTGGAACCATTTGATGCTTGCTAGGTTATGTTGTTTTAGCTATCTTATGATACATGTTTTGGAATTGTTCATATGGTATGTTTTGAAGTAGCTTGATTATAGTTAAATTATCGTAGGTTTGATGCCTTGTAGGTGTGCAGAAATTGTTCATATGATTATGCATGAAATGGTTTTGGGAATAGCTTGTTCTAGGTGAATTTTTGGTCCATACGGCCTGAGACAAAGGCGTGTGACTCAGTAGTGTGTGACACAAGGCCTAGTGACACGGCCGTGTGTCTCCTGAATGTTCTTTTGCATGCAAGTCAGTGAGTTACACGCCCTAGAACACGACCTAGCACACAGACGTGTAGGGCTATTTCGAAAGTTACACGGCTTGGCACACAGATGTGTGACACGGCCGTGTGACCCTATGTAGAAAGTTACACGGGTGAGGACAGAGGTTGGGACATGGTCATGTGTCTCTAGTTCGAAGGTTACATGGCCTAAGACAATGGCGTGTGTCTCAGCCGTGTGAGGTACATGGCCTGGCTACACGACCGTGTTAATCCTATATTCCATAATTTACAACTTTCTCCTAAACTTTCCAAATGATTTCAAATTGGTCCTGAAACGTTTCTAAGGTATTTCTAGGGCCTCGAGGGATTGATTTAGGGACGAAATGTGCATGTATGATTGATATATCTTATGTTTATGTTAGTGAATGAAATATTGTTTAGTTGTTTTTGATTGTACGGTAATGCTCTGTAACCCTAATCTGATGACAAATACAGGTTAGGGGTGTTACATTTAGTGGTATTAGAGCTATGGGTCAGTCGATTCTAGGATTGAATGTAGCATGTATGGAGTCTAAAAATACATGCCATTATATAATCTGGGATAGTGTGATAACTCCTGACTTAAATTGAACTATGTTTTCATATAGATAAGATGTCATCCAACCGAGCTGATTCCAATGAAGTTGATAGTAACGCGCAAGCAAGCCTCCATTCATGGAGCTGCGTCTAGTGGTAGTAGGCTTGTATCTGAGGGCCGGAGAGGAGAGGCTAAAGAATCCTTCTTCCAAATGATGTCAAAGTGGTTCACAGAGTTGGTGAGAATGAACCCTATGGCTAAACAACCTCCACCCCCACTCGTACCCCAACCGGTCCCTGTATTTTCTTAGTGTTTGGAACCAGTGCGAGTAAGTAAGCCTCTAGTTGATAAAATCCAAAAGTATGGGGCTGAAGAGTTCTGTGGGACAGCCGAAGATGATCTAGAGAGAGTTCAGTTCTGGTTAGAAAACACAATTAGGGTTTTTGATGAATTATCTTTTACACCGATTAAATGCTTGAAATGTGTTGTTTCTTTGTTGAAAGACTTGGCTTATTAGTGGTAGAAAACCTTGATTGCGGTAGTACCAAGAGATCGAGTAAATTGGGAATTTTTCCAAACAGAGTTCAGAAAGAAATATGTGAGTTAAAGGTCTCTAGATAATAAACACAAAGAGTTTAGGGTTGAATAACAGTGGCTGAGTACGAGAGGGAATTTGTGGGACTTAGTAAGTATGCCCGGAGATGTGTACCAACGGAGGTTGCTATGTACACTCGATTTGAAAGAAATGAGGATATTAAGTTGTTAGTCAAGATTCTAGAATTGAAAGAATTTGTAGTTTTAGTTGACAGAGCGTACAAGGTTGACGAACTCAACAAAGCAAAAAAAAGCCAATTCTGAGGCTCATGATACGAAAAAATGACCTATGGGAAAATCATTCTCGTCTCCATCAAAGAAATCAAAAGAATTTTATAGTCGTTCATCAGCTTCGATGGGTTATTCTGGAAAAGATAAAGGAAAACAACATTCGAGCTTGAAACCTTAGGCTACGTCTGTAACGAGCATGGGTTGCGTAAAAACAATAAGCTTAAATGTTAGCAATGTAATAGATAACACTTTGGTGAATACAGACTGAAAGACAAGCCGTGCTTTAATTGTGGTTCCTATGATCATTATCTCATAGGCTGCCCTAAAAGGTCTGATAAAGAAAAAGCTCAGAATACTCATTCGGGTAACACGGCTGTGAGAGGGAGACCACCCCTGAACATTGGAAATGCAGGTAATAGTCAGAGTGGGATGAAAGATTCTGCTGCGAGATCTAAGGCACGTGCACCAGCTAGGGCTTACACAATTTGTGCTCGAGAGGAAGCTTCAGCACCTGATGTGATCACCAATACATTTTCTATTTTTGACTCTAATGTTAATGCTTTGATTGAATCGGGGTCAACGCACTCATATGTATGCACAACTTTAGTGTCAGATAAGAAAATACCTTTTGAGTCTACTGGGTTTATGGTTAAAGTAATGAACCCTTTATGTTAGTATGTGTTAGTTGATAAAGTCTGTAAAAGTTTTCCTTTGATGATTCGAGGTTGCAACTTTCTGGCTGATTTGATGTTATTCCCCTTTGATGAATTTGATGTGATTCTAGGTGTGGACTGGTTAACTCTGTATGATGCTGTTGTGAATTAGACGAAAGTATATTGTGTCAAAATGTCAGAATGGTGAAAAGCTTCAAATTGAATTAGACAGACTGGATAGTGCATCTAATGTTATTTCAGCTATGATGGCATAGAGATATGTTAGAAAGGGTTGTGAATCGTATCTCGCTTATATATTTGATTCTAGAGTTTCAAAATTAAAGTTAGAATTGATTTCGATTGTATGTGAGTTTACAGATGTGTTTCCAGAGGAATTACTAGTGCTACTACCGATCAGAGAAGTTGAGTTTGCTGTTTGAGCTAATGCCGAGAATATCTCCAATATCGATAGCTCCGTATAGAATGACACCCAAAAAATTAAAAGAGTTGAAAGCATAGTTACAAAAGTTGGTAGATAGGGCTTTGCTCGACCCAATTTTTCTCCTTGGGGTGCTCTTGTGTTGTTTGTCAAGAAAAAGGATGGGTCAATTCGATTACGTATAGATTTCTAGGAGCTCAACAAAGTCACGATCAAGAACAAGTATCCTTTGCCACGTATCGATAATTTGTTTGATCAGTTGAAAGGTGCGACGATATTCTCAAAGATTGATCTTCGTTCTGGTTATTATCAGCTACGAGCTAAAGACTCTGATGTGCCGAAAACTGCGTTCAGTACCAAGAACGAACATTATGAATTTCTTGTTATGCCATTTGGTTTGACCAATACACCTACTATGTTTATGGACTTGATGAACAGAATATTCAGACTATATTTAGACAGATTTGTTGTTGTATTCATTGATTACATTCTGATCTATTCATGAGATGAGATAGAGCATGCCTAGCATTTGAGAATCTTTTTGCAAACTTTACGCCAAAAATAGTTGTTCTTCAAGTTTAGCAAATGTGAGTTATGGCTCTTGGAAGTCAGATTTTTGGGACATCTAGTGTCGGTAGATGGTATTAGAGTTGATACGAGTAAAGTCTTAGCTATAGTGGACTGGAAACCTTGAGAAATGTGTCAGAAGTTAGAAGTTTTCTGGGTTTAACCGGATATTATAAAATATTTGTTAAGGGATTTTCGATGATATCTACACCATTGAGGAAACTGCTTCAAAAGGATGTCAAGTTTGAATGGTCTGAAAAGTGTCAACAAAGTTTTAATCAGTTGAAAGCATTGTTAACGGAGGCACCTGTGTTGGTCCAGCTAGGGTCCGATAAAGAATTTGTAATTTATAGTGATGCTTCATTGAATGGTTTGGGTTGTGTTTTGATGCTAAAGGGAAAAGTGATAGCGTATGCTTCTCGACAGTTGAAACCGCACGAAAAGAATTATTCGACTCATGATTTAGAGCTTGTAGCTATTGTATTTGCTATAAAGATTTAGTGACACCATTTGTACGGAGAAAAATGTCACATCTTCACAGATCATAAAAGCCTGAAGTATTTGATGTCACAGAAAGATTTGAATTTGAGACATCATAGATGGCTCGATTTGTTGAAAGATTATGATTTGAGCATCGATTATCATCTGAGAAAGACTAATGTCATTGCTGATGCACTGAGTATAAAATCTCTATTTTTTTGCGAGCATTGAACACGCGGTTGATATTGACTGATGACGGTTCAATTTTAGCAGAATTAAAAGCTAGACCAACGTTTTTGCAATAGATTTGTGAAACTCAGAAAAGTGACGATGAATTGATCGATAAATGGAAACTGATTGAGTCGACATCTGGTTCAGATATTCATGTCGGTTCAGACAATAGTTTGTACTTTAAAGACAGAATTTGTGTTTCGAGAAATTCTGATCTCATTCAGAAGATTTCACAGGAAGCTCACAGTAGTAGCTTGTTAATTCATCTTAGTAGCAATAAAATGTACGATGATTTGAAATAGATGTATTTATTGGTGGCTATTTATGAAACTAGAGATTTTAGAGTTCGTATCAAAATGATTGGCCTGTCAGCAAGTTAAAGTTGAGCATCAGGTACCTTCAGGTTTATTACAACTTGTGATGATTCCAAAATGGAAATGGGAACATGTTACGATGGATTTCATATTGGGATTGCCACTATCTTCGAGAAAGAAAGATGTTGTTTGGGTTATTGTAGATCGTTTGATGAAATCTACGCTTTTCATTCTTGTACGTATGGATTAGTCACTTGAGAGATTGGCAAAGTTGTATGTTTCCAAGATTGTTAGATTGCACAGTGTGTCAGTTTCTATTATCTCTGATAAGGATCCACGATTTACGTCTCGATTCTAGAGCAAGTTACATGAAGCTCTAGGTACTTGACTGCATTTTAGTATAGTGCTTCATCCACAGAACGATGGTCAGTCTAAGCGAGTAATTTAGATACTCGAAGATATGCTTCAATGTTGTGTTTTAGAGTTTGAAGGTAACTAGGAGAGATTTCTTACGTTAGCTAAATTTGCTTATAATAATGTTATTAGGCGAGCATTAAAATGACACCATACGAAGCTTTCTATGGTTGAAAGTTTCGAACTCTGCTATACTTGACTGAGTTGGGCTAGAAAAAGTTATTCGGTGTTGATTTGATTCGAGAAACCGAAGAAAAGGTCAAAGCTATACGTGATAGCTTGAAAGCTACTTCTGATCGTTAGAAATCCTATGCGAATTTGAAAAGAAAGGATATAGAGTTTCAACTCGGGGACAAAATATTTCTGAAAGTATCGTCGTGGAAGAAAGTTATTCGATTTTCCCGGAAAGGACAATTTAGTCCGCGATTTATTGGGCCGTACGAGATCATTGAATGGATTTGGCTAGTAGCTTACCGATTGGCTTTACCGTCAGAGTTAGAAAAGATTCATAATATATTTCTCATATCGATGTTACAACAATATCTATTAGATCCTTCACAGGTGATTTCACCTGTTGATGTTGATATACAGCCAAATATGACATACAGTGAAGAACCGATTAGAATTCTAGCTCGAGAAGTTAAGGAATTGAGAAATATAAGTATAGCTTTAGTTAAAGTTCTTTGGCATGACATAGAATAGAAGAGGCTACCTGGGAACTCGAAGAAGCTAAGAAAGTGCAATACCCAAACCTATTTTCTGCTAAGATTTTCGGGACTAAAATTTCTTTAGGGGGAGAGTTGTAACAATCCATTAGTGGTTTTGAGGCCACAAATCCTAGGAGTAAATTATTATTTTATTATTATTTTAATTTATATGGGATGTTAGTAAGGTCGTATTAAAATTCCGTTAAGAAATTTTGATGTTTGCATGATTAATTAAGTGAAAAGGACTAAATCGTAAAAAGTAAAAAAGTAGAGTTCTATTAGTTAAAGGAGCTAATTAGCTATGAAATTTTAATATAAGGGGCTTGAATGGTAAATAGACCAAATAATGTGATAGTGGATGTTTATGGACATGGTTTTAATGAAATTATTAAAGTTTTTAAAGGTTAAAATGGTATTTAGGTAATTAAAACCTAAAACAAAAGAAAGAAAAATTAGTATCATCTTGATATCATCTTCTTCAATCGAATTTTAACAATTCAAGATAGGGCTAGGTTCAGTCAAGTTTCCTTTAGTGCATGTAAGTGATTTCAAGCCCCGTTCTTTAATTACTTTTATATTTTTGAAGTCGTTTTACCTTAATCTAGCTAGCCCATGGGTCAATTTGTAGAATTGTTAAAGATTTAATGTTATTCCATGAATGTTTTTGAATGATTCTTGATGTTTAATGGTATATTATGAGTCCTTGTTGATAAATAAATAAGTTTTGTAAAGTGATTTTTGATGAAATATTCATTTAGGGATTGATTTGTAAAAATGGTAAAAGTTCATGGAAAATTTATAAAATGATGGTTTGCATGGGTTGTTATAAGTCCTTAATAGATTCGGTTAGCTTGAATGGGGGATTAAAATGCTTAGATTTCAATTTATGTGCTTAAGGACTAAATTGTGAATAGTTAAAATGTTAAGGGAAATACTAATTTTGCATAAATATGAAATGTGTACTAAATTGAATACTAGAGGTATTAAATAGATTGAATTTGTCTATTTGGATCAAAGTAGACCACGTATGAACTTAGATCGAGGCAAAGATAAAGCTTCTGAATAGATCGATTTAACCTTAATTGTCGAGGTAAGTTCATATGAACGGTTATTGAATTAAAGTTGTTAATTTGGATGTTTATTATGTTACATTAATGTAAATGGATTGATGTGTAATCGTACCAAAGCAATGATGATTTGACGAATGATGTGTCCCGATTGAACCTTAAGAATTCGTAGGATACAAATGACATGTCATTAAGGATTTCATGTTTCGGGTGCCGGTCTTGAATGACCTACCGATGGCTGAGGTCCTGCATTTGTTGTGGATACTCCACAACTTATGTGAGTAGTATCGTGTAGCTTACATTCCGACCCACAACTCGTGTTAGTAGGCTCGTTTCGCAACTCGTGTGAGCAATGAAGTAAATGAAAGGTTACGATTATATGTTTAAGCATACTTCGTGTGAGCTTTCTTGAGTATCTGATGATATTCTAGATGGTTCAATGGGTATGAAAAAGAAATGAAATGATAGCTGTTCAAATGGAATGTATAATGTACTTATGAGAGGGAAATGGTGACCTAAATGAGATAAACAAATGAGTAAGTTATTTGATATGAATGAATTCATTTGAACCATGTTTAAATGCACTAACTTGTGTATTTGGTGATCTTGTATTCCACAATTTTCATGCACTGGATCCCAGAGGCTGCAAGCACCTACTCCACCTTCCTTGACAAGTTTGCTTGGTCAAACTATGGATAAGTCATCTGGTATTTTAAAACCTGAAAAGTTTATCCCCTCCACTTTATCTCAGGACTCCCAACTGCTAAATATGTTGCATCAGCAGTATTTAATAGAGCAGCTGCAACCTTAGACACCAGTACCAACACCACAGGTGTTGCTGCTTGAAAAGATCATGTTGCTTAAGCTGCAATAGGAACTGGGGAACAACAACAGTTTTTACGGCAACAACAATTGCTTTCGCAGGTTTTGCAAGAACATCAATCAAAGTAACATTTCGGTGAACCCCTTACGTACACTCACAGACTACTACAATACCAACATGCCATTCATCCATGGACCCCTCTCGACTTCACCAATCATTACATAATGTTCTTCAGATTGGTTTGCAGATCCCAGGCAACCAAGATGAACAAGCCCATAACTTCATGAATCTACCTCCAAAATTTTCCTGGGATTCCAATTATGCTATTAGTTTTTGATCCCCACCTGTTGTTCTACCACATGAGATGCTCAGTAGTATCAACTGTCAAAAGAGCTGGGGGACTAATACACCAGAACTGGTTAATGGCATCCAACAGCCTTTGCTAGTGACAACAATTGTTGAAAGCTCATCCTCATTGGAAGTGAACTTATCCTCCCAGGAGGCATCTCTCATGCAAGAGCCTCTCGTTTCTGAATGTCATGCACTTCCTATGGAGAAGCCATTAGATTATACTTAGAAGATTGATGAAATTGCACCAGTTGTACCTACTGTGGATGATGCAACCTGTAGAACCTAGGACCACCATGAAATTGCTACTGCTAGAACCTCTAAAATTGATATACCTATTAACGAGGGTGTTCAATCTACTAATTCTATTGATGACCTGCCAGTTGGAATGATCAGCCTTCTGTGGTGAGAGAAGCTAAGAATGTTGAAGCTCATGAGGTAAGAAAAGCTTTAGAAAAGAAGTCTAGAAGGCAAAAATCTAGTAAATCATCGATTGTACGGTAATACTCCGTAACGTTAACCCGACGACGAATACTGGTTAGGGGTGTTACAAGTACTTATTTCAAATGTCCCTTTTTCCCATATTTATATTCTCATAAATATTTTGTATAAACACTTCATAAAACTATTATATATATCCATATAAGCATTTCGTATAACCATTTCATCTAAACATTTCATCTTACTATCTCATTTATATATTTAACTCATAATCATTTTTATACCACATTTTGTTTCAATAGTTCATATAAACATATCATAAAATACTGAAATTCATCTATTTGACCCTTAATTGTCATTTTACACTTTTACCCTAAACTTTTACCTTTTATTCAATTTAGTCCCTAAACTCAAAACTTAAACAATTAACACAATTAAAATCAAACTAAGCTAGCCGAATGTTACATGGCTCTCATACAACCCATGTTTATCAAAATTTCACATAAAGTCATGCTAACTTTATTATGTTAGCAATTTAGTCCTTAAACTTTAAAATGAACCAAAATTACTTTACAAAATAGTCATATTTAACTATCAAGCTTATAAATCTATCATCAAAATTTCAAAACATTATAAATTCATCAATGGAAACTTTAGAAATCTTTAACATTTTTGAAAGCGGAGGTAGGGGTTAACTAGATTAAGCTGCAACGATATAGAAAAAATAAAATTTACGAGAACCAGATAGGAAAATCATTTACATGCATCAATCTAAGCTTGGCCAAATGTGAGAAGATTTAAAAATGGATTTTTGGGTGTTCATTTCGAGTGTAGCTAAAAGAAGATGATGATTCCTTTCTTTTATTTATCATTTAACTTTTAATTATTAATAAATAAAGATATTTTTAACATATAAAATACATAACATTAGCCATTAACATCCACTTTATTTAATTAAGGTTAAATATCCATTCAAACCCTTGCACTTTAAAATTTTAAGCCATTTAACTAATAAAAATCTATAGTGGTTGACTTTTGTAACTTTTACGATTTAGTCATTTCTCCTAACTTAACTATCCAAACATCAAAATTTTTAGACTAGTTTTTAATATACCTATATAATCGCTCCGTAAATATTTAGTAAAAATATTTATGGGCTCGATTTATAAAAATGAGGTCCCGATACCTCATTTTCTAAGACCACTTTACTTTAGTGGCAAACCATTTAGACTTAACTATTCATTCAAATCATAAAAATTGTTAAATCAAAATTTCATATAATACTATATTTGACTCGTAGATATAATAATATTTATGAAATCACTCGTCGGATTTGTGGTCTCGAAATTATTATTTTCGACACCACTAAAAACGGGCTGTTACACTTATAGGGGCGACAAAAATTGGGTATTTTTCTCCTTACCACCGTTCTGGGCCTTGAGCCCAAACAGCAAAATTTGATTACATGTACTAAAATAAAAATGAACAGAAATAAAAATATTAAAACTTGGGCCAATCTTGACCCTCTTATTGAACATAAAAAGAAATAAAATTAAAATTCCTTTTAGGCAACTTAGAAAATTTTTGTCGAAGAATTACACCAAATTAATTTCCCAAGAAAGGTTGGAGAGGTCACAAATGGTCCTGTTTAAGTTCCAATCTCCTTAGACAGAAATAATTTGATGTACTAATTCAAGAATTTTTTTTCTTTTAACTATGCCATTTATTCAAATGAAAAAAAAAGCTGAAAATAAAATAACGATAGAGAAATTTAAGATAACTCCCTCAATGTCATTGGTGATTGTCACTAACTGGGGCGATGTCAAAGGGCCACTTGTCATACCAATCATACGCATCTAGAAAAAAAGGTACTATTTGATGTGATCCGGCTCGATGATGTAGAGTTGAGTCACTTGTTTACCCGATTGTCGACGAGAAGAGTCGTTCGTTTGGTGAGAAAAATGGATTTTGATTAACTTTAAGCGGAAGTTGGAAAAAGGGTTCAAAGGATAGGTGAAGTTTGATGATTGATGTTAGGTTCGGGTTTTACAAGAAAAATAAAGTTTATAATTTTAAAGTTAAAATGGAGATGGTAAAGTGAACTCAAGCTGAAGAACAATTCAATACTATATGAAGTATTGCCCCGGGACTTATGTTGCTTAAGGTGAATTTGATGGATAGTCGAAGATGGACCTTGACCCGTTACCTATATTAAGGTAAGAACCAAAGGTATAAAAAAGGTGGGGAACGCCACACCAGAATGGTGATAAGTTCAAGGAGTCGGGTTGACGCCACTAGCAAGCTAGATAAGTCAGAACGAGACTCGTACGAAATAGGATAGGAGGATACCTCTCAATCAAGTTTTCAATAATCAAATTCTGTAACCTTTTACAATAAACAAGTAAGCTATTTATAAGCCTAAAATGCCTATTGATATTCGGCATCTATGTTGTTCACATTAACTTAAATCCTGTTCACATAGGTATTTAACATGTTCACACAAAAGCATTAAAATTCGGTTCATGCTTGAAAATGGTACATGAATTGGCCGAACCATCATGATGCTTCACTTGATGCATTCATGCATCCTTAGCCTTGAAGAATCTCCATAATTCCATGAATGTGCAGCCCTTTAATGATCCTACATCTCCCTTGGCTGAATGAGGCATTAATGTGCCTAAAATACTTGAATGGTCATCTTGAAAATGCATGAATCATGCATGAAACGTCCCATGTGTTTTCCCCATAAATATGATCCATGAATCTTCAAATACATGAACTTTCAAAGAACTCCCTCTTGCATGAACGTCCCAAATGCATGTGCTCCTTTAAATGCCATCCATTGAACCTCAATTGTGCATGCACACTCCCATACATTGCACCAATCCATTCATGAACACAGTAGCAAATAACATCAATAAGTTAAATGCTCTTGGACACATTAAATTAGTAGCATATGAACTCAATAATTTGCACATTAAATTAGTCCATACATATTAACAATTTCGACATATTTAAAACATCATAATTAATTAAATATTTAATTTAGATATAATTAAAACACTTAATTAATTATTTGTCCAGATTTTAACAATTTAATTAACTTAAAATAAACAACTAATTCACCTGAAGACAAATTAAATGGTTTATTTCAGCAAAATAAATGCAAGCTAAAGAAAGCTAAAAATAAGCTCATTGGGTTGAGTTGAGCTGAATTCAACTCGAATGAGCTGACTTGAGCTCGAGTGAGCTGGAAACGAGCTAAATGGAGCTCAATGAGAAGGAATTGAACTAATTCAGCTCGCATGGGTTTGCAAGCAATGCTTAGGGAGCTGGTCCAAAAGTGTGCCCGAGGTGTGGTCGTATCACTATTGCCCAGTAATTATGTTTAGCATTTGATCATGGAATAATAGCGGGAAATGGTCTTTCTACTCTATTTTACTCCACTTTCCGCCATTCACACAAATTTGCCTACATGTGATTGTCATTAATGGAATCAACTCATTATCCATGATACCTTCTTTCTTTGGTATAGGTCCCACCTACGGAATATCATAAATGGGGTAAATGATCGTTACTTTTAACCATTGAGATTTGAGTTTCCCAAGATCAAATACTCAAGATTGGATCAAACTTTTCTATCCATCGATAGATTCCTTTTCAGTAGCTAATATTCTCAATAGTCCACTTGATACCCTTCTCCTGCCTTTTCAAAATTGTTAAGTCTAACTTTTCCCTTGATGGGTTGGGTTGCTTGTACTCATATGATGATAGCTCTAATGATTCAAACTGATCTTTTGAATTGAATCATTTCGAGTTAGCTTCCAACAAGGCCAAACATGTATTGTCCTCATCTTGATGTGGAGAGTCAAATGAAATACCTTCCAACGAATCATTGAATTCTAATTTTATAGAAACCAGCAGATCTGTTTTGGAGACAATAGAACAATCTTTAACCTCATCAAGAGATCTTATGGTCTTGTGTACATTAAAGATCACTTATTCATCTTGAACTCACATGGTGAGTTCGCCTTTTTGTACATCTATTATCGTCCTGTCGGTTGCCAAAACAGGCCTTCCTAGGATGATTGATACTTCTTTATCTACTTAAAAATCTACGGGCTCTTGATCTAAAATGTAAAATTATTCATTCATTAGCATACATTTTAGTTTCAATCCACTTCATAATTTATACCATTCAATTTTTAGAATTACACAATTACCCTAAATTTTACAATTTTTGCAAATTAGTCCCTCACCAGTTAGCCCATCAAATGAGCTAATTTTTCCCAAATGACAATTTATCTAAATATTTTAAACTATCACACAGCCTTTGATAAATGAAATTTAATACCAAACCCTAATGTTTAATCTTTTTAACAATTTGGTCCTAAAATCAATTTCTATTAAAATTACTTGATAAAATCATCATATAACAAAATTAAAGTTCTAAATCCATGTTAATTAATCATAAACTTCTAGTACTCATCAATGGTAACTTTCAAAATTACCCATGAAAGCAAAAGCTACTGAAACAGATAGTTGGACCTAATTGTAAAAGTCTTAAAAACATAAAAATTTCAAGAAAAAGGAAAGAATTAAACTCACTTGAATAAAAATATTAAAAACCAGCTTTAGAAGCTCTCCTGTGGCTGTTTTTGGCTGAAGATTGATGAAGAAATGTCTGGATTTTCAAAATTAGTCTTTGTTTTAAATTTTTATCTTAATTCTCAAATGACCATTTTTCCCCAAAGTCATCAAATTTCAAGATTTTTCTATGCACATGCCGTTTCAACCTTCTAATAAATGTTTGATTTTCTCTTTAGTCCTCCCTTATTCACCACTTAAGTTATTTAATCACTACTTCTTTAATTAGCAAGTTTTGCACCTTTTCCAATTTACTCTTTTTTACTTAATTAACTATCAAAACATTAAAATTTTCTGACGAAACTTTAATACTAACTTAATGACACTTCGCAAATATTTATAAAAGTATTTAAGCTTGGTTTATAAAATTAAGGTCTCGATACCCTATTTTCAAAACAATTTACCTAATAAATTCTTTTAAAACAAAAATCACTAATTCAAAAGTCTTCCTAAAATCGCATTTAACTCATAAATAATAAATAATAAATTTTTTGAACTCATTCATCGGATTTAGCAGTTTCAAACCACTATTTTCGACACCACTAAAAATTAGGCTGTTACACGTGGTGAGGGCATTTGCGATGTAACTCTTTAAATCTTTCCCATGCCTCGTATAAGGATTCATCATCCATTTGTTGAAAAGTGATGATCTCATTTCACAACAGAGCATTTTTGCTAGGTGGGAAATTCTTTATCAGAAAGCGTTTTGCTAATTCTTGCCATGTAGAGATCGAATATGGTGGCAATGAAATAAGTCATGCTCGTTGTAACACCCTAAAATAGTGCCTAGGAGTTTTAGAGGTAGTTTAGGAATTTTAAACTTAGAGTATTTGGAATTGTGTGACATTGTATATCGGTAATGTTTTCGACTATTTTCTTTAGAAATTTAAATAATTTTTTGAAAATGTGCTTTGGAAACCTTTAAATTTGGGAAAAGAACTGATTTGTAATAGAGTCAAAAAAGTGAGCATTTATGTTGCAGTTTTACCAAATTTTAAAATTGAACCTAATAAACCCTCATTCCCAATTTTATTTCATTATAGTTGCTCTCCAAAGTTGCTATTGTCGTTCCTTATTATTCATTTGATCTTCTAATTTATTTCTGAATCTCAAACCATAATACTTTGATTTCCTATTATTCCCAAGTCAATTACCTTCATAAATCTCCAAGAAAAACACTCAAAAACTCCATATATTTCATCATCTTTTTCAATCGTGGGTTTTTTAGATTTGCATCAAAACTCATTTAATCTTCGATCAAAGGTAACCATTCATCTAACCATTATTTTTTAATAATATTTAGACTTTAAAACTGAGTTTTTAGTTACTAAATTGCATGTTTTAAGTAAAAACCGAAACTAGAGTCGTTAATGGTGAAATTTGGATTTTTGAGCAAAAACATGATTTTAAAGTATCTTTTGATTAGTTTCAATGTGATTAAGAGGTTTCTAAACTTACTTTGAAGTTTAATTAAGAATTTCTAATGTTTTAATGAATTTTTGGAAGATAGCTTTAAAACATTTTGAAAAATGTCAATACCATGAATTACGTAGTTTTGTGTAGTTTAAAGGTTGGGAATTAGCCATAGGTGAAATATAAGATGAATGGAATTGGTTTTAGGTGAAAAGACTGAGTATAAATTGAGATATTCAAATTTAAAGTTTTTTATGTTAAAGGTTTTAGGTAAAGGAGAACTTAGCTTAGGCTTGTATTTTGGCTGGTTTAATGAATCCTTGGTTGTGATTTGACTGTGTTTATTGGATGTTTGTTTTGTGTTAAGCTTCAGGTTCGTTAGAACCTTCTACAAGTTAAAGGATGAGCTAGTTTGAGCTTTTCGCTTTTTGGCAAAAGCATAAAATGGTGAGTGTTTGGAATTGCTACTCGTAGACATGAGTCATGTCTTGTTTGGGAATTTAGTGGTAGCCTAAACCCCTACTCTAATTTTGAGTGTGAGGCTCATTGTATCTTTACTTATTTTGTGGTTTTTACGCTTCTATGAATATTAAATTGTGCATAGTGATGAGAGGCTCAAACATGTGAAATGTGGATATGGTAATTGTTGTGAAAAGTACAAATTTATACATGATATATATATGTTATAGGAAAGTGATAGTGTTTTGCAAAAGATGCTAACATGTAGAGATAGTGCACGGATAATCGGTGAGTGATATGTGATTGTTTTTAAGATATTTTGGCCTTGTAATCTTGAAACTGTTGGATATAGTTTGTCTGTTATAGGATTGTCAGTACTCATCTATATGTACAATGATTTTGGGTGTTGAGGCCTTGGGACATGATGGGGGGATAAGGGAATCTGAGCTAAGCTCCATTCAATGGGACATGTAAGGGGAAATAAGGAAGTGTTAGATATATGCTACACTTTTGGGACATGTTTGACTCTATGTGTAACATCCCAAAAAATGGGAGTTAGTAGAACCAGGTTTGTGAATCGGGAGAGAGTGGTCATGCCTTACTTTTTGAGATTATCTATGCATTTTTATGAAATAAATGAGGTATTGGTTTGTTGGTTAAGTATTAGTGAAACGTTACTTCAAACCAAAGTTCAAATCCCTTCTCTCTCACCATTTTTATTATTTTGCAAATTTTGCCTTAAACCCTAGTATGTGACATGCCTTCTTTTTAAAATAAATATTGCAAAATTATTTCAAGAATGAGGAAGAAGCCTAATGGTTAAAATAAATATGAGAAAACATGGAAATTAAATGAGGTCCCAAGTTTGAATCCTTTCTCTTACGAAATAATTAAATTTTGCAAAATTCCTTGTTTTTCTTAATGTGTGCGCCATCGATACCCTTGAACCCTAAGTATAAATACAAATTTTTATTTTATTTTTCAGCCTTTAGTTCAATTTTTCCCTACCCTAGCCGTTCACCCTCTTCCTCTCCTCTTTTCTTTCTTTCTCCCATTGTTCTCGTCGCCTACAGCTCTCATTTTACCATATCTTTCTTCTTCTTTTTGCATCAAGATTGTGCACCATATCCTATAATATATTTTTGACATTTATCCTCATCTAAATCAACCCAAAATCTAAAATATTGAACCCCAAGATTGATCTCAAACATTGCCAAGAAAGTGTCATTGTCGTTTCTTTCAATTAGCTTGGGTAAGATCTCTTTTCACTTCAATTTCTTGATTAATCTTGTCAATTTAAAACCAAAATTTATAGATCTGGAATTTGATGGATTTTAAATGACTTCAAAATTATTTTTCCATATTTTAATGAGATCTCAAACCATTTTAGAATTCAGTCCCAATTTTGGCCACCATGGGTGGTGGTGCTTGCTCCTATGTGCAAGAAGGGGGGATGTTTTATTTCTTTGCTCTTGCCCATATTTTTCCAAAATTGAATTGTGTTCTTGAAACCTTCTAATCAGCCTTTAATCACATGTTAATTAGGGTGAGACATTCTTGATCAATTAGCCAATCGGATCCCACAAATAATGAAGCGTAAGTACAATTAAAGATAACTAGTTTATTATTTTGACATAGTTATTAGGTAAATGTTATGGATTGATTAAATGATAGAATTGAGTAATTAATTAGCTACTTACTTTCCAGTATATTATTGAATTAGGTGCTGACCCAAAAGCCCCAAATCATCCGTAAAGGTGAAGAACAATTGTACGTACAGTTCGCATCTATATACTGTAAGGAATCTAACTAGTTTGGATTCTAAAAATAGTTATAATTTCAATGATTGGTTTGAACTCATAAGTGGGTGTTTGGGGGCTGGTTTGATGATAAATTTATTGAATTTATACTGAATTTTTGTTTAGGCTCGTTTATGGAATTATTAAGCAAAATTGGAAGATTCGCTAGTGTGTTGCAAGGAGCGAAAAATAAGGTGTGGGTCCTAAACTCAAAAAATTGTTTGAAAATGTTAAATATCATGTTATATTTGATAAATTAGCTTGCTGATTGGATTGATTTAATAGCCTAATTATTGATTTTGTGAGTGGCTGAACCAGGTATGTTTCGAGCCTTCAGAGATTGACATGTTGGCAAAATCGCTAGTTTGATAATATGAATGTTTGATTGAGTTTGTAATTGCATATTTGAGTTATGAGATATGAGAATGTTTGACTAAATGATATAATGTGTTGAGATATTAAACTTATGTGTGATTTAAATGCATGAGATATTTGTTATATTGTGTACTGCAAAGGGTGCTATTTATGCACAATGAAAATACGTAAAGTATGTGAAATTGAATGATATGGATTGATACCAACACAATGGTAATTTGAAAGATTGGAATACTATTTCTATTTACTGATAGTATGTGATTATTGAGGACATGCTGAGCATGTCAAATAAATGTGAAAAGTATTGAGATATGATTATGTATGAGATTGTGTGACATATTGCATATGCATCGGGTTGGGATTTTATGGTTGACGGAGAAGTTCCATGGAGTACCAACGGCATATTAGCTCTGTATTATTTTGATATTTATGTTTTTTTAAATAACTATTCGACTCACACTGAGCTTTTCATAAGCTCACCCCACAATATTGTTGAACTTTTCAGGTAAACCTTGAAATTACTACCGGAATCAGCATCTAGAGAATCACCTTGGACCTAGACTATTTTTAATAAGTATTAATTAGTCTCTATTGGTTTTGGTTTGTAATTTTCAATGACTTCTAGTTAGTGGCTTGGTAACTTTTCTTCTGGGATTTTTGCATGCATGGATTACTTAAGCATAATAACTAGATAATGCATGGTATTAGAGTTAAGTAAAATTTGATATTGTTCCCTAATTTCATCTACATTGCAAAGGAACCATTTTTAGAAAAACAAACCGATAAGGCAACTAAGTTTCCAAAATGACTTGAAATATGCTTTTTTCGCTATAATAGTTTAACATCGAGTTTTTTTAAAGAAGAGCGACAAGCACACAATTTTTCTAAAACAACACTATCAATAATAAAATGAATCCTAAGTATACACGACCTGATGAATGAATGCTTTTAAGCTAACTCATTGTACAACTATGATTTTCTCTAAAATGAGTTTATTTAATGTTTGCAAAAGTAACTTAAGTTAGCTTAGCCATTTCGGTAACTAATGTAACCTTCTCAATCTAGATATAACGTCTAGGCCGGGTTTGGGAGGTTGCACTACGAGTCTATATGGTGTGCTAGAAATCTGTGTATTTGATGAGTGATGAAAAAGCTCACTTTATGTTTCATACCTCAAGTGCCAATTTATCGTTATATGTGACTTGTGTGAATTTTGATATATGCTTGATTAAATATGTGTGTTACATGATCTATATTTGCATGAGTATGTAATGCTGTGTGGATGAACCAGTAGATAATGCATGGATAGGTACTCTATGACACTAGACATGGGAATATTGTAATTGTACTTACAAATGGTTGTCTTGAGAATGCATGATGATATGTTTGCGAGGTGGTTATTCTAATCATTCACTAAGATTGTTAAGCTCACCCACTCCCTTCTTTACCCATTGCAGATTAATTGTGTGTTGGTGTGAGCGATGTGGTTCCCGAGAGGTGTTCCAAGCAAGCTATTGTTTTATTCCGTAGGTATTCTATATTTATTTACGTTTTGGGAAAAAGACAATGTGGTAGACTTGTTTAATGCCATGATGTGATTGGACTAACTATCGATTTTACTTTTGTCTTTTTAAAGGTTTAAGAGTTTATATGTATGCTTAAGTTTATGAACATTGATGATGGCATGATGAGACTTGCTCGGACATGTTTTTAGTATTTTGTACTATTTTTAAAGCCGTTTGGATGGTTATTTGTCTTAGTAGTTGATTCATGATGACTAGTAACACATTTGGAATGGATATATACACTTGTATGCTGTATTTTATGTTTTGAGGAAGAGGTATCGATAACTGGGTTTAAAAACTGATACCTCTATGTTTCAAAATTAGTAAGGAGTCAGAATAGGGATTTGGTATCGATACCTTTGCTAAGTATCAATACTTGGAGTGAAAATATTGATATTTCATAACAGGTACTAATAATTTTTGAGACTTTGGGTTTTTAATCGAGAAAGAGAATGAAAGTTTGGTATCATTTTTCAAGTGGTATCGGTACCACTTAAAGAAATTATAGATACCCTAGTGTTAGTATCAATACCTACGGACATATTTTGAGAATTTTGCTAAATAAAGCTATTGCATGTTTAATGATGTTTTCACGACCAATCGATGTAATTTTAGCATGTAACAATGGTAACCATCTAAAATGATTAACTTAAAACCTATACAAACATTAAAATGATGGATGTTTTGTTTAGAATAAGCTTTCTACTTGTTTTATGTGAAATGAGATGGTTGTGTGACACCTTGTATTTGTGCTTCACAACCAGGCAGGGTATAGGGTGTTACATTTAGTGATATCAGAGCTTTAGGTTCATTATGATTGGACCAAGGTGATTGTTGTGTGTTTGGAGTTTCAAAACTCATAATTTTAAATTTTCCCGTTTTCTTGAATTTAGAGATATAACATTGGTTAGATTGCATAGAATTGTTTGAAATGATCTAATTGAACTGTATGTGGGTAGTAACGGGAACACATTACCTTAATCCTAAATTTTGTTTGTAGGAATGAGACTTGGATCATCTTATTGCCACTTACACCATTTATTTGTTTGTGTGTTGCTAGATTATTAGATATGCCTTCTAGACGTGTTAATGTGAGAGTTAGTGCCAAAGACGATGGTACATCTTTTGCCCCTCCTATGCCACCACGTAGAATGAATATACTTGATGAAAGTTGTGATAGGAGCATTCTGACAGATTGTTGGTGCTAACATTGCTCCTACACCTGCTAATCTCGCACTAGTTAATCGAGGTTCGCCGCTTGAACATATTTGGGCATTGGATGGTCAAGAGTTGTTTGGAGTGAAAGGTATTGATCTGACCATAGCTGAGTACTGGTTGCAAGGAGTTGAAAGGATCCTCGAGCAATTGTCTTGTTCTGATAAGGAAAAGTTGGGTAATGTTGTGTCCTTACTCGATGGTGAGGCTCATTGTTGGTGGATTACAGTTAGGAGAGGTACTATTTCTGATAGATTGACTTAGAGTTACTTTCTCGAGGTTTTAAGAGGAAGTTTATGGACGTGCAATATATGGAAGCTCATAAGCATGAGTTTTTGGATTTGTTTTAGGGTGACTTATTTGTGGTAGATTATGAGGCCGAGTTTGTGCGACTTAGTCAGTATGCTCTGGAGATGATACTTTTTGAGAGGGACCACTGCAAGAGGTTTCATTTTGGGCTTAATCGCGAGATTCAGGTTTAGTTAGTAGCTCTAAATATGGATATGTTTGCTGAGTTGGTTGAAAGAGCTAAGGCAATTGAGGAGACCTTAGCTAAACTGCCTCATTCTATGGTTACTGATTTTGGTAAAAGAGCTTCCGATGGTGCATTGGGTAGGCCGCATAAGAGAAGACGTGATAGTCATAGTATTGGTAAGGGTGCGAGACGCAGGGCTCGATCGAGCCAGTCTAGGCAGTAGAGTGGTACTGTGGTTAGTGCTAGTGGTTTGACATGTGGTTCTATATGGCTGCTTTGTGCAAACTGTGAGCGTAGGCATACTGGAGAGTGTTGTAAGTTGGTAGGTGGATGTTTTAAGTGTGGATCAAAAGAACATTTTCTAAGGGATTGTCTGAATAGATTTGAGGTTTCGCTGACTTAGAGTTTGGCACCTGCTTCTGCGCCTAGTAGAGGCCATGGTTGTGGTAGAGGTAATGGGAACGACATAAATCGGTTGGGCAGTAGATTGTTGCTCATACTGTTGTTACACATGTTGAGTTTGGAGGCGCAGCTAGGGATTATATCATTAAGGAACCAAAAGATTATGATTCGATTGACGTTATCGCAGTACTTTCACTTTGCAGTCTACTCCATTATTTGTTTTAGTTGATTCTAGTTCTACACATTTGTATATCTTGAGTGAATTGGCTTATAAGTTATAGATTCTTGTTCAGACTATTGGTTTAGATATAATTGTCATTAGTTCTTTAGGTGATAGTGTAGTAGTGAACAAATTTTATCGTAGCTGTCCTATTATGATCCAATGACATGTTTTCTCTATGGATCTTATGGAATTGCCTTTGTATTGATTTGATGTTATTCTTGGTATGGACTGGTTAACTAAGCATAGGGCTAAGGTAGATTTTGAGACTAAGCGGATTTCTTTGAGGAATAACAATGGGTTGGAAATTGTTGTAGTTAGTGAAAGACTGGATTTTATGTCTACTGTGGTTTCGGCTATGAAGGCTTAAAAGATGATGGGAGAAGGTTGTAAGGCTTGTATAGCCTATGTGATGAGTTTAGTTAGTAAGGATTTAAGAATTCAGGATACTTGCACTATTAGGGATTTTCTTGACATGTTTCCTAAAGAGTTGCCTAGTTTACCGCTAGGTTGTAAGGTGAAGGTCGATATTGAGCTTTATCCTGGTACTGCACTGGTGTCCATTACTCCCTATCGCATGGCACCAAAAGAGCTCAAAGAGGTAAAGATTCAATTGCAAAGTTACTCGATAGAGGGTTTATTCGACCGATGGTATCTTTGTGGGGCGCACCAGTTTCGTTTGTGAAGAAGAAGGATGGTACGATGAGGATGTGTATTGATTATAAGCAGTTGAATAAGTTAGCCATTAAGAATAAGTATCCTTTGCCTTAAACTAATGATTTGTTTGATCAGTTTCAAGGTGCAACAATGTTTTCAAAGATTGATCCTTGATCTAGGTATTACCTTTGAAAGTGAAGGAGTCTGATGTGTTGAAAAATGGTTTTAGGACTCGATATGGGCATTATAAGTTCTTGGTGATGCCGCTTGGATTAACTAATGCCCATGATGCGCTCATGGATTTGATGAATCGTGTGTTTCACCCGTATTTGGATCAATTTGTGGTTACGTTTGTAGATGATATTTTGGTATATTCTCCTTCTGAGGAGGATCACGATGAACATTTGAGGGTTGTTTTGTAGATTCTTTGAGATAAGCAGTTGTATGCAAAGTTAAGTAAGTGTGAAGTGTGCCTTAAGAAAGTTGTGTTTTTAGGACATGCTGTATCGAGAGAAGGGATTTGAGTGGATCCAAAAAAGATAGAGATGATTTTAGAATGGAAGCTACTTAGGAGCGTTACCAAAGTTTGGAGTTTCTTGGGTTTAGCTTGTTATTATCGTAGATTCGTTGAAGGGTTTTCTATTATTGCTGCACCCTTAACGAAATTGGTTCAAAAAGATGAGGTATTTGAATGGAATGATGCTAGGCAGGAGAGTTTTGATCAGCTTAAGGCAATTTTGACTAAGGCATTAGTGTTGGTTTAACCAGAACCTGGAAAGGATTTTGTGGTTTATATTGATGCTTCGTATTTGGGCCTTGGTTATGTGTTGGTGCAAGAAGGGAAGGTTGTGGCTTATGCTTCAAGATAGTTGAAGATGGATAGCGCAATTTACCTACTCATGAATTGGAGTTAGCTACTATGGTTTTTGCACTTAAGATTTGGCATCATTATTTGTATGGAGAGAAGTGTGTTATCTATACGGATCATAAGAGCCTTAAGAACCTCCTCACCCAAAAGGAATTGAATTTAAGGCAAAGACAACGGATTGAGTTGTTAAAATATTATGATTTTGTGATAGAGTATCATCATGGCAAGGCGAATGTAGATGCTGATGCTTTGAGTAGAAAGTCGATGGCAGAATTTAGAGCTATGTTTGCATGCTTGAGTTTAGGTAGTGGTGGTGGTTTGTTAGTTGGACTTCAAGTGAGGCCGACTCTATCACAATAGATTAAGGGGAAATAACCATTAGATGGAGAATTGCTAAAGAGGATTCGACAGGTTGAGCAAGGTAATAAGGGAGATTTTCATGTTAATAGTGATTGTATCTTGAACTTTCGAGGTAGGTTGTGTGTGCCGCATGATGTTGAGTTAAAGTAAGCGATTCTTATTGAGGCGTATAGTAGCCCTTATGCTATGAATCTTGGTAGTGGCAGGATGTACCATGATCTTAAAGAAGTTTATTGGTGGCCTGGCTTAAAGCGTGATGTTATAGATTTTGTGACTCGATGTTCGGTTTGTCAAAAGATGAAAGATGAACATCAATTTTCTTCGGGTTTGTTCCAATTGATTACGATTCCTAAATGGAAATGTGAAAGAATTACCATGGATTTTGTTTCAGGTTTACCTTCGACTCCGTCGAAGAAAGATTCAGTATAGGTCATAGTTGATCAATTTTTAAAGAGTGCGCATTCTTAGATGTGCGTACCTATTCTTTGTAGAAGTTAGTTGAATTGTACATTGCTAAAATCATTCATCTTCAAGGTATTCCAGTTTCGATTATTTCAGATAGGGATCCACGGTTGACTTTGAAGTTGTGGAAGAGTTTCAAAAAGGCTTTGAGGTCGAAGCTTAGTTTCAATACGTTTACCATCCCCAAACTGATGGTAAATCTAAGAGAGTAATTCAAGTATTAGAGGATATGTTACGAAGCTGTGTGATTGAGTTTAGTGGTAGTTGGGAGTGATATTTGCCATTGGTAGAGTTTGCCTACAACAATAGTTTTCAAGTGAGTATTCGTATGGCACCTTTTGAAGCATTGTATGGTAGGAAGTGTAGAACTCCTATGTGTTGGACAAAATTGAATGAAAAGCGAGTTGTCGGGTCGGATTTAGTTAGTGAGACTGAGGAAAAGATGAAGTTGATTTGTGATCATTTAAAAGTAGTGTCTGATAGGCAGAAAACTTATACAGATTTGAAACGTCAAGATATCGAGTTTCAAGTTGGCGGTAAAGTGTTCTTAAAGGTTTCACTTGGAAGAAAGTTTTGAGGTTTGGAAGAAAGGATAAATTGAGTCCAAGGTATATTGGACCTTATGATGTTGTTGAGAGGATTGATCTGGTAGTTTATCATCTCAAGTTGCCACCACAACTTGAGCGAATTCATGATGTCTTCCATGTGTCGATGTTGTGAAAGTATTGTTCCAATTCGTCGCATACAGTGCCGGTGGAGGAAATTGAAATTCGAGATGATCTTACTTATGAGGAAGAACTAGTTGAAATCCCAGCTCGTGAAGAGAAAGTCTTACGTAATAAGAGAGTTCTGTTGGTTAAGGTTTTGTGCCACAACTACAAGACTGAAGAGGCTACTTAGGAAGCTGACGAGGCGATGAGACAACAATATCCGTAATATTTTTTGTTCAGGTAGTTTCAAGGATGAAATTCTTTTTATAACACCCAAAAATAAGGCCTAGGAGTTTTAGGGGTAGTTTAGAAATTTTAGCCTTAGAGCGTTCAGAATTGTGTGACATGGTACATCGATAATGTTTTCGACTATGTTCTTTAGAAAATTAAATCAATTTTTGAAAATGTGCTTTGGAAACCTTTAATTTTTGGAAAATGACTGATTTGTAACAGAGTCAAAACAATGAACATTTATGTTGCAGTTTTACTAGATTTAAAGTTGACCTAATAAACCCTCGTTGTCACATCCTAAAAACCAGGTTAGTAGAAATTAGGCTAATGAACTGAGAGTGGTCATGACTGAATTTTTATTTAGTTAATATTTTGCTCATTTGGTAATAAATAAATATCAATTATAGTGCTTGAGTAGTAGTGGAGCTGTCTTTGATGATCTGAGTTAGAATCCCTTCACTCTCGTTAATTTCTATTTGGTGCAAATTCGTGTCAAACCCTTAGCAAATGTCATCCCATATTTATATTTTTATTTGCGCAAGTTTGAGAATAAGGAAGTGAAGTGGTCAAGTGGTTAAGTAGTCTTTAGCTATCCTCATGGTCTAAGGTTCACACTCTTCAATTAATTTTTTTCACAATTTTTGCTCATGTTTAATGAGCATTTCTATCCACCTCTCTCACCATAATTAGGAGGATTTGTTTCCACCATTGAAGGTCAAACTTGCCATAGTTAGGGGGCACATGATCCCCTTTTTGCTCCATGTCCCTCTCTTTTTGCCATAACCTCACATCTTACTTATTTGCAAGATACATTGAACCTAGCCGAGGTTGACCAAGCCTTCCACCCTTCCATGGTCACCCATACTTCCTCTCCCTTTCACTTTCTTCCATTTTTCATTTCTTTTCTCACTTTTTTCTCTCCATTTTGGCCAACCACAACCACCACTCCTTTAATCATCATTTTTCTTCCTCCACCGTGACCAAACCTCCTTCCAATGATCACCACCTCATGTGGCCATCGCACCTCCACTCTTCTCATCTTCCTCCTCCCATTGCCACCGTGCGCCACCACAAGTCCTCCTCCTCCTCCACTTTTATTCTATTTTTCTTCACCTACTCCTTTCTTCCCCTATCCTTTGCCAAACCATATAACTCCACCCCCGTTGGACCGCTACTTAGCCACTATCGAACACAGCTCCTCCACTGCTAGATCATCATCGAGTCATCATCGTCGTCACCGCCGCTGATGACCAAAAGTCTTTCTTTTCTTTTCTTTTCCTTTCCCTCTTATTGTGTCGTTTGTCTTTTTAATTTAATCAAACTATTTCTTTCATTTTAATGACCCTTTCTAGATCGCTCGATTTTCTGATAATGCTCCTTCTCAATTCACTTATCGATTTGACTTAATCAAGTGTAAGTAAAGATCATTTTGGGTTGTAAAAACCCTTCTCCTAGTGTTTCTTTAACATGGCCGAAGAGTATAGTTCCATGAGTAATAGTCATATTTTATTATATATTTATGTACTATGGTACTAATACTACTCCTTACCATCTTGAAGGACCAACCGATAATCGTAAGGGAGACCCCTAGTTTCGCATTGTGAATTATCTTTTCGAGAGTCCAAAATCATGGGGTAAGTGTTGGTGAGGATTTTGGTAACCTATCTATTAGTGATGAATATTTTTTAAACAAATCCTAACTAATAAATGTTATTCATGTGTTTGATTCATCTTTTGAGTTAGATCAAAGTGAGATCAGTATTAAGGATTGTGGCAAATCCATCTATGATATAAGGTGTGGGATCATTACCATTTGTTTGTGTGATATAGTTATTTTACTACATTAATAATTAATTATATTAAAATATATGAATAAACTAAATATTTATAAAGAGTTGTATAACTTATCGAGATGGATACCAACTAAGTGTTCTAACCAAGTGGATCTATGATTTACATGACACGTGATATGGTTATAATTGTGGTTATGATATTTGTATAGATTTCATGCTCATGATATGTGATGTATGGCTCATGTGTTATATGCGATGATTTAAAAAATGTGCGATTTATGTGTATATATGTATGACAAATCAAGATATATGATCTATTGCCAAAAGCATGTTCAACATGTTAAAAGTGATTATTATGTGATAAGTGATTATGAGGACATGTTTACATGCAATTCAGTGGTGGCTTGTCCACATCAATGTTATCTGTGGCGATTTATCTGCAAAACAATGGTGGCTTGTCCAGAAACAGTGTTTTGGATGGACGAGTTTTAGGGAACTCGATATTGGTATGTAGTAGAGATGGGTGGGAAATTTTATAAAATGTGCATTGTTTTTAAAGTATGCATCGACATGTGCATGCATCATTATCAATATTAGAACTTGTTATTATTATGATGATTGATATGATGAGATTGATATTTTGATATGTATGTGATTATATTTGTGTTGATCTCACACTGGGCTTTTAAAGCTCACCCCTTTTTAATTCTAACTTTTCAGATAATAATCAAGGTTAGGACGGGCTCGGCTTATTGGGGTGCTCTCAGTCATTTTTAGAAAAATATATTATTTTGGTACTCGATATTTTGGGGATGTGTTTGTATTACAGTGGACTTTTTCTTGGGATTTTCTTTTGGATTTTGGACTTTTCTGCATGATTTAGGTTTTAAAATTATCATTTAAAATATTGTGAAATTAAAAATTTATGATGGATTTTTCATAACTAATTCAAATAAAGCCGAACAAGGGTGTTTTCAAAATTCAATACTTTGTTTCGAAACTCAAAACTATCTGCTCACAAAATTGATATTTTATGAGTTATATTTTAAATCTATGTTCAAAAAATGACAAACAAGTTTGAGATATGCAAATTATGCGTTGCGATATTTTAATTGAAGTACAACAATTTCTGAAAAAAATATCAAAACTTGAGTTTTCTATAGATAAACACTTTCAAACAAAATTCATTTTTCTCAGACATTTTTAGAAATAATAATTTTTAAGAGAAAATAGCTAAATGAATTTCTGTGCCATTAATATGGCCAATGTGATCTTCGAGATTTGGCAATAATGTCTTCACCGGGTTTAGGGGGTTACACCCATTCCAGTTCTATTTCATGATAGTTGCTTTCTAAATATGTTTTTATTGTCCCTTACTATTCTTTAGATCTTCCAATTGATTTTTGAATCCCAAACCATAATACTTTGATTTCCTATCATTCCCAAGTCAATTACCTTCATAAATTTCCAAGAAAAACACTAAAAAACTCCATATATTTCATCATATTCTTCAATCGTAAGTTTTCCATATTTGCATCACAACTCATTTAATCTTCCATCAGAGGTAACCATTCATCTACCCATTAGTTTTTAATGATATTTAGACTTTAGAACTGAGTTTTTAGTTACTAAATTGCATGTTTCAAGCAAAAGCTGAAAATGGAGTTGTTACTGGTGAAATTTGGATTTTTGAGCAAAAACATGATTTTAAAGTGTCTTTCAATTAGTTTCAATGTGATTAAGAGGTTTATAAAATTGCATTGAAGTTTCGTTAAGAACTTCTAATGTTTTAATGAATTTTTGGAAAATAGCTTTAAAATATGTTGAAAAATGTTGATACCATGAATTACGTAGTTTTGTGTAGTTTAAAGGTTGGGAAATAGCCATAGGTGAAATATAAAATGAACGTAATTGGTTTTAGGTGAAAAGAATGAGTATAGATCGAGATATTTGAAGTTAAAGTTTTTTATGATAAAGGTTTTCAGTACATGAGAACTTAGCTTAGGCTTGTGTTTTGGTTGGTTTAAGTGAATCATTGGTTGCGATTTGATTGTGTTTTTTGTATGATTGTTGTGTGTGAAGCCTCGGATTCATTAAAGCCTTCTACAAGTTAAAGGAAGAACTAGTTTGAGCTTTTGATTTTTCAGCGAAAGCATAAAGTGGTGAGTGCTTGGAATAGCTACTCATAGACACGAGTCATGTGTTGTTTGGGAATTTAGTGGTAGCCTAAACCCCTACACTAAAATCCGAGTGTAAGTCTCCTTGTATATTTAATTAATTTTTGGTTTGTACGATTATATGAATACGAAATTGTGCATAGCGATGAGATGCTCAAACATGTGATATTTGGATATGGTAATTGTTGTGAAAAGTGCAAATGTATACATGATGTATATGTTATATGACAGTGATAGTGTTTTGCAAAAGATGCTAACATGCAGTGATAGTGCATGGATAATCAGTAAGTGACATGTGATTGTTTTTCGAATATTTTAGCCTTGTGATCTTGAAATTGTTCGATATAGTTGGCATGACATAGGATTGTGAGTACTCACCTCTATGTACAATGATTTTGGGAATTGTGGCCCTGGGACATGATGGAGGGATCAAGGCATGAGAGCTAAGCTCCATTCAATGGGACATGTGAGGAGAAATAAGGAGAGTGTTAGCTATATGCTACATTTTTGGGACATGTTTGACTCGATGAGTTTATGTGGTGTGTTAGAGATCTGTATATTCGATGAGTGATGATAGAGCTCACTTTATTTTTCATACCTCAAATGCCAATTTATCATTATATGTGGCTTGTGTGAAATGTGATATATGCTTGATTAAATGTGTGTGTCGCGTGTGAATATGATATGCGAATTGTAAAAGTATACACATCGAATCAAGTAATAAAGTGATAAGTGAGATCATCTCTACAAGGATCAGATTAGGTATAGAAATGGTCAAGTTATGATAATGATTAATGTTATCACAAAATCAAGTTAAGTATGCAGTGATAGATTAAAATAATAAGGATGAGTGCTACTTGTAGACGGAATGATATAGGAAAATGCCAAGGCAAAGTAAGAGTAAAAATATGTGATGGCAATGACGAGAATAATTACGTGAACAATATGCGAATGATTAAATAAATAACTAAGGATGCTATGGCAAAGATACTACTATAATGGATAGAAGGTCTACGATGTTGATTTGGAAGGATGGGATTACTAGGAATCTGCCCTTACTTTTAGTAATGTCTCAGCATAATCGTACTCAATCTACACTACTAAGAGGAGACCTAAAGTGACCTACTTCTTTCGAGAGCAAAATCTCAAGCTACCTGGCCTGTGTCTACAGGTATTAGCACGGTACCCTTCACTGTTGTATCTTTCTTCTATATGAACGTTGTTCTATGTCTAGAGTCTACTACAAGTATCTGTAGAGTACTTGCTAATATCATTCAATTACGGTCCAACTAATCTAACCTTTTCAGAATTAGATTCAGTTTTATAGGCATACTGCACATTAATCTATGTCTAGGGAATGTACGCATATACTTAGAAAATAAGAAAAAATAAATGAAACAATAAATTAAATCAAACACATTTGTCAACTACTAAAGAAAATAAATGTTTCATCACGTAATTGCAACCCTATAAGATTTAGCTCATGAGTCGACGATTAAAAATCAAATTTGAAATACTACCCAACATTGTTTTGATCAAATCAATTTACAGAGAACATAATAAGAAATAATGGAAGAACTTAGGAAGATGGCTTTCGCCAAATCAATCCTTAATCCAACAGCACAGTGTCCTATGATGGCTAAGAGGGACTGCCTTCAGTTTCCACTTTTTCATCTCTACTCAACCGTTACCCTCCATTTTTGCATCCGGATCTTCATACTTAAGGCTTCATCCTTTCGACATTTTATAGGCTTTTTCTTCCTAGAATAGCTCCAACTGCCCATGATATCCTCTCCTCTTTTTTAGGTAGATTTTTCTGGTACAAGTAGAGTTGGGTTGAATTTTGTCTGCGATGAGTGTTGATTCGGTCATTTGCCTAAATTTCCACAACATACATGGTGAAAACTATCAAACCTTTTGCCCTGGTAAACCTTAACTCCTTTATTTCTTTCTCCAAATCCTTCATCTGCAAAACCACCACACAAAACCCTTCCACACAAAATTAAAAGTATGTAACATGTTATAACACAGTCCAAGCACCTAATGCAAATAATAAAAATACTAATAAAATTTCCTAAAATGTCACTAAATATAACCTAAGTAAAAGCAATTAGCTAGGTCTAAAGGTATGAAATATAACTCTTTTCGAGAGTTATCACACACTCAAACTTGAGTTATTGGTTGTCCTTAAGCAAAATATGCTAGAATGCATGTATGCAACAATATTTCCGTTGCATGTAACAATCTTGTATTGTCAATCTATTCGAAGACCAATGTATACATTAGTTCTCAGCCATCTTCCCTCGTTAAAACCTGTTCAAGTTTCAAAGGTTTGATCTAACAAAGGTACTGTAGAAAATTGCTCCTTAAAAACAATATTTTCTAAGTTTCATATATGTTCTGGCCATAACAAATATCTCCTAGCTTACTCATTTCATTTGTTACCCAAACTCAGGTCACTCTTGCTCTAAGCATACTTGTACAAGCTTACTTTTTTTTCTTAAAAGCTCAAATGGGTGTATATTAGGGGATTTAGAATGTCAAAAAATTCTTTAACTTGATAATCACAATGGAGCATACACCGAATTACCTAGTAGTTAATCATGTCACAATTTAAACATAAATCACTCTTGAAGCTAAGGCTTTTGACTTAGAAGATGGATGAAGCAAACAACTACTTCTTTAGCTACTCACCCCGTTACTACAACGGAGTGCCCCTAATTTATTTACTTTCTATTACACACTCTTCCTTAAACTCACCTTTCTAATCAACAGCACAATGGAGAAAACAAAGTAGTGTTGACTTACTCGACAAATCTAAGAATTGGAGTGCTTACTATCATTTAGTTAATATTGTCAAGGCAAAATGACTGAATTTGGCTTCAAAAATCCCTATGTTCCATAGAAGATACTCACCACAACTCAAAAAAACTGAGTATATAATATCTCATTTTTAGAAATTAATTTTCAAGCAACTAATCCTAAGTTAACTTCACCTAATCCACTGTCACATGTTCTAGGTGTATTGAATAATATAAGCTCATCATCGAACATCACAAGTACAGATTATACTCCTCATAGGAAAATAGTACGTAATAGTTACATTGCCATGGAAAAATAGATTCAACTAAACTAAAATGATCATACATACTAAATATAAAATGTAGCCTAAATGTGCAACACACCCCAAAACTTAAAAGATGCATTGCCCGCAATGCATGACTAGATATATCTGAGAACAACCAAAAGATAAATTTTTAGAAAAAATGTCATGGAAAAAGAAAAGTGAAATGCAAAATTCATGAAAGAGATAAAAAAAATGGACTAGCACGTAGATAATTCATTCTTCCTGACGAGTGGACTTTCGAGCACTAAATTTGTATTGCCAGTTCCTCTTTGTAGGGGTCATTTCGTCCCTTTCCTTGTTACTTTCTGTGAGTTCATCATCAAATGATCAATGTCACGGTCCTGTGTAGGTACAGGCACTGGTGGCAAAGGTGGAATAGGTTCCTTATTCTTGGTGGTTGTGGCAGTGGTGGCAGTATCATCCTTTTCTCCTTATTCCTCATTTTCAGCATTTAGAGATGCCATCTTTTTTGGTTATTTAGCAGCAGTTTGAGTAGGTGCCATGGCAACGGGTTGAGTGGGTGCTTTAACAGCAACTTGAGTGGGCTCCTTGGGAACATCAGCAAATGGGAGTAAGTTGGCTGGGAAGATAGGAAATTTTGGCATTGGCTTCGTAAAATTATTTTGTAGGGATTTCCTTAGAGTCAAATCCATGCTCCTAATATAATCCCAATACTCAGCATGCTAATGCTGGGCTTGTGCAATCTCCTCAGCCAATTGAAACTGCTGGATTTCAAAAAGTGACATCCTCTGCTCTAACTACTTCAAGGAATGCAATATTTGTTGTTCAAGGGAGCTACGAAAAACTTGAGGTGCTATCATGGGTGTAAGCGCAGCAAAGGAAGTGGTGGCATGGCTATGCTGGGTTGCCCAGGCAACATCAGTGCCTTGGATCTTGGCAAAGATGGTCTTGGTCAATCCACCTTTGTTAAGGGTGATATCCTCCTCCGTATTGAGAGGGACTGGGGTAGTTCGACATAGGTCGGTAATAAGTGAGGGGAAATTTAAACTACCTGTATTCTTCTCAGCACACCTATGTACTTTAAATATGATCTTCCCTAAATTAATCTTTCGTCCTTTTATAATAGAGTGCAGTAAAAGAATTCTTTGTTTCGAAACAGTTGTGTTGTGTGTCGACGGCATAAGTCAGCTTCTTAGAAAATTATACCAAATTTTCCCAAAGGCTTCAACAAAGCCCTCTCGACAGTGTAGCATTCCTGGCTAGAAATAGTCCATCGTGTTCCCTCAATATATAAATCCTCCAATACTTGGTTTAAACCCTCACCAATGATACTTTCAGCAAATGGCGTGTGCTCGTCTTGGATCCCTACAAGACCGAACTGAGCATTAATATGGTCTTCATCAAAGGGAACAGAAATACCTTTTACATAAATAAAGGGGAATCTTGAGAGTTGATATTGGCATAAAATTCCTGAACAATTTTCCTTAGAACATCCTCGGGGTGCAAACAAAAAATATTCCACCCATGTTTTTCCACTATGGAGGACACACACTCATCGTATCCCATGTGTGGTTCATCTTTAAACAAGAACCCTTGGTCAAAATAGCAAGGCCGCTTCACGATGTTACTGTTAATCTCATGGCTGCAGTAGCGTTAAAGAATGTCTTTGGTTGAACAGCACTAGTCCTCGATGATTCAACAGTTTAAAAGGCAGTTTTGATGCAAGCCATTGGAGAAAAATGGATGAAATTTTGGAGTATGTAGTGAAAAAAGTTGGAGAGATTGAAGAGAAAAAGTAATAAAAATTAAAACATTAAAAGAAACTTAAGAGACGTGAGCGGTTGAGAAGAGGGAAATAAGGAGATAGTGATGACAATTCAACCAAAGTGAAACTTGTTAGGGAAGTTGTATGAAGTGGAGGAGGAAAGCAGAAAATTAAGAGGACTTTAGAAGGTAAAAATGTGAAGTGCCCTAATCCCAGAAAGTCTAACTTCCCTTTTATGGGCTCGCCCAATAATAGAATTAGCCAAACTAAAAACATCTCTCCCCTTGGATTTATCTTCCTGGTCAACCTCACATTGTCCACTACATAGTTCGTCACAATGCTACGACAAACTCCTCTTAATATCACCATAGCTCAGTTCACATTTTCTTATTCTACCTCTGAAAATCATAGAATACTTTTCAAAACTAAAAACAGAAATGAGAGCAATACTAAATAATTACTAAAAATAAAATTAAAGAAAAGGAATTAAAGAAAAGAAAGATGAAAGAAATTGTTATCTCAAACATCTCAGAGATCAATAGAATGCTTGTCTCGATCCACATGGGCACCCAATAGTGTTTTGACTGTTACCTATTAACCTTAAATGTGACCCCTGTTTTCAAATCTTTGATATTAACAACTCCATGAGGATACCCTTGGGCTACTTCAAAAGGACCTGACCAGTGAGACTTTAATTTACTTGGAAACAATTTAATCCTAGAGTTAAATAACAACACCTGTTTATTCGGGTTCAATTTGTCACTGCATGATTCTTTTATCGTGACAACGCTTGGTCTTTTCCTTGTATAGCTTAGCATTCTCATATGCTTGTGCTCGAAACTCATCCATTTCATTCAATTCTAACAACCTTTTATGGCCAACAGCGACTTAATCCACGTTCAGCTTCTTCATAGCCCAAAATGCTTTGTGCTCAAGTTTAACAGGAAGGTGACATGGCTTGCCAGGGACAAGCTTAAAAGGTGACATCCTCAATAGATTTTTGTATGCGGTACGCTATGCCCACAAAGCTTCATCCAACCTTGTAGACTAGTCCTTACGATTAGGATTCACCACTTTTTCTAAAAAAAATTAATTTCTCTGTTCGAAATTTCAACTTGTCCATTTGTTTAGGGGTGATATGCCGTGGCAATCTTATGTTTCACCCTATATTGATGCAAAGCATTGGCTACCACCTTGCAGTCAAAATGAGACCCCTCATCACTAATAATGGCTCTAGGTGTACCAAATCTTGTGTAAAAACTTCATTACAACCTTGCATCATTACTAGGAAGAGTAACAACCTCGACCCACTTAGACACATAGTCCACTGCTAACAATATGTACACCTTGCCCACTAATGGTGGAAATGGACCCATAAAGTCTATCCCCCAAGCATCAAACAACTCAATCTCCAGTATACTTTGCAATGTCATTTCGTGTCTCCTCAATAGATTCTTTGTTCTCTTACAACGATCGTATGACTAATATAATTCATGAGCATCCTTGAACAAACTTGGCCAATAAAATCCTGACTGAAGTACTCTGGCAATAGTCCTCATTCTTTCAAAATGTGCTCCAAATGGAGCTGAGTAACAATGCTATAAAATACTATGTATTTCATCATTAGGGAAACATTCCTAATTATTTGATTAATACAAGTTTAAACAAGACAGGTTCATCCCAATAATAGTGCTTGGCATCATGAAGAAATTTCCATATTCTCTGACTATGGAGATCGGGTGGCAACACACCACTTACTAAATAGTTCACTATGTTGACATACCAAGGTATTGTCGTGGCAATCCTCGACAAGTAATTAGCCACTTGATTCTCAGTCTCTTTCCGATCTCTAATTTTTAAGTCAAACTCCTATAGCAACAATATCCACCTAATCAACTTCGCCTTAGCATCTTTTTTGCTCATTAAATACTAAATAGTTGAGTGGTTTGTGTACACTATGACCTTTATACCAACTAGATACGAAAGAAACTTATCAAATGCGAACACCATATCCAATAATTCATTTTCTGTGGAGGTGTAGTTAAGTTGCGCTTCCTATAAGTTGCCCACAATATATTGTCTTTCCTTTGCCCCAACATGGCTCCCACAGCATAATCGCTGGCGTCACACATGAGTTCAAAAGGACGTGTCCAATCTAGAGCTACTACAGTCCGTGCTGCTATGATTTTTTTCTTTAACTTTTAAAAGGCTACTAAACACTGTTTATCAAAATTGAAAGGTCTATTTTTCTCCAAAAAAGTTCACAAAGGTTTAGATATCTTCGAAAAATCCTTAATAAATCTTTTATTAAATCCGATATTACCTAAAACAACTTCTAATATGCTTGACACTGGTTGGAGGTGGCAATTTTTCTATCACTTCAATTTTTCCTCTGTCCACTTCAATTCCTCTGTGTGATATCCTATGCCCCAAGATAATTCCTTCACGAACCATGAAGTGGCATTTCTCCCAATTTAAAACAAGATTCATTTCTTTGCAACGACACAAAACTAATTCCAAAATTTTTAAAAAAATCTTCAAAATCATTCCCGAACACAGAAAAATCGTCCATGAAGACTTCAAGAAAATTTTCCACCATGTCAAAGAATATGGCCATCATACAACATTAAAATGTTGTCAAGCATTACATAACAAGAACGGCATCCATCTAAACGCAAAAGTGTCATATGGACATGTCAAAGTTGTCTTCTCTTGGTCATTGGTGGCTATAGCAATCTGATTATATCATGAATAACAAACTAAGAAAAAATAGAAAGCTTTCCCAGCTAACCTATCCAACATCTGATCAATGAATGGTAGGGGAAAATCGTTTTTCCTTGTTGCCTTGTTAAGCATGCGGTAATCCATAAATGCTCTCCATCCCATGATAGTGCGAGTTGGTATGAGCTCATTGTTGTCATTACAAACCATTGTGACCCTTCCTTTCTTGGGTACTCATTGCACAGGACTCACCCATGAACTATCTCAAATTAGGTAAATGATGCCTGCGTCAAGCCACTTAATAATCTCTTTCTTGACAACTTCTTTCATGATTGGATTCAATCTTCACTATTTTTCAGTGGAATTGCTAGGGAAATCCTCCAACAGAATCTTATGCATGTAGAATGTAGGGCTAATTCCCTTTATATTAGCCAAGGCCTATCCTAATGCCCTCCCGAATAACTTCTAACAACCTTGCCTCTTGCTCGAGTGTTAATTCCATAAAAAATACTACCAACAAAGTACTGTTGTCACCTAGATATGCATACTTCAAATGTTGTGGCAAAGGTTTTAATTCTAGTGTAGGAGGTTCCTCTATAGAAGGTTTAGGAAGATTGAAAGGTCGATTTGACAAATACAAAGGTTCAAACCTCTTTCCTGATCTATCCATTATCTGCTTAGCTATCATAAATTCACAGAATTCCTTCAAACTTATTGTATCACTCTGCTCAAGTGAGTCATCATCACTGTTAGAATTACTGTGGCAACTTCTAGTAAACTCTTCCATTACTGTTTCTATTAACCCAACGATGTGGCATTCATCATTAACATCAGCACATTTCAAAGCATCAAATACATTGAAGGTAACTTGCTGATCATTAACCCTCATGGTCAGCTTGCCTTTCTATACATCAATTAAAGTCCTGTCAGTCGCAGGAAAAGGTCTTCCAAGAATAATTGACACATCTTGGTCAGCTTGACATTCTAATATAAGAAAATTCACAGGAAAGATAAATTTATCTACTCTTACCAGCACATATTCAATTTTACCTTTCGGATGCACGTAAGATCAATGAACCAGTTGTAATGTAACCGTAGTAGGTCTTACTTTTCCAATTCCTAGCTTTCTGAAAATAGACATAAGCATTAGATTTATTCTTGCTCCTAGATCACACAATAACTTACAAACATAATGATTTCCAATTGAACATAGGATAGTGAAACTCCCTACGTCCTTCAACTTTGGAGGTAATTTATTTTTTAACATTGTTGACAACCCTTCAGTGAAAGGAATAGTCTCAAATTCTCCCAATCTACACTTCTTTGATAATATATCTTTCATAAATTTCCTATAGTTGTGCATTTGCTCCAAAGCTTTTACTAGTGGTATATTGATATGGAGTTGCTTCAAAACCTCCAAAAATATTTTGAATTAAATATCATGCTTACGATTGTGAAATTGATGAGGAAAAGGTAAAGGTGGTCATCCTTCAAGTTGCTGATATTTTTTTTCCATGGCGTTTCTGTTGACAACTTGATCTGATTCTGCCACAGCATTTTGCTGCTTACCCTTTTTAGGTTCAGTTTGTTTTTCAGATGACTATAGGAACTTTACATGGTTTTTATTCGAGTTATCCTCTCCTACTGTGGCATCTTGAGCAAAGTCATCAAGCTGAGTTCCACTTCAAAGAATGATGGCCTTACACTATTCCTTCCTTTGTGATATTAAATTCTCGGTATCTTTTGACAATGCCCCTTGCGGCCTCAAATTTAAAGCATTCCCTATTTCCTTCACTTGATTCTCAAGAGCTCGGAGAGACAAAGCCTGACTCTGAATTACAACATCATTCTTGTCCATATATTTCTTCAGCAAGGCTTCAATAGATGATAATCCTGATGCCTGACCTCGCTGGACATTTTGCCTCAGCATAGGTTGATTATAACCTAGTGGTGCATTGTTGGCATTCTATCTTGTTGCATTGTTAAAATTCCCTGCACCTTGATTATTCCAACTAAAGTTTGGATGTTCCTTTCATCCTGGACTGTAGGTGTTAGAATAGGGATTACTATTCCGATTAAAGTTACCCATATAACACACGGATGCTGGGTTTGATAGGCATTCATCGAACACATGATCTTCACCACAATAAACACACGATAACTTGACTGATTTCATCTCCTAAATTGCAGTAGGCCTTTTCATTATTTAAATCATATTAGCCAAAGAAGATACATGCGCTATCAGCGAGGTGATTGCATACAACTCTATAGTACCAGCAGCTCTCTTACACGTCCCAACTTTTGTGGTAGGATATTGATAATCATTATTGGCAATCTTTTCCAAAATCTCACATGCTTCGTTATAAGATTTATCCAACAAAGTACCATAGGCGGAAGCATCAACCACCATCTTCGTATGTGCATTTAGCCCATTATAGAATATTTTCATCTAAGTCTAGTGTTGAAATCCATGCATCGGACACTTCCAAATTAAGTCTTTAAATCACTCCCAAGCTTCATATAGCGTTTCATCCTCCAATTGCCGAAAAGATGTGATGTCATTTCTAAACTTGGAATTCATATTTGGAGGATTATACTATAAAAAAAACCTTTAGCAAAGATCATTCCATGATGCTGGCAAAGCATTTAACCATGCTCTTGCATGATCTCTTAAAGAATATGGAAACAGTTTAAGTCTCAATGCGCCTTCAGGCACACCCTATTGTCTAAACGAGTCAAAGACTTCTAGAAAAAGTCTTCAATGAAATGTTAGATCTTCAGTTGGCAGTCCACCAAACTTTCCTACTATTTGCAACATCTAAAACATTACCAGTTTCAGTTCAAATTGCTGAGCCTATATTTAAGGTCTGACTATCCCTGGATTCAGGTTATCAAAAATTGGCACAACATGCTCTCGGATTGGTCTATCTCGATCATCTATCATCCCATGAACATAAGGATTAGCATCCTAACCATTCAAATTATCATTCATATAAGGTATCACCATATGAACAGGAGGATTAGCATCTTCACCTTTCAGATTAGCATCGAGACCAAGATCATTCCCGTTGGTAGACATTTTTTGCAGTTATTTCCGCATTCTTCGTAAAGTTCTTTTCATCTCTAGGTCGAAAGGATATTCCTTGTTAGCAGGAATGCCTCTTCTCATGCACTAATGGCAAACCTATAGAAATTTAATATAACTACTTTAAATAAAACTAAAAGAATTAATTAAAATAACCAAACCAAATTACACCAACTTGTCGATCTCTAGCAACGACGCTAAAAACTTATCGCGTGTGAATATGATATGCGAATTGTGCAAGTATACACGTCGAATAAAGCAATAAAGTGATAACTGAGATCGTCTCTACAGGGATCAGATTAGGTATAGAAATGGTCAAGTTATGATAATGACTAATGTTATGGCAAAACCAAGTTAATTATGTAGTGATAGATTAAAATAATAAGGATGAGTGCGACTTGTATACGAACTGATATGGGGAAATGCTAAGGCAAAGTAAGAGTAAAAATATGTAATGGCAATGAAGAGAATAATTACGTGAACAATATTCGAACGATTACTAGGAAGGTAGGGATGCTATGGCAAAGATACCGTGGTAATGGATAGAAGGTCTACGATGTTGATTTGGAAGGTAGGGATTTCTAGGAATCTACCTGTACTTTCAGTAATGCTTAGCAAAATCATACTCAATCCACTACTCAGAAGAGACCTAAAGTAACCTGCTTCTTTCGAGAGTAAAATCTCAAGCTACCTGGCCTGTGTCTAAAGGCCTTAGCATGGTACCCTGTCTAAAGTCTAAAGTCTACTACAAGTATTTGTCGAGTACTTGCTCATATCATTCGATTATGGTCCAACTAATCCAACCTTTTTAGAATTAAATTTAGTGTTATGGGCATACTGCACATTCATCTATGTCAAGGGAATGTACGTGTATACTTAGAAAATAAGAACAATTGAATGAAACAGTAGATTAAATCAAACACATGCGTCAACTATTAAAGAAAATAAATGTTTCATCACATAATCCCAACCCTATGAGATTTAGCTAATGACTCGGTGATTAAAATCCAAATTTGAAATAACACCCAACATCGTTTTGATCAATTCAATTTATGGAGAACAAAATAAGAAATAATAGAAGAACTTAGGAAGATGGCTGTCGCCAAATCAATCCTCAATTGAGCAGCACAGTGTCCTGTGATGGCTGTGAGGGATTACCTTTGGTCTCCACTTTTTTATCTCTACTCAACCGTTACCCTCCATTGTTGTCTCTGGATCTTCACACTTTACGCTTTCTCCTTTCAGCGTTTTATAGGCTTTTTCTTCCTAGAATAGCTGCAGCAGCACACGACATCCTCTCCCCTCTTTTAGGCAAATTTTTTTGGGAAAAGTAGAGTTGGGCTGAAATTGGTCTGTGATGAGTGTTGACTCGATCATCTCCCTAAGTTGCCACGGCATACAAAGTGGAAAATTGTCCAACCTTTTGGCCTGACAAACCTTAATTCCTTTATTTCTTTCTCCAAATCCTGCACCTACCAAACCACCAAACACAACCCTTCAACACGAAATTAAAAGTATCTAACAAGTAAACACAGTCCAAGCACCTAATGTAAATGATAAATATACTAATAAAATTTCCTAAAATGTCACTAAATGTACCCTATGTACAAGAAATTAGCTAGGTCTAAAGGTATGAAATATAACTCTTTTCAAGAGTTATCAGAGTGTTACATGATATTTGTTTGCATGAATATGTAAATGTTGAGTAGATAAACCAATAGATAATGCATGGATAGGTACTCTGTGACACTAGACATAGGACTATTGTAATAGTACTTATAAATGGTTGTCTTGAGAATGCGTGATGATATGTTTGCGATGTGGTTATTCTAATCATTCACTGAGCTTATTAAGCTCACCCACTCCTTTCTTTACCCATTGCAGATTAATTGTATGCTGGTGTAAGCAATATGGTTTTCCAGAGGTGATCCAAGCAAGTTTTTATATTATTCAATAGGTGTTTTATATTTATCTATGTTTTGGGAAAAAGGCAATGTGGTAGACTTGTTTAATGCCATGATGTGATTGGCCTAACTATCAGTTTTACTTTTGTCTTTTTAGAGGTTTACGAGTTTATATGTTTGCTTAAGTTTATGAACATTGATGATGGCACACTGAGACTTTCTCGGTCACGTTTTTTGTATTTTGTACTATTATTTAAGCCATTTGGATGGTTATTTTTCTTAGTAGTTGATGCATGATGACTAGTAACACATTTGAAATGGATATATACACTTGTATGCTATATTTTTATGTTCTGAGGGAGACATATCGATAATCGGGTTTAAAAATTAATACCTCTGTGTTTCAAAATGAGTAGTGAGTCTGAATAGGGATTTGGTATCGATACTTTTGCTCTAGTATCAATACTTAGGTTAAAATATATTTATTTTATGAAATGTACCGCTAATTTTTTAGACTTTGTGTTTTTAATTGAGAAATAGAATGCAAGTTTGGTTTCGTTTTTCCAGGTGGTACTGATACCGCTTAAAGAAATTATCGATACCCTAGTGTTAGTATCAATACCTACAGACATATTTTGAGAATTTTTCTAAATGGACCTTTTGCATTTTTAATGATGTTTTCAGGACCAATCGATGTAAGTTTAGCATGTAACAATGGTGACTATCTAGAATGATTGACTTAAAGTCCTATACAAACAATAAAATGATGAATGTGTTGTTTAGAATGAGCTTTCTACTTGTTATATGTGACATAAGACAGGGGTTTGACATCTCGTATTTGGTATAGGGTGTTACACTCGTGCTTTATCTCACAACGAGTATGGAAATAACTTCAACCTCAATGTGTCTTCAGTTACACTGGCTATTTTGAAGGAATCACACACGTCCATGAACAATCAATGGTGAAGGTGTGTATCTTTTGTGGGCATTCCACTAAATTGGCCCACTGTCTGAAGCATCTAGAACATCACAGGCTTTAATTCAAATTGTAGTGCCTCGATCTTCGGTCTCCTAATTCCTAGATTAAGTTCACTAAAAAGTGGTACAACATACTGCCTTATAGCACGATCCTTATCATCAGCGATAAGGATTGGATTATGAGTATTAGCTACTCTATTCCCTTGAATTTTGTTTTGATTTCCAATATCCATTTATGCAACTTGTGTTTAGGCTCATGTTTCTTGTCTCCTTTGTCTAAATGTCTGCTCAATTTTAAGGTCTACGGGAAGTAGATCAATAATTTGATCTATGCCCATAAACACCTGAAAATAAATAATAATAATGAAATTAATTAAATAAAATTAAAATTAAATAACTAAATTGCAATAAATAATTCCACAAATAATGATTAAATAAATAATCCCCGGCAATGGTACCAAAAACATATAATGCGTAGGTTTGTGCAAGTATACACAATTGTTATCAAGTAATAAGTAAGTATAAGAGTTATCATCTCCACAGGGACTATGCCTGTTAATCAAATAATTGCAAAATTATGAATTTACAAGTTGGTAAAGAAAACACAATAATTTTGGGTGATAGATGTTAAGATTAAATTAATTAACTAAATGCAAATTAACCTAAATGCAAATGAGATGAAATATGCAAGGTGATAGTTTCGCAACAATTTTCTCACGTTCAACAACAATAACATGAATAGCCTAAAATAATTACAACCTTTGACTTAACCCATGACTTAACCAATCGTTCATTAATTGGGAATCTCATATAAGTTCAATTCAATCTTATACTTAGAAAAATATGCATAAACCAATGTCATAATTTAACTAAGGATTCTTTAGAATTTATGTGAAGTAATAGGGACAGATTAGTGTCGCTTGTGAATATGATGTGCAAATTGTGCAAGTATACATGTCAAACAAGTAATAAAGTGATGAGTGAGATAGTCTCCACATGGATTGGATAGATATAATTTGGTTAAGTTATTAGAGTTAAGCTTGATTAATGTTTGGTCAAGTTATTAGAGTTAAGCTTGATTAATGCTAAAGCAAAATAATAGTGAGAATGTAGTGGCAAAATAAGAGAATGATGATGTATAAAATATGCAAAACAAAAAAAAAGTAAATGAAACAAGAATGTCATCACAAAGCAACTACAGAAAACAAGATTAAAGAATTGCAATTTTGATCAGGATGGCTAGGATTATTGATACATCTACCTTCTCTAACTATTAATGCCACAATAAAGTCTTGAACATTCTACTGCTCGATATGTTTCTATTGTAGTTTGCTTCTATCGAGAGCAAAACCTTAGGTTACCTCCCCTAAAGCACTATATGTCTATAGAATTGAGTTAGGTTACCACTAAAATTTTCTACCTTATTTCTTATGAGGCAAGGCTCTATGTCTAGACGTTGTTGTGAATAAAGAATTTATCATTAACTCATATTATCCAATGCTTATCTCGTTAACCTAACCCTATCAAAATTATGTTAACTTTAATAACCTGTTGCACATTCATCAATACGCAACTTGTATAAAAGCATGAAATAGCACTGAATAAAGTAGCAGAATAATTCCAACTTAAATTGTGAACATTAATAGGAATTAAAGGGTTCAGCAAAGTAATCTCGAGCCTAAGAGATTTAGCTCAGAACTAGGTAAATCAAATTCAAGTTTAATGCAGTAGCCAACATCATCTTTAACAAATAAGTTATAAAAGAAATGCGATAAGAATCAAAGGAGAAAATTTGATATTATAGCTTTCACCTATCCAGCTTTCAACACCGGTAGCGCAATGTCTTACAGCTGCCAAAGATGAAGCAACCGTTTTCTCCTTCTTCAGCCGCCTTCCTTCTTGGTTCTTCCCTTCTTTTCTGTCAAAAGCTACTCTCTCTTTTTCTAACCAAAACCTACCTTTTTTAGGGTTCCCCATTTGGCTTTTATACGTTTGACATTCTAGGGTATCTTCAGCCCATAATTATTTTTCTTTTTTTCAGGTGGATTTATCTCGTACAAGTACAACTGGGGATGAAAACTGTACACATTGAGTGTTGACTATCCAAGCATTGCTACAACATTTGTTTTGGCAAACTATCCAAAACTTGTCACAACAAACCTTCAATCCTTTACTCCATTTCCTACATTATGCAGCTGCCAATCAACCACCAAGCAAGTCCTCCCCACATGAAATTAAAAGTAACATGTAATAACATTTAAGTACAATTCAAACTCTTTAATGCAATGCTCTAATAATACCAATGCAATATCCTAAAATGCAACTAAACTCACCTAAGTACAAGCAATTAACAAAACCTAAGGGCATGAAATATAACACTTTTCAAGACTTATCACACCCAAACCTGAACTATTGCTTGCCCTCAAGAAAAATATTTATGAATGTGTGAATGCAAGAATTTCCACTACCACATAACCACTTTTGTATTGCCAAACCATATAGAGAGCATTTTGTACTTTAGTTCTCGGTAATCTTCCATGTCTAAAAATTTGTTCAAGTTTCATAAGTTTATTTAGCAAAGGCAGTGCAAAAAGTATTTCCCGAAAAACAAAAATCCTACATAGTCATGTATGTAATTTGACTATAACAAATATCTTCTAATTTACCTAGTTCATATTTTACCTAAACTAAGTTTTCCTTTTAACCATGGCCTTGTATTTACTCGAATACATACATATCTAATTATTATATTAATATTTTTTTAGAATACTAGGGGATTCAGCTCGTCACATGGTTCTTTAACTTGACAATCACAGTGGAACATACACTAAATTCTCGAGTATTTAATCATGTCACAAGTTGAATGGAATTCACTCATTAAGCTAAGGCTTTTGACTTAGAAGATGGATGGAGCAAACAACTACCTCCTTAGCTACTCAGCCTATTACTACAATGGAGTGCCCCTAAACTTCTTTTTCTTTATTACACACTCTTGTCTAAACTTGATTTTTCTAATCAACAACACAATAGAGCAAATAAAGTGTTGCTGACCTATTCGACAATTCTAAGCATTGGAGTGTTTTATGGCATTTCTTTGATTTTTCTTAATCTTCTTCATTTTATTCGTTATTGAGTATTGCAATTTTACTGAGCTTAGCTTAAAAAATCTCTAAGTTTATTAAAAGAACTTACTATAGACCAATTGTAATTGAAGTTAGGATATCTCATTTTTAGGGGTCAATTCTCAAGAAAACTATCCTAAGCTAAATTTTTTTAATCCACTATCACATTTTTCTAGACTTATTGAAGAATTAATCTCCTAATCAAACATCACAAACATAAATTACACTTATAATAGTCTAAACAATCCTTGGCAATTACGTGTGTCATGGAAAAATTAACATGCTAAACTAAATAATTAATGCATCCTAAATGCTCAACACACCCCCAAACCTAAGGGATGCATTGTCCACAATGCATGCACAGGTATGAATCATGAATGCAATAATATATTACACCTAGAATATCATGGCAAAAATATGAATGTTATGATGCAAAAATAGAAGGAAAAATACTCCCCTGACCCGGAGCTTGATTATTGTTGCTTGAATTTAGACAGGTGAACTTTCGTGCCGAATGCTTATAACACATTTTTTTTAGTGATTTGAGTGCCATGTCCTCCTCTTCGTTGTCAGACTTGGTGATCTCATCAATGATACGATTGATTTCGCGGTCTTGTTTTGTCATTGCTTTGGTAGGTGTAGGTGGGATAGCTGCAATACTATCCTCCGGTGGTGCTGGTGTAGGGGTTGCTTCTTCAATCCCCTTATCATCGGTCTCTATGTAGATTGATTCAGTCTTTTTTGTGTCTTCATCAAGTGATTTGGTTTCTTTCTCTTCAGCAGCAGGGTTGGTGGTTCCAAGCTCTACTGTAGCTGGCTCTACTTCGGTCATCCGCTCTTCGATAGATGAATGTAATTCCTTAGAAAATTCAAGGAATGTAGACATGGGCTTGGTGAAGTTCTTTTAAAAGGACCGCTTCAGGGCAGCATCTCTCTTTTCCACATAAGCCCAGAAAATGACCACTCGTTCTTGCACCTTTTCCAAGTCTTCAGTAATTCAAAGTTGCTGAGTTTCAAATAGATTGAGATACTTCTATAACCTCTCAAATGAACTGAGCACTTGCTGCTCAAATAAGCTGTTGGAAGTAGAAGTGGTTGTTATGGCAAAAGTTGGTGTAGAAGATGTAGCAGCTAAGCTAGGTGGTTGTTCCTACGGAAAGGCCTCTCTAGATATCTTGGCTACTATAACCCTTGTGATTGCCCCATTATTTGGGGTTATATCCTTGCTGGGTTGGACTTGGACATTAACACACTAGCAAAATGCAATGATTAGTAATGGAAAGTTGAGACTCCTTGTATTTTTTGCGCACAACGGTGGACTTCATTGAAGATTAATTTGCCAACATTAATCCTTGTACCCATCATGATGGAATGGAGCAGCAACATCCACTCCTTGGAGACTGTAGAGTTATGGGTCGAAGGGATTAATCACATATTTAAGAAATTATACCAAACTTTACAAGTGGGCTTTAAGGATGCCCTTTCAACTGTGTAATAGTCTTGTCTAGATACCGTCCACTGAGTTCCTTCAACACAAAGATCTTGTAGGACCTAGTTCAACCCATCAGACAACACTGAGTCTCCTTGAACATATATGAAAGCATTATTGGGAAAAGTGATGTGAGCATAAAACTCACGAAAAAGCTTAGTCAAAACATCTTCAGGACGCAAATAAAAGATTTGCCAACCATGTTTTTCTACCATAGAAGAGATGGAAGCGCCATACCCCATAAAAGTTTCATCTTTGAAAAGAAAACATTTTTTAGGCAAAATGGCCTCTTGGATATGTTAGTCTTATACTTTTCCTGCCGCAGCATTGAAGAATGTTCGCGGTGGCACAACAGCTGTCTGGGGTGTAAATCGTCTAGCCATTGTTATGGTTTAGGGAAAATGTTGATTTAGAAGAGAAAAGGGAAATTTTTCAGTTGCTGAAGAGGCACAAGTATCTTTAAGAGATAAAAGAGTTATGATAACTGTGAGGAAAAAAACAGAATTAGGGTAAAGGTAGAGGTAACGGGGGCAATGTAAGTGGTAATTGGGGGTGTGACGTAGGTGATATGGGTGATTGGATGGGTGGTAATTATGGCCTGATGCTGGTAATTAGATATCGAGGATTGGAGGGAAATAGAAAATTTGATGCTAAAGGTTTGGGAAGAATATCAGTTGGGCCAAATTGTTGCATATGTGGCCTAACCTCTCACCTGCCGTCAAGGAAAAAAAATACCTGTAGTTCAAAGTAAACAAAAACTATTAAACAAGTTAAATGAAAGAACTAGAAGAAACTTAAAAACAACAAAAATAAATTGAAAAATTTTATTGAGATGCTGAGGTTAAACATCACAGAGGTCAATGGAGTGTTTGTCTCGATCCACATAAGCACCCAAGTAGTGCTGTAAACGTTGACCATTAACCTTAAAAATTATCCTGGTTTTGCTATCTATAACATCAACAGCTCCATAAGGATATACTTGGGCGACTTCAAAGGGACCGGACCAACAAGATTTTATTTTACTAGGGAACAATTTGAGCCTAAAGTTGAACAACAATACCTGTTGTCTTGGTCCAAATTACCATGGTATAATCCTCTTCTCATGCTACCGCTTGGTCTTCTCCTTTTACAATTTAGCATTTTCATTGGCTTGTGCCTGGAATTCCTCCATTTCATTCAGCTCTAACAACTTTTTATGTCCAGCAATGATCCAATCAATATTCAACTATTTTATGGCCCAAAATGCGTTGTGCTCCAGTTCAACGGGTAGGTGACATGGCTTTCCGTAGACAAGCTTAAAAGGTGACATCCTCAATGGTGTTTTAAATGCAGTACAATAAGCCAAAAAAGCTTCATCTAGTTTGGAGGACCAATCCTTTTGAGTTGGTTTCACCACTTTTTCCAGAATCTACTTAATTCCTCTATTAAAAATCTCAGCTTGTCCATTTTTGGGTGGGTGATATACCATGGCAATCTTATGTTTCACCCTATACCTGTGCAAGGCATTGCCACTGGCTTGCAATCAAAATGAGATCTTTCCTCACTGATAATGGCTCATAGTGTTCCAAACCTTGTGAAGATGTTCTTGTGCAAGAACTTCATCACTAAATTTGCATCATTGGTAAGGAGATCAATAAATTTGACCCACTTAGAGACATAGTCTATAGCCACGAGTATATATAGGTTGCCCAATGAGGGTGGAAATGGACCCATCAAGTGTATCCCCCAGACATCAAACAACTCAATCTCTAGGATATTTTGCAGCGACATTTCGTGTCTCCTAGATAGATTGCCTACCCTCTGACATCGATCGCATGACCTATAAAATTCATGGGCATCCTTGAATAGATTTGGCCAACAGAAACCTGATAGAAGTACCTTGGCAGCAGTTCTCATTCCTCCAAAGTGTCCTTTGTAAGGAGCTGAATGACAATGTTACAGGATGCTGTGCATTTCATCATAAGAGATACACTTCCTAATTATTTGATTAGTGCAATGCTTGAATAGGAAGGGTTCATCCCAATAATAATGTCTGGCACAATGAAGGAATTTCCATCTTCTTTGGCTGTTGAGATTAGGTGGTATCAAACCACTTACTAAGAAGTTCACTATATCGACATACAAAGGTAGTGCCATGGCAGCTAACAATTGCTCATTTGAGAAGTCTTCCTTAAATTTTGACATTGCCATCTTCATTTCTAGGTTCTAATCTTGACAGGTTATTAGCCACTTGATTTTTAGTTCCCTTTCTATTTCAAATTTCTAAATCAAACTCCTACAGCAAGAATATCCACCAAATCAATCTTAGCTTGGCATCTTTCTTGGACACCAAATACTTAGCAAAGTGGTCTGTGTAAACTGTGACCTTGGTGCCAACTAAATAAGATTGGAATTTATCAAACCTGAATACCACAACCAATAACTCCTTTTTGGTGGTGGTGTAGTTAAGTTGCGCATCTGTCAAGGTTCTGCTTGTATAATAGATTGCATGAAATACTCTATCTTTCCTTTGCTCCAACATTGTTCCCACATAATAATCGTTGGCATTACACATGAGTTAGAAAGGCAATATCCATTTTGGAGCTATTACAATTGGTGCTACTACCAGTCGTTTCCTCAATTCCTCAAAAGCTATCAAACAAGGTTCATTAAAATTGAAAGGACTATTTTTCTCCAGTAAGGCACACAAGGGTTTAGTTATCTTCGAGAAATCCTTATGAATCTTCTATAAAAACTCGCATGGCCTAAAAAACTCCGGATACCCTTAACACTAGTAGAAGGTGACAACTTTTCTATTACCTCAATATTTTCTTTGTCAACTTCAATCCCTTGCTACGATACTTTATGCCCCAGAAAAATGCCTTCACAGACCATTAAATGGCGCTTTTCCCAATTCAAGACAAGATTTGTTTCTTTGCAGCGGCAAAGAACCAAATCCAAACTTTTCAAACAACCCTCAAAGTTATTGCCAAAGATAGAGAAATAATCCATAAAGACTTCAAGAAATTTTTCCATCATGCCAGAGAATATTGCCATCAAACAATGCTGAAATGTTGTCGGGGCATTACATAACCCGAATGACATTTATCTAAATGCAAAAGTACCATATGGACAAGTGAAAGTTGTCTTATCTTGGTCATTGAGGGCTATAACAATCCAAGAAATAGTAGAATGCCTTCTCAACTAATCTGTCCAACAATTGATCAATAAACGGTAAAGGAAAGTATAAGCTCATTGTTATCATTGCTGACCAGTTTGACACCTCTTTTCTTAGGCACACATTATATATGACTCACCCAAGAAATCTCAGAGATAGGGTAGATAATACAAACATCGAGCCACTTGATAACCTCTTTCTTAACAACTTCCTTCATGATCAACTTCCTTCATGATGGGATTCAACATTTTCTATTGTTCAATAAAATTGTTATGGCCACCCTCGAATAAAATTTTATGCATGCATAGAGCAGGGTTGATTCCCTTGATGTTGGCAATTGTCCATCCTAATTCCTTCTTAGATAGTTGGAAAACTTCCAACAACATGACCTCCTGATCAGGCGTCAATTCTACAGAAATAACTATTAAGAATGGGTTGTTGTCTCCCAAGTAAGCATATCTCAGATGCAACTGCAAAGGCTTCAACTCCAATGTAGGAGGTCCTATATAGATGGTTTAGAAAGATTGAAAGTGCAAGCCGATAAATTCAAAGACTCAAACTCTTTCCTTGGTCTATCCAGAATCTTCTTTGCCTCCATGAACTCACTAAATTCTTCAAAAGTCTCTGTTTCATTTAGCTCAAGTGAATCTGTATCACTATCAGAATTGTTGTCGCAAAATTTTACAAACTCTTCATGTACTGCTGTTTTTATCAAACCAATGGCGTGGCACTCTTCATTCTCATCAACACATTTCAAGGCATCGAATACATTGAAGGTAATCGGCTGATCATTCATCTTCATGGTTAGTTCACCTTTTTGCACATTAATCAAAGTTCTGGCTGTAGTAAGAAAAGGTCTTCCAACAATAATAGACACATCTTTGTCAGCTTCACATTTTAAAATAGTGAAATCGATAGGAAAAATAAATTGATCCACTCTTACCAGCACGCGTTGAATTTTACCTTCCGGATGTGCGTAGGATCGATCAGCTAGCTGCAACATGACCATAGTAGGTCTTGTTTTCTTAATTGCCAGCTTCCTAAAGATAGACATAGCCATTGAATTGATGCTCGCTCCTAAATCACACAATGCCTTATAATGATTCTCAATTGAACATGGGATACTAAAATTCCATGGGTCCTTTAACTTTGGAGGCAATTTATTCTTCAACATTGTTGTGCACCTCTCAGTGAGAGAAACAATTTCAAATTCTCCCAATCTTCGCTTTTTTGACAGTATATATTTCATGAATTTCACATAATTGGGCATTTTCTCCAAAGCTTGTACCAACGGTATGTTGATGTGGAGTTCTTTCTGGACATCCAGAAATCTTTTGAACCGGTCATCTTGTTTACTATTGTGAAATCACCGAGGAAAAGGTGGAGGTGGCCATCCTTTAGGTTGCTGATATTATTTTGGTGCGGCATTTTTATTTGCAACATGATATGATTTTGCTACAACAATCTTTTGATTACCCATTTCAATTGCAATGGGCTATTCAGATTGTTTTGAATTCTTCCTATGGTTGAGACCTAATTTGTCCTCTTCTGCAGTTGCATCTTTAACAATTTCAATCAGCTGAGTCCAACTTTTGAGAGTGATTGCTTTCCAATGGTCTTTCCTTTGTGATCTCAAATTCTCAATACCACTTGGTGGAGCTCTTTCTGGTCTCGAATTTAAAGAATTTGTTATTTGCCCCACTTGATTTTCAAGAGCTCATAGGGATGCAGTTTGACTCTAAATCACGACATCATTCTTGGCCATATTCACACAAAACCATACATTTCCTCCCCAAGTGATAAAAGTAACAAATAATGGCCAATATAGCACAATCCAAGCTTTGTTACGCAATGTTCTAAAATTATCCTAAAAATGCAAATGTATTTACTTAATTTCAACCAATTAATTCCATCTAGAGGCCTTAAAAATAACTCTTTTCAAGAGTTATCACACCCCTAAACCTAAATTATTTCTTGTCCTCAAGCAAATGATTTATGAATATGCATGAATGCATAGAATTGCCAAAACAATCAGTCACCAAATGTACTGCCAAATCGTACTGAGCATACTTTCTACCTCTATTCTAAGTAATCTTCTACTGAAACAAAGAAAAAATTGCTTCCAATTATTGTAAACCTATTTAGCAATTGTAGTGTGGAAAATGGTTCCTAAAGGTAAAATTTTCTAAATATTTCAACAATTAAAACTATAGCAGATCTCTCTAAATATATTTAGGTTATCTATCTCCTAACTTAGTTTTTTAGGCAATTAATCAATTTTCAACACAAAATTTCCTAGGGAATTCATATTTTCATATAATTATATACTTGACAACCTCAATGGATCATACTCTAGACTATCACATATTATATCATGTCACAATTTGAGTATAAATCACTCATAAAGCAAAAGCTTTTAACTAAAAAGATGTATGGAGCAAACAACTACCTTCTTAGCAATTTAGCCTCAAGATTCAGTGGAGTGTCCCTAAAGGTTGTACACTTTTTTTTTGAACAAATACCCATGTTTGAACTCATTTTTTTGGTCAATAATATAATGGAGCAAACAAAATATTACTGAGCTACTCAATAGGTTCCAACATTGGAGTATTCATATTATTGTCAAGACAAAAAATTATACCTTATTACTATAATGAAATTAAGTCAAGAAATCCTAAATTTATTAAAAGAATGTTACTATAGCCTAATTGCATCTGCATTTCAATTATTCAACTTTTAGAAAGTAATTTTCAACAACTGTCATATGCTAAACATGCCTAAACAACTATCACAATATTTTCTAAGTTTACAAAGAAAAGTCATTATCCTCATTGAACATCATTGATACCCATATACTCACATAATCGGGCAGTTGAATGGCATTTGAATGTTATGGCAAAAGGATTGTATAAACAATTAACAATGCAATTTATATGCACAACACACCCCCAAACCTAAGAGGATGCATTGTCCTCAATGCATGAACAAGTAAGAATTAAATGAATAAAAACTATATGAATGCATGAAACAGATAAAAACCAAAAATCAATTATCATGAAAATATAAAAATCAAAGCTTGGAGGGGAAGGAAATTACTTCACTTGGGTTGTGTAGATTTCCTTCCAGCTCTCTTGTAATGTTACGACCTGTCCTTGTCATCATTATCAGCTTGAACGATTTTACCAGTAGCCTTCTTAAATCTTTTTCTCTTAAGTTGGTTAATGGGTACTTCTTCCTCTTCATTACCAGTATCAGACTTTGTGAGTTCATCAATCAATTGAAGAACTACACATTCTTGGGCAGTCATAGGGGCCTTGGATTGTGATACAAGTGCAGTAATAGGTTCAGTTGGTGCAGGAATATGGTTCACTTCTTTTCTTTCCTAGTCAGATTCAATGTTCATTGATTGTGTCTTCTCTTCATCACCCTCTAGTCCTTTTTGTTCCTTCGCCTCAGTGGCAATGTGTGTGGTAGTTCCAGGTGCATCAGCTTCAGCCTCAACCTCGTCCCATTCATTTTCATCCGATAGCAGCTCCTTTCCATTGGGTGCAAATCCTCCCTTTCTTTATCATACTCCATGATCTCATTAATAAGGCAATAAATCAAAAATGAAGATAAAGTTAAGTAATTAAAGATAAAAACATAAAAATGAAATTAAAGTAAAGCAATTGAAAAATATAGAAAGGGTTTTTTTATGTTCTTTCCAATTCTGCGGCAATTTGAAGTTGCTAAGTCTCAAAGAGATTAAGTTACTTCTGCAACTGACTGAATAAGTTGAGCATTTGCTGCTCAAATTGACTGTTAGAGATAAAAGATTTTGCTAAGGCAAACGTCTTGCAAACTTTTCTTCTACTATTGCTTCTAGCAAACCAATGGCCTGACAATCTTCACTCTTATTAACACATTTCAGGGCATCAAATATGTTGAATGTAACCTGCTGATCATTCACTCTCATAGTGAGTTTGCCTTTCAACACACTAAATAGTTGAGGAAATGGTGGAGGTGATCATCTTTTAGGTTGTTCATATTGTTTTGTTGTGGCATTTTTGTTAGCAACATGATCTAATTTTGCCACAACATTTGTCTACTGAACATTTTCAGATGTTGTATGCTTTTCAGTTGGTTCTGAGATCTTTTCATGATCAAGTCTTGAGTTGTCCTCTTCTGTCGTGGTATCTTTAGCAACATCATTCAACTAAGTTCCACTTCTGAGAGTGATTGCTTTACAGTGCTCTTTTCATTATGATCTTGAATTCTCAGTATCACTTAGTAAAGCTCCTTGTGGTTTCAAATTTAAAACATTTGCTATCTACCCCACTTGATTCTCAAGAGCTTGTACAGACGCAGCTTGACTCTGGATTACGAAATCATTCTTAGCCATACTCCTTCAACAAAGCTTCCATAGATGAAAAAGATGATGCTGAACTTTGTTGAACATTTTGCCATGGCATAGGTTGATTATAATCAGGTGGTGCACTGATGGCAATTTGTTGAACAGCATTACTGGAATTTCCCAATCCGTGATTACTCCAGCTGAAATTTGGATGTTGTTTCTACCGTGGATTGTATGCGTTGGAATATGAGTTGTTGTTTCAATTGAAATTTCCCATGTAATATACTGATGTTGGGTTCAATGGATGGGCATTTATCAAAAACATGTTATTCCCCACAATAGAAACATGTTGGCTCGGCTACTTTCATTTCCTGTTTTAGAGCTTTAAACATATTCGTTAAAGATGATACCTGAGCTATTAACGATGTAATTGCATCAAGTGCCATTACTTTAGCAACTATTCTTTCCAGAATTTCATATGCTTCATTGTAGGATTTGTCAAACAGCATCCCATTAGCAGCGGCATCCACCACCATTCATGTATGAGCATTTAATCCATTGTAGAGCATCTCCATTTGTGTCCAATGCTGAAAACCATGCATCAGGCATTTTCTAATTAAGTCCTTGAAATGCTCCCATGCTTCTTATAATGTCTCATCTTCAAATTGTCCGAACAATGTAATGTCATTCCTTAGCTTGGCATTCATGTTGGGAGGATTGTACCTAAGAAAAATCTCTGACACAGTTCATTCCAAGATGCCACCGTCCCTGATGGTAATGCATGCAACCATGATCTAGCACGATCTCGCAATGAATAAAGGAATAATTTTAATATAAGGGTATCTTCAGGAACACCTTGCTACCTGAATGAGTCACAGACTTTAAGAAAAAGTCTCAACCACAATCTAGGATCTTCAGTTAGTAAACAATTTGCGATCTTCAGTTAGTAAACCACTAAATTTCCCTACAGTTTGCAGCATTAAAACATTACTAGTTTTAATTCAAAGTGTTAAGCTTGAATATGTGGCCTAACAATTCTTGGATTTAAATCACCCAAAGTAGGCACTACATGTTCTCTGATGGGTTTGTCTCTATCATCTATGATTCCAGGAATATCAACATTCCTTTCATTTTAAAGTATTGGATCTTCTTTGATTGGATCATTTCTAATTCTCTCCATTTCTCTTAACTCTTTTTCTTCTTCGCTTTAATATCCTTTCAACTTCAGGATCAAAATAATGTTCTGTATCCTCTTAAGTACTTCTCATGCACTACTACAAACCTGAAAAATAAAATAAAATACTAATTTACTACTCTAACAAAAATAACAAAAATGATAACAAATCAACTTTTCACGAATACTGTCGATCCCTTACAACGATGCCAAAAACTTGTTGCGTGTAAATAACTAATGTAATTGTGCAAGTGTACACGTCATTCAAGTAATAAATTGATAAGTAATTATCGTCTCCACAAGGACCAAAAATGGGTAAGAAAATTGATTAAGTTATTATAATCCTATTAACTATACTAAATAGCAGGAAATACTTTTAAACTGAATAACAAGTTGGTATAATGAATCAATGTAATTTAATGCTAAAAATAGAAAATTGATATGGAAAATAAAATGTAGTCAATTTCAAATCATGAACATTAAAGATGATAAAAATCCACCCAAATAACTCCAACCCAGAAAAGATTTAGTTCATGGGATGAAAAGTAAACATCGAATTTTAATCATTCATCAACATTTAAAGAAATTTGAATCACAGAAATCAAGAAAACTAATGGCAGAACTGCAGGATTTCTCGCTACACTCCAGCTTCTCTTTAATCTTTCGATCATTCGTGAATCCAAGATAGATGTCTCTTCCCCTTCTTCATGTCTGTATTGTGCTCTCTATAGCTGCTAATAAAACACTTGAAACTATTGTGCCATAATAGACAAAACAGGGTACTAAAAAACTATTTTCCAAATAGGTTATTTACGGTGTGCCAAACAGTTTGTAAAATATATTCACACTGAAAACCATATACACCTTTTCAATTTACAAAACTGATACATCACACCACCCCAAAATGTTCATATGCACGTTACAAATGGAACATTGGTGGGGCTCACAACAGATGTCATTTTTTCTGGCTAGGTCCTTTCTACAAGCCCTCTACATTGTGGTATTACCTAGAAAAGGGAAAGAAAAGGTGTAAGTTCAAAAGAATTCAGTGAGCTCAAGAAATAAAATGTTTAACCCTTTCCAGTTAGGTTTCATAAGCAGGAATAACTGAACATATATATATAAATAATAAGCCAACAGACTTCATGCAGAGAAAATTAGGCGTATGCCTTCTTACATACAATAATGGCGGATACCTATCCTTGGTGGATAGTATCGCCTGGCAAACTCAGTCTGCAACTACTTTTCCAAATAATAGTTTCATTAACACCAACAAATACTTCTTCTTTATAGAAACAAATGCTACCAAATCCTACCATTATCATCCAATACATATTTGTTAACAGGTACTATATGCGTATTAAGTATAACTCTCTCTTGGTGGCTACCATACACTAAGCACATAACAAGCTAATGGATACGCTCCGTACAAATCACATTAACAAGATTAAGACTTAACACTTACCATGTAATATTACCATGCAATGCAACTACATAATTAAACATTCCTTTTTGGAAGTTTCATCCCTCACTTCAAATATACATAACTTGCACTGCATTAAAAAGTCCATATTCACATTGTCATCACATACACCTCGTGCTAGCCTTTCTTGTGCTAGCCTCGGGTCCCATATTTACACTTAACAACCAATATCTTAATCTTTGTTATTTTGAACACAAGCGTGTTCCCTTACAAGGTCAGGGCACTCTACCATGGTTAAAAATTAACATGCCCTATTGATGGCAAAACCCGTATCACCAAGCTGGTTAACAATTAGCATGCCCTACCAGTGAACCAGCAGATCCACCATTCTGGTGAACAACTAACATGCCCTACCAGTGGCCCATCTCACTTGTCTAAATATCGAGCTTGTGCACCAAGGAAGTCATGTATGTTTCTTATCACTTACATGCACATGCAAATGGTTACGCGCAATAGCTACCACATTTTAGAGAAGGCGGTTTTACCTATACTAATAGCCTTTAACTATGTTAACCATAAACTAACATTATATAGGGACACAGAGGAAACTCACTGAAGACTTACACAAGCTGGATACTCACATAGATTGGTGACTCACAAAAAGACTTAAAGAATTTGGTTACACCATGAAGCCTTTCCCTACACTCCATAGCCTTCTCTCACTTCTCGGACACTCACTGGTTCTACGACAAAGAACTCTCATTTTTTTGAGGTACAAGAATAGAAATAGAACAGAAGTAAAATCCCCTACTTCACCATCCATGCCATTATTTATAGCCCAAATGACCCTCACAATAACCCTATACGTAGACAACGATTTAGAGCTAATTCAGCACCCCTTGGTGGCCAACATATCAATCTATACAGAAATCTTACAGTAAACATCTTACAATAAACATCTTACAGAAATCTTAACAAGGAACCAACTAAAATTGAACAGTATACCCATGTGCCACAAGCAACCATGGAAAACTATTCCACAGTTACGGCTTTACCCACTGCACTCACAAAGTAAATTATTGGGTCCATGACCCAACAATACACCACTAGCGGATTTTACACGCCAATGAAACAAACCACTACGCGAATACTAATAGAAGGGTCCAGCAACACAAAGCTCGCTAAGAGAATCTGCTAATTGGAGGGTTCTCAACACCGACCACACCAAGACGTATAAACAAGTAGTCTACAGTTCGCCAAAAGACGAATCTTCAACCAAGTCTTTACAGACTGACCTAGTTAGCCAAACAATTTGCCAATCCATGGCAAGACAACCAATAATAACTTATCCTGGTGGATAAGGTGTATTCTACTTTTTCTGACTCATACTTAGCTAACAACCCGCCAACTGGAACCAGGTTGGGCGGGGTGTTACAACTCTCCCACCCTAAAAAGGAATTTTTCCCTTGAAATTCTTAACATCAAGTACAAATTCCTCTTAGGTTCTCATAACACAAGCTCTGGTTGTTGCTCTCGAGCTGGATTTAGTGAAAATTCTACCTAGAGTTCCCAGGATTGATTTTGATCTCATACTAGCTGTAACATCTCGTTTTCAGTAAAATCAAAATAGTGGTTTTTAGATCATAAATCTGACATGAAAATATTTATTTTATAGAACTTAAATTTTGGAGTAATTGTATTGTTAATAAACCGTTTATTTATTGAGTGGACAATTATGGCCATTAAAAATGAAATTTTACAGGTTTAATGAAAGGATATTTAAGTAAATTAATAATTAAAGCTTAGTAAAATGATAGAACGAAGGCTATCATCTTTGTTTTTCTTCCTTAGCTAAATTTAACCTAAGAAAAACACCTTTGTTGTGAAATCAAGCATTCGGCCATCTCTCTCTTTTGCATGTAAGTGTATTTTCATCCCGCTTTTAATGATTTCTATGTTTTTGGAGTCTTTGTAGCTTAATCTAGCTAGCCCAAGGACTAATTTACAAAATTGTTAAAAGGTTAGGGTTTTCCATGAATAAATATATGTGGTTTTTGATGTTTGATGGAAGAAAATGAATATTTATGGTTAGATAAATGACTTTTGTAAAGTGAATTTTGTTGGAAATGTCAATTAGGTATTAAATTAAAAAATAGGAAATATTCATGGTGAAATTGTGAAAATGATGAAATGTATGAGTTGCTAGCGACCTAAATGAAATTTGACTAGCATGGGTTAATGGAGAAATTACATGAATTTTCATTTTATGAGCTTAGGGATTTAATTGTAATGAAATCAAAACTATAGGAGCAAAAGTGTAATTTTGCTAAAATATGAAATTGGATTGAATTGAATAGAATGGTTATTAAATGAACTGAATTTATTCATTTAGATCAAGATAAACCTCGTACGGCTTTAGATTGGTGCAAAGATAAAGTTTCAGATTAATCGACTCCTTATCTACATTTTATCATCAAGGTAAGTTCGTGTAATTGTATAATGTTTACATGCTTACTATTGAAATATAAATGTATTGTGGACTGCCATGTAAATAATTGTTGCATATCTAACAATGTTACGTTGACTACCAAGCCCCGTTTGAACGTTAGGAATTCGTAGGATACAAATGACATGTCATTAGGGCTTACATGTTTTGGGTGCTAGTCTTGAATGTCCTACTGATAGATGAGTTCTTCATGTGTTATAGATACTCCACAACTCGTATGAGTAGCATCGTGTAGCTATGTTCTGACCCACATCTCGTGTGAGCAGGCCCATTTTCACAGCTCGTGTGAGCATATATGTAAAGGATTTGACGGAATACGGTTATATGTTAGCACATTTCGTGTGAGTTATCCCGGGTATCCAATTGTATTCTAAACGGTTCAATAGGCATGATTTTGAAAGGAAAGAGTAAGAGATCGATATAAACTAAGGCTTGTACATATATGAACTTCATTGAAATGATGATACTTGGAAAATATGCAAGTTGAAATGGATGATAAATCCAAATAATTCATGTTACGATTATTGGCTATCCATGTTAATTTGCTTATGGTTTATGTTATGTATGCTAACATGTTTGTGTTTATGCTTAGGCTTTGGCCAAGCTATTGGTTGGATTATGCCATGCTAAATTTTAATGTTATGTAATGAAATGGTAAGTTAAGTTTTACGTTATACAAACTTACTAAGCATTAATGCTTACTTTGTGCTATTTTCCATGTTTTATAGTGAATCGGACACTCGTTCGGGTTGGAAGCTTGTCGGAGGCCTATCACACTATCCATCAGCTATATCGATAGATTTTGATGTTTTTAAGTCATGGTTATAATGGCATGTATAGGTGTTTTATAGTTGATGAAATAGTCATTATGTTTAGCTTGTAAATATGGTATTTTGGGTGATGGAATATATAATAGCCCGTTTTTTAGTGGTGTCAGAAATAGTGGTTTCGAGGCCACCAAATTCGATTAGTAAGTTCGTAAATATTATTATTTAATATTTACGAGTCAAACATGGTTTTAAAAAGGTTTTTGATATAGTGATTTTTTTATATAAGCGATTTATTAAGTTCAAGTGGTATGACTCTAAGGTCAAGTGGCTTTTTTGGAGGAGTTGCCTGTGATACCTCCTGAACATTAAGTTGAATTTGTTAATGAACTGTTGCCTTGTACAGCTCCGGTTTCCATTGCCCCCTATCACATGATACCAAAAGAGCTTAAACAACTTAAGATTCAACTACATGAAATTTTGGATCGTGGATTCACTCGACCAAGTGTTTTACCATGGGGAGCACCGGTGTTGTTTGTCAAGAAGAAGGATGGTTCCATAAGGATGTGTATTGATTATAGACAATTAAATAATTTAACCATCAAGAATAAGTACCCACTACCTAGAACCGACAATTTGTTCGATCAATTTCGAGGAGAGAAGGTGTTCTCCAAAATTGACCTAAGGTTGGGATACTATCACCTCAAAGTGAAGGATTCAGATGTGCCTAAGACTGTATTTAGGACTAGGTGTAGTCGTTACAAATTATTAGTAATACCTTTTAGTCTTACGAATGCCCCAACTGCATTCATGGATATGATGAATCGATTTTTCCAACCATATTTCGACCAATTTGTTGTTGTCTTTATCGATGATATCTTAATCTACTCCAATACTGAATCTGAACATGATGAGCATTTGAGGTTTGTTCTGCAAATTCTTTAAGAGAATAAACTTTTTGCTAAATTTAGGAACTGTGAGTTTTGGCTTAAGGAGGTTGTCTTTTTGGGTCATGTGATGTCTACCAAAGGCTTTCGTGTAGATCCTAAGAAGATTGAAGCTATTGTGGAGTGGAAACAACCTAAGAATGCATCTGAGATTTGAAGTTTTCTTAGATTGGCTAGCTATTATCATAGATTCGTTGAGGGATTCTCTTTGATTGCTGCTCCTTTAAATGATTTTTTTTAGAAAGAGTGCTCCATTAAAATGGATTGTTATCAACAAGTCAGTTTCGAGAAACTTAAGACTATATTGACTCAAGCACTTGTGTTAATTCAGCCTGAATCTAGAAAAGATTATGTAGTGTGCAATGATGCTTCACATACTAGTCTTGGATGTGTTTTGATGCAAGAGGGAAAGGTAGTAGCCTATGCTTCGAGACAGATCAGGCCACATGAGTGTAATTATCAAACTCATGACTTGGAGCTAGCAATTGTTGTTTTTGCGCTCAAGATTAGGAGGCATTATTTATACGGTGAGAAGTGTATTATTTACACAGATCACAAAAGTATTAAATATCTACTTACTCAAAAATAATTAAACTTAAGACAAAGTAGGTGGATTGAACTGCTTAAGGATTATGATTGTACCGTTGAGTACCATCCTGGTAAGGCCAATATGGTAGCTGATGCACTGAGTCAATAGGCGATGACTAAACTCAGAGTTATATTCGTAAGATTGTGTTTGTTCGAGATGGTAGTATCGTGGTAGAATTGTAAGTCAAGCCCTTGTTGATTGGTGAAATTAAAGAAAATCAACCTATGGATATTTCTTTACTACCTTATTTCAAGCAGGTTGAGGATGGTTCGACGACCAATTTTGATTTTAATGTCGATGGAGTTCTTTGCTTTAAAGGAAGATAATATGTACCGAACGATAAGAAGTTGAGACAATCTATTCTCCAGGAAGCACATAGTAACCCCTACACTATGCATCTTGGAGGAAATAAGATGTATTATGTTTTGAGACAGTTGTATTGGTGGTCGGGTTTGAAGCATGAGGTAACTGAATTTGTTGCTAAGTGTTTGACTTGTCAACAAGTGAAGACTAAACATCAACTTCCTTCTGGTTTGTTACAGCCTATAAAGATTCCTCAGTGGAAGTGGGAACATATCACTATGGATTTTGTTAGTGGGTTGCCACTAACTCCCACTAAGAAAGATTAGTGCGGATGATTGTGGATAGGTTCACTAAGTCAACCCATTTTCTACCAGTACATACTAATTATTCTCTTCAGAAGCTTGCAAAGTTATATATTTCTAAGATGTGAGATTACACGACATTCTTATGGCAATTATTTTAGGTCGAGATCCTCAATTTACATCTCGATTCTAGAAGAAATTGCATGAAGCTCTTGGTACTTGTTTGGATTTCAGCACTACTTATCATCCACAGTTTGATGGGCAACCCGAGCAAGTTATTCAAATTCTCGAGGATATGTTGAGAAGCTATGTCATCGACTTTCAAGGAAGCTGGGAGAATCATCTACCATTGGCTGAGTTTACAAACAACAACAATTTCCAAGCCATCATTCAGATAAATCCTTATCAATATTTGTATGGTCGTAAGTGTCAAACTCCATTGTGTTGGACTAAGTTAAATGAAAGAAAAAAAATTTGGGACCTGAGTTGGTTCAAAAAACTGAAGGTATAGTTCAGTTGATACAAGAAAGATTACGAGTAGCTTCTGACAAGTAGAAATCCTATACCGATATTAAAAGGAAGGATATCAAATATTGAGTTGGAGATCAAGTCTTCTTAAAAGTGTCTCCATAGAGAAAGGTGTTGAGGTTTGGAAGAAAAGGAAAATTGAGTCCAAGGTTTATTGGGCCATATCAGATTTTGAAAAGAGATGGACCTGTGGCCTATCAGTTGGAGTTACCACCGAAGTTGGATCGTATTCACAACGTTTTTCGTGTCCCTATGTTAAGGAAGTACCATTCAGATCCTTCTCATGTGGTTAATGTAGAAGGAATTGAGATTAGACCGAATTTTTCTCTTGAAGAGGAACCGATGAAAATTTTATATCGTGATATTAAATTTTTGAGGAAAAAGAAAATTCCTTTAGTTAAGGTTCTGTGGCAGAATCATGGTTCTAAGTAAGCCACGTGGGAGCCAGAAGATTCTTTCTGACAACAATATCCTCATCTTTTTTTAATCAGGTAAATTTCAATGACGAAATTTAACTTAAGAGAGTAGAGTTGTCACATCCCAAAATTCTATTAACTGTTGTTAATTATTAAATAAGCTTGAGAAGTGGTGTAGTGGTTAAGAAGCTTAAGTAACTCCTAAAAGACTCAAGTTCTAGCCTCCATAACATCATTTTAATTTCTTTTGTAACTCCTATTCTTTATTTTGTTTTGTAACTCCATATTTTAAATTTGAAAAGGGTAAAACTCCTAAAATTATTGTGCTTTTCAAACATACTTTTAAACTATTTGTGTAAATTGTTCAAACTAGTGAAATTAAGAATTTTAGAAATCAATGGTTTCGTGTTTTATATATTTGTAAAATTTTGGTCACTATTTAAAACTTTCATAATTTCAATCATATTTCAAAATCATTCATTTATATACTCAAAACTAAAGAACTTGACTATTAGTCACTATTTGAAAAAATGTTAAATTTATAAAAATCAAATGTCTTTAGAAATATCATTTGTAAACATTATAGATTTTGAAACTAAGTCTAATTTTATTAAGAACTCATTTCCCAGATTTGCAATGGAAAATGTAATATTGGCATACTTTTACGAAAATCGCAACGAACCATTTTCCTAAAACCATGTTTTGCTAATGTTGAGTATGACTCCTATTTCAGTCAAATTTGAGAAATAACCTTCAAGTTAAATTATGTTTATTTATTTCAATCAAACTCTGATTAGTCTAGATTATTTTATTATTATTTGACCTATAAATTTAGCCTATAAATAGGCTCTTTTATAACCTTAGAAAAGACACCCATTAGAGATTAAAACTCATAACACATTTAGAGAATTTTGTGTTTACATTTTGAGGGTTCTTTGTTTTTGGGTTTTCGAGGTTTAGTTTTTATCTCCATCTTTTGTACTCTTCGTTCTTTTACCATTATAATAAAATTATCTTTGCATGTAATTTTTTATCCTCTTTTGAAGGATTTTTCCATGTTAAATTTGTGTATTCAATTTCTCAATTTCTTCTGTTATTTTCACTTGTTCGTTACTTAATCGAGTCAATCACCAACAAGTGAGATCAGAGCTAATTCAATTTTTGTAGACCAACCCATGCAGATATGGCAGCAACAAGGTTTGAAATTGAAAAGTTTGATGGTGTCATAAATTTCAATCTGTGGCAAGTTTGGATGATGGCAATTCTAGTTAAAACTAGCCTAAAAAATGTTGTTATCAATAAAAAGCCTGAGAATCAAAATCAAACAGAATGGGAAGAGCTTGATGAAAAGGTCTTGTCTACAATCTAGTTGTGCCTTACAAATACGATATTGTAGAAGGTATTGATAAAGAAGACCTTATCCTCCTTGTGGAAAAGGTTAGAAACTCTTTATGCGAAGGTTAGAAACTCTTTATGCGACTAAGTCTCTAGCTAACCGTTTAGTGTTGAAACAACATCTATTTACGTTTCGCATGAACAAAAGTGAGCGTGGCCAGGCCTTGTGCGTACAAATTGAAACAAATCAGGAAATTTTGGGAAAATATGAAAATTTGGAAAATAGAGGTCACACGGTCGTGTGGCCAGGCCGTGTGATTATGCGAAGTAAGAACACATGGCTGTGTCCCAGCCCGTGTCTCAGATTGTGTGAAACCTGTACCAAAACTAACAGAGCACGTATGACCCTATGAAGTGACCGTGTGTGGCACACGGTTGTGTGACAGCCTGTGTCCTAGGCAATGTGTGTCCAAATTAACCCTTTAAACAAGCTAAAATCAAGCCAAAACTTGCCCAATAAAGTTCACCTAAATATAAACCATTCTTTGACCTAAATAATCAATATATACACCTAAAACATGTCAAAATATTCACCTAAATTTCTAACCAATGTATCACTCATGGATACCACAATTCAAGCAAACATTCAAACAACCAACCACAACTTCATCCAACACCATTCATTAAATATACATCAATTTACTCATCTATTAATTACTTACTATTCCAACATTACAAAGTGTACTATATAGAAAAACAACTTGACTCATTCCTTATCTAAGTCTATCAACATTCATATACTCAAAACTTTAACCTATGTACATGCCACAACCCAACAAAAGATTCAAAAGCTACTAAAGTAATTTGATAGTGTGTGCTTTATGGTTGATCCTTCCAAACGATCAGCAACAATTATCTACAAAACAACATGAGAAAAAAAAACATAAGCTTAAATAGCTGAGTAAGTACTTAATATAACTTTTACTTTACTTGCTTAGATTAAACTATGAACTCCAAAGAATAACAAACTAAATCAAATTCTATAAACGTTCCATATCATTTAATCTAAATCGTCAACACTCAATTCATATGCTCAATCATTACTCTATTTTCAGGGGCATCATAGATGTAAGACAGGAGCACCAAAGTGCAACCAAAGCACGAGTGTATAATCAGGGGCACTAGAGTGCTTATACAGGCACAAATGTGCTTTAGGAGCACCGAAGTGCAAATAGGGGCACCAATGTGCAATTTAGGGGTACCAAAGTACAAACAGTAGTACCGAAGTACAAGCTGGGGCACTAATGTGCATTAAGGAGCACTTTCTTCATTTTTGTATACATACTTAAATTCATTTCATTCACATGTAAATTTAATACAATTCCGAGAAAAACACTACTAATAATCTCTTATCAATTTCATAAATACACAAAAATATTTGTAACACTTATTGTTATATAAATAACCAAAGTAATTTCACATATATATATATATATATATATATATCAATTAAGTAGAGAATAACAATGTAAATCACAAGCAAATTACATTTACATATTGAACTATGAACTTACCTTACTAACACTTCGATTAAAACATAAAGACCTATTCTACAATTTTCCCTTTCCTTGGTTAATGTCTTTTGGCCGGTTCTTGATCTATATAATAATTAAATTCAATCTATTAAAATTCACATTAAATTTAATACACATGGCCTTTAAATTTTCATTAATTACACATTTTCCTTAAACTTTTACATTTTCACAATTTAGTCCCTAAATCCCAAAATTCCAAATTATCAAAATATTAAACTACCATAAGCTAGCCAAATTTTCACCCCAACATATTCAGCCCACATATATTAAAATTTCACATAAATACTTTATTATTTCTAACATTTAATTAATATAGTCCTTTAACCAAAATTAACAAAAGTTACTTTATAATTTCATTAAAACCAACAACCATCACCTTAAATCAAAGTTTTAACATCATAACAACAAGGGTTCATCCTAAAAAATTAATACGACCTTAATGCAACTCTAAAATTAGTAATTAATTAATAAAACACAACTCCACATTTCAGAATTGTGGTCCCAAAACCACTATTTCTAACACCACTGAAAAATGGGATATTGCAATTCTCCTCCTAAAAAATTTTCATCCTCGAAAATCTTACTAGAGAAAAGGTTGGGATACTGTGATTTCATATTTTCTTTCATTTCCCATGTCGCTTCTTCAATCCCGTATTGTCTCCATAATACTTTAACCAACAATATTGATTTATTTCTCAACTCTTTTATTTCCCAAGCTAAGATCTTTACAAGTTCTTCATCATAGGTTAAATCAGGCTGTAATTCTATTTCTTTTGTAGACAAAATATGCAGCAAATTATATTGATATCATTGAAACATTGAAACGTGAAAAACATTATGAATTCTGTCGAGTTTTGGAGGTAAGGCCAAACAATATGCTACCGGTCCTATTCTTTCAAGAACTTCATATGTCCCGATAAATCTAGGACTGAGCATTCCTTTTTGGCCAAAATGCAATAATTTCATCCAGGGACACATGGCCGTGTCCCAGCCCGTGTCCGTGCCTATGTAACTCTCTGACTTGGGTCACAAGGCCAAGCCACACGCTCGTCTACCAAGCCGTGTAACTTTCAAAATTGCCTCACACGCTCATGTGCCAGGCCGTGTAATTGTCTGACTTGCAACCTTTAAACCCTACAGGGGACACACGCCCGTGTCTTAGGCCATGTGGACAAGAAATAGGCCAAAATCAAGCCATTTCTTTCACCCAATTCAAGCATGTACCTACAAGTCATTTGCACATATAACCAAGACATTAAATCATGCCCAAAACATGCATAATAAGACCAATTCAAAAGGCTATTTATTCATCCAACCAATATGCCATATAGGCACCTCAAACACAACCATTAAACATGTCTAAGCATATGCATATTTGTTCATAAATCAACCATACACAACTACTGATTTCCATACCAAAACATAACACAATTGACCATTTACCAAATTAGATCCTAACATACCAAATTGGTCATTCAAAACATACATCCACTTAGCCATATCAACACCAACCGTCAAGGCATCAAAGAGCCAAAAGCACACCAACCATAATACCATATATACATGCCAAACATAACAACTAGATCATTAAGCACAAGTCCACCTATACATGCCATTATCAGCTTGACCAAAACATCAAAATCTACCGATATAATCGCTGGATAGTGTGATAGGTCTCCGATGAGCTTCCAAATCGATCGACCTTCCGATAATCTATAAAACATAAGAAAAAAACTACGTAAGCATATAATGCTTAGTAAGTTCATAAATCATGAACATATCTTACCATTGCATAAGCATATCCTTAAATTTAACATGATACAATCCAACCAATAGCTTGGCACAAGCCTAAGCGTCATCAACAACAATTTTTAATGCCTTAACACATAACTCAACAGATTTATCACATGATAAGATAGTTTACATGAACATAAAGCCATTGAATTCATACTTCCATAAACATAATTATACATACTTTGATCAATATCATTTCATACCTTTCCACACTTTCATAACATAGTCGATTGGAACACTTACCGTTCCTTCCCTTTTTCATGCCCATTGAACCACTTAGAATAATATCAGATACACAGGAAGCTCACACAAAGTGTGCTAAACATATGGTCCAAACCATTCCTTTTTCCTTTTCCTTTACATCATTGCTCACTTGAGCCATAAATGGGTCTGCTCACACAAGCTGACAGTCGAAATGTAGCTACACTATGCTGCTCATAGAAGTTGACGAGTATCTGTAACAAACGTCAGAACTTAGCCATCAGTAGGACATTCAGGACCAGCACCCAAAACATGGTAACCATAATGACATGTCATTTGTATCCTATATATTCCTAAGGTTCAGACGGGGCTCGATAATCGTCAAAACGTCGTTGGATTTCCATCGTTTCATTACATGATAAATAGCATAATAGCATATATATATATTGATTCATTTACATTAGAACAATACATTAAATATTAAATTTAATTAACATTTAAGTGATTATAGTTCATACGAACTTACCTAGCTAAATTGCAGCAATGACTAAGTATAAGAGCTATTTGGTAATTTTCTTTTCTCCTCGATTTTCCACTTGTTCTTGATCTAAACTAATAATTTCATTTAATTCATTAATTTATATGATAAAACTAATTCATTTTATGCAACTTAGTCATTTTTGACATTTTTACAAAATTACCCTCAACTTTTTATTTTTATTCAATTTAGTCCCTAAGCATTAATCATACAAATAAACCAATTTTGTTGAAAATTCATACCAGCCATATGTTTATAGTATCCACTACAGCCCATATTTGTAACAATTTCACACCAAGTTCTTGTATTTTTACTATTTCAATAATTTAATCCATAAACGTTAAATTCATTAAAATCACTTAACAAAATACTTATAAATAACAACTAATACCTCAAATTCATCATTTAACATCTAAAACCACAAAGATTCAGCAATGGTAACATTCAAAATCTTTAACAGTTTTGAAATTGAAGATATGGTCTAGCTGGACCTAGTTGCAACAATCTCAAAAATATAAAAATTATTAGAAATGGACCTCAAAATCTCCCACATGCATTGAAATAGTTTGGCCGAACCTCTATTGCTCCAAAAATGGGGTTTCTCTCATTGAATAAGAAGAACATAAGAAAAAATAGGTTTTTTTTACTTTTCTTTTTATTTATTTATTACTTATTATTTACTTTATTAACTTAAAATATATCATATAAACTAACATAAATTAGTCACCAACCGTCCACTAATTTATGGCATGGTATATTTTCTGTTGTAGTCTATTTAATTACCTTCCTTAGCTATTTGACACATTTAATTAATAGAATTCAACTTTTGCATCTTTTACAATTTAGTCCTTTTCAATTAATTAACTATCTAAACATTAAAATTTCTTAACGAAACTTTAATAAAACCTTAATAACACTCCATAAATATTTATAAATATTTACAACTTGGTTTATAGAAACGAGGTCTCGATACCTCATTTTCTAAAACCACTTGACTTTAGAGTCATACCACTTGAACTTAATTTTTCATTCAAATAGTATAAATTGCCAATTTAAAAATTTATTTAAATATCATATTTGACTTGTAAATATTAAATAATAATATTTAAGAACTTACTCATCGGATTTGTGGCCCCGAAACCACTATTTTTGACTCCACTAAAAAATGGGTTGTTACACATATTCTATTATCTCTCGCTTCATACCAGACCACTAATAACATTGTTCCAAGTCGTTAAATATTTTCGTACTCCTAGGGTGAATCGAGTAAATACTATTGTGATCTTCATCCAACAGTTTCCACTTTAATTCTAAATCATGTGGTACACACAGTCGATGTCAGAAATATAAACAATCGTTATTCCCAACACAAAAATTAGATATCTGATCACTTTTAACCAAGTTGAGCTTGAACAATAACTCTAGATCTATTTTTTGTAATTCTTGAGTTTTTGATAGGAATACCGGTTTTACTATCAACTCAGCCAATATAGAACCATCATGTTCTAATGTCAAGTTTGCATTCATAACTCTCAAAGTAAATAGGGAATTCCGACTCAAAGCATTAGTGACAATATTAGCTTTCCGTAGATGGTAATCAATTACTAAATCGTAATCTTTTAGTAATTCGAGCCACCTTCGCTTACGCAAATTCAATTCCTTCTGAATCATTAAGTATTTCAAACTTTTATGATCATTAAAGATATGACATTTTTCACCGTATAAATAGTGTCGCCAAATCTTCAAAGCAAAAACTACTATAGCCAGTTCCAACTCATGTGTCAAGTAGTTCCGCTCATAAGGCTTTAATGGTCTCGAGGCATATGCAATTACTTTACCACTTTGCATTAAAACACAACCTAAACCACAAAGAGACGCATCACTAAACACAGTAAATTCCTTCCCAGATTCAGGTTGCGTCAAAATTGGAGCTTTAGTTAACATATTCTTCAATTGTTTGAAACTTTACTAACATTTATCGATCCAGACATGTAACACCCTTAAGTCGTCTCCGTCATCAGATTAAGGTTGCGGGGTATTACAAAACAATCAGAAAAATTTGAATATTTTATCAATCAATATAATAATCACATTACAAAATATTCATACTCATACACAACATCCCTAAATCGAGCCCTCGAGGCTCTAAAAATAACCTAGAAACAATTTGGGACCAATTTGAAAAAAATATGCAAAATTTGCAAAACAAGGGTCACACGGCCGCGTGGCCAGGCTGTGTGCCTCACACGACTGAGACACACGCCCGTGTCTCAGGCTGTGTAATAATCAAACTAGGGACACACAACTGTGTCCCAGCCCGTGTCCTCACTCGTGTAACTTTCTGAGTAGGGTCACATAGTTGTGTTATACGCCTGTGTGCCAGGCCGTGTGTTAGGCCGTGTAACTCACTGACTTGCACCCTAAAGAACTCATTAGATGACACACGACTGTGTCGCCAGGCCGTGTGTCTCACACGGCTAAGTCGCACGTCGTGTCTCAGGCCAAGTGAACCCAAAATGAACCTTAAACAACAAGTTATACCATCAGGTAGATCTTATTCCCTAAACATCACATTCTTCATCGCATGACCACCATCACTTAGGCTTACTCAATGGTTGCCACCACTATAAGTTTCGCTAATCGCCTCATCCCTCATCCTATCTTATGATAAGATTAATCAAATTTAAACATTATACTCAAATTATGATTTAATTGTTATATTAAATTAAATCTTTTTAATCTTTTAAATAATCCATATTCAATGTAAAATGAAATATCTCACTTATATTTTAATAGTTGATAAAATTGTTTTCTTCTCTAAGTTTACATTAACAAACACTTAACTGTTGTTATTTTTTTGTCATTCAATTAAAAAAATTACATAATAATCACCCAATTATTTGAAATTTTGTTTTGTTTTTTATCACTAATCGTTATTTTGCTAATGGAAAGATGATGTAACAACATTTAAAATTGGCATAATAGTAATTTTAACCCTAACATTAAAATATTATATCAATTTAGTCTTGGTTCTAAAAGTAATAATTAACATTTACAATGCAATCTTGATTTTCTTTGTGATCCCTAAAAGCTAAAAAATTGTTAGCTAAATTAGATCAAAATATATCAAAATAAAAAACCCAAAAATCTAATATAATAATTTCATCTTTTCTTTTTCTTTTAAAATTAACCTTAATATCACAAAAAATCAAAATTGAAATAAAAACTAGATTACACAATGTGTAAATGTTGATGATTAAATTTTTAAATCTAGAATAAATTTACATATTATATAAATGTTATCTATTAAAGTTATAATGCTAATTTAATAACTGCTAAATTATCTTTCTGTGCTTAATTTAATAGAGATGATCAAAAGAAAAAATTAAATAATTGATGATTATTTTATAAATTTTAAATTAAAAAAATACTATGAGGAGTGTGTAATTAGAAAAAAAGAAAAAAAAAGAGGAGTAAAGCAAAATTTCTCGCCCAACTAAAGTGAAACAGCGTGACCAAAATAGCCTTTTCTTTCCTAACAAGAAACGGTGCTTCCCTTCTCTTTGTAAATATCCCAACTGCCCTTCTCTCCTACATTTCTCATTCTCCGAACCTACCCAAGTCGACGAAACCAAAGCCCCCCACCAAATATCTTCCTGCTTCTTCAACACTTCAATCAACCAGAAGTTATGTCTAAGCAAGCCGAATCCTCCGACTCGTAAGTACCCAGATCTCTCTTTCCCTTTTCCTTTCATGGGTTTCCTTTGGATTTCTCTGATCTGATTCTAATTTTCCGTTTCAGGAAGGGGACTAAGAGGGATTTTAGTACGGCAATCTTGGAAAGAAAGAAGGCTCCGAATCGAGTCGTTGTCGATGAGGCAATCAACGATGATAACTCCGTTGTTTCTCTTCATCCTGATACCATGGAAAAACTCCAGCTGTTTCGCGGTGACACTATCCTGATCAAGGTTTCTACTTTAGATTCGGATATTTTTAGTCCCCTTTTTGTAGGGTTCTTTTAGGGCTTCTTTCTTTTTTTGTCAGTCTTGCTTAATGGGTTTTGTTTATGTTAGCTGTTTGTTGTGTTTTAGGGCTTAATTCTCACTTTTTGTTTGAAATTCGGGGTTTTATTTGATGGATTTTCTTGTGTTTTTTATGCTGCTTTGTGTTGGTCTTCGGTTGGGTCTGTTGGTTGATTGGATGTGTGATGGAAGTTTTGTACGTGATGTTGTTGAGGTTCAATGTTGTAGGGTATTTGTTTATGTCAGATGTTTTGTACATGATGTGTTTTAGGGTTAAATTCTCACTTTTTTGTTTGAAATTTGGGATTTTATTTGACGGCCTTTCCTGCGTTTCAATGCTTGTTTTGTATTGGTCTTCAATTAGGTATCTCTTGTGGTAAGATTGGATGTATGATGGAAGTTATTGTAGGCTGTTACATGATTTTGTTGGTTAGTGTCTATATTATATCTCCAGTTACTGTTTATCTTTTAGGTAAGAAGGCTAATTTGCTAAGCCTGTCATCAAAGGCTGGTTCTTTACCTGGGAATGTGCAGTATTAAGTTAAGAGGGCATTCTGGAATCCAAGCTTTTCTTTAATGTGGCATGAGTAGTTATTGAATAGCTATTGATTTGTAATTATTCATATGGATTTCAATTTTCCATGTCTTAAGAGTTCCTTGCTAATGTTGTCGTTTGTATTATTCTTTTGTTCCACAGGGGAAGAAGAGGAAGGATACTATCTGCATTGCTCTTGCAGATGATACATGTGATGAACCAAAGATCAGGATGAACAAGGTTGTCAGGTCAAACTTGAGGGTTAGGCTTGGTGATGTTGTCTCCGTGCACCAGTGTCCTGATGTTAAGTATGGAAAGCGTGTACACATATTGCCTGTGGATGACACAATTGAAGGGGTTACTGGAAATCTCTTTGATGCATACCTGAAACGTTAGTTTAATTTTTATCTTCTATTTCCAACTAAAGGTTTTTGATAATCTATTTGTGGTGATTTGGTCAACTAGGCTGGTAAAGAGGTAAAACATGTTTTTGGTTTGATAATCGATCATAAGATAATAAGACTTTAGTTTATTATTCTTAACCAAATATGAGCTTTTTGATTGATTAATATAAAAGCTACTATATTGGTTGTTTGAATATATTATTTTTAACCTTTTGGAGTAGTTTCTATTTTTTTTAATAAATTTTAAAGCAATTTATTGGAAGGTTTAAGCTTTCAAGAGTTTTTCCTTTCTGTTTGTTTATGCATTTAACAGCTGTTTTTTGTTGTGTTCTTTTTCTTTTGCGCCTTACATTGATTTATTTCTGCATTGGTGGTTGACTTAGCTTCATAAAAGTATCCTAGCTGGCTTAGTATATGCATGGGCATGTATGTGTTATAGCGTCACTCAAATCTTATCGCATATCAAACATTGCTACCTCTTAACATGATTGCTGACTGGATTTAATGTTAAACTTTTTATAATGTTGTCTGTAAATGCTGACCATGATAATTGTGGATTTACAGCTTACTTTCTTGAAGCATACCGGCCGGTGAGGAAGGGTGATCTCTTCCTTGTTAGAGGTGGAATGAGAAGTGTAGAATTCAAAGTTATCGAAACTGATCCTCCCGAGTACTGTGTTGTCGCACCAGACACTGAGATATTCTGTGAGGGAGAGCCTGTCAGGAGAGAGGATGAGAACAGATTAGATGAGGTAGGTTATGATGATGTTGGTGGAGTGAGAAAACAGATGGCTCAGATTCGGGAACTAGTGGAGCTTCCATTGAGGCATCCACAGCTCTTCAAATCAATTGGTGTGAAGCCACCTAAAGGAATTTTGCTTTATGGACCTCCTGGGTCTGGAAAGACTTTGATTGCTCGTGCTGTTGCAAATGAAACTGGCGCTTTCTTTTTCTGCATCAATGGTCCGGAGATCATGTCAAAATTGGCTGGAGAGAGTGAGAGCAATCTCAGGAAAGCATTTGAGGAAGCAGAAAAGAATGCACCATCTATTATATTTATTGATGAAATTGACTCGATTGCACCCAAGCGTGAGAAGACCCATGGTGAAGTTGAAAGGAGGATTGTTTCTCAGCTGTTAACATTAATGGATGGGCTTAAATCCCGTGCACATGTTATTGTTATTGGAGCCACAAATCGTCCCAATAGCATTGATCCAGCTCTCAGAAGGTTTGGAAGATTTGATAGGGAGATTGATATTGGCGTTCCTGATGAAGTCGGCCGTCTTGAGGTTCTTCGTATCCACACGAAGAATATGAAGTTGGCTGAAGAGGTAATGTCAAAAACCGAATATTTATTTTCCTCCCTCAAAATTCTTGTACCCTTTTTTTACCTCGCTAAAACTGAAGTATTGAATCTATTATGATTTCCTGATCTAATGAAGGTTGATTTAGAAAGAATTGCCAAGGACACCCATGGTTATGTTGGTGCTGATCTTGCAGCACTTTGTACTGAGGCAGCATTTCAGTGCATCAGGGAAAAGATGGATGTGATTGACTTGGAAGATGAGTCGATAGATGCGGAGATACTCAACTCTATGGCAGTCTCAAATGACCACTTCCAGACTGCTCTTGGAACAAGCAATCCGTCAGCGCTGCGTGAAACTGTGAGTATTACCAAGATTCTTCTGTTGTGGTAAATATAATATATTATTCTTTGCTGGTTGTTAGTTTTTGGTTCAGTTTTGTTTCTGACCATTCTCTTCTTACATTGGTCAGGTTGTTGAAGTGCCTAATGTCAGTTGGGAAGATATTGGTGGCCTTGAGAATGTTAAAAGAGAGCTTCAAGAGGTAATACTCTGAACTGGTTTTTTTTTTTTTTTATATTCAAACTGAACCGGATTTCTTTACTTTTCCATTTTATTATGTTTTAAAAATTTATCAAAAAAAAAGGGACCAATTTGTTATGTGCCAGACTGTTCAATATCCGGTGGAGCATCCTGAGAAGTTTGAGAAGTTTGGGATGTCACCTTCAAAGGGAGTACTATTTTATGGCCCTCCAGGATGTGGTAAAACACTTTTGGCTAAAGCTATTGCCAATGAATGTCAGGCAAACTTCATTAGTGTCAAGGGACCTGAATTGCTTACAATGTGGTTTGGAGAGAGTGAGGCTAATGTACGTGAAATTTTTGACAAGGCACGCCAGTCCGCACCTTGTGTCCTCTTCTTCGATGAACTTGATTCCATTGCTACCCAGGTACTCAAGGCTATCAAAAATTTTTTTTCTTTATCGATCAAGTAATTCGGTAGAAACATGGGTTTTTGTTTGGACCTGTCAATTTGATCCGAACACAAAAACCTCATCTCTATTAAACCAAGGCAAAACCCGACCCAACTTAATTTGACCATGAAAAGTCAACAACCAATCCCATCCAAACCTGGATCTGAAGCTAATCTGAACTATACTATCCGAACCTGAAGTTGACAAGAACCTGGAATTATCCAAACTGCGATGACCCGATCTGAAAAACTCGACCCTCAAACTCGAAATGACCCAAACCCAAAAGTGACCTGTTCAATTGGCAGGTCTAGTTTCTGGGCTTGGATCATTCTGGCAATGAAAATATGCTCTTCTTTGTGCAAAGTCTGTTTTTCTTTCCATCATAATGCTGACATTATGCTATATATTGCAGAGAGGAAGCAGTGTAGGTGATGCAGGGGGGGCAGCTGATAGAGTTTTGAACCAACTTCTTACCGAGATGGATGGCATGTCTGCCAAGAAAACAGTTTTCATCATTGGAGCTACCAACCGACCTGACATTATAGATCCAGCACTTCTTCGTCCAGGTCGTCTTGATCAGTTGATCTATATTCCTCTCCCTGATGAGGAGTCACGCCATCAAATCTTTAAGGCCTGTTTGAGGAAGTCACCGATTGCAAAAGAGGTTGATGTCAAAGCTCTTGCCAAATATACTCAAGGCTTTAGTGGAGCAGACATTACGGAAATTTGTCAACGTGCATGCAAATATGCTATAAGAGAAAACATTGAAAAGGTATGATTATGATACTTCAATTTTCTCTCGCATTAGTTTTATCTTGTATATGATGATAGATAAGGAATATATTGTGTTCTTTTCCTCAAAATGTTCAGGATATCGAGAGAGAAAGGAGGAGGAGTGAGAATCCTGAAGCCATGGAAGAAGATGTTGAAGATGAAGTTGCAGAAATCAAGCCTGCACATTTTGAAGAATCGATGAAGTTTGCTCGTAGGAGTGTGAGTGATGCGGATATCCGCAAGTACCAGGCATTTGCACAAACATTGCAGCAATCAAGGGGATTTGGAAGTGAATTTAGGTTTGCTGAAACTGGTTCAAGGACTGCAGCATCTGATCCTTTTGCAGCTTCTGCTGGTGGAGCTGATGAAGATGACCTTTACAGTTAAATTACCTTTCATCTGTGCTTGCTTATGGGTCTTTCATATAATATTTACATATAAACGTAGTGTTAATTTAACTGTATGATATTAAGAACACATTGGCACAACTCTTGAGCCTGTGGCTGCTCATTGGAGTTTAGAAAACAGGTTTTGTTATTTTGGAATTCCAAGTTTTTATTTTATACTAGAGTTAAATTCAATTTTTACCCTTTCCATCATTTAAATAGAATTAACAATATTTATTGTTCGAAATCGGATTTTGGATATTTTAATACATTATTTTAATTCATTTTATGGATAACGGGATCGGTGTTTTGTTTATATTTTTGCTGTTAATATGTAAGGGTTCTATATTCATTTTATAATTTGTTTTATTTTCTAGAATATAGGTTTTCAATTTATCATAAAAATATTGTAGTTTAAAAATAATTTAGAAAAATATGGTATATTTACATTATTTAAAATTAATTGAAATTTAAAGTTATACATAAGTTTTGATATAATTTATAATGTTATATGTTAATTTTATTCGGTATGTAACAAATCTTAATTTTGATTGGATTTTCACATTTTACTTATCGTATTATTTATGTTATAAATTTTTATTAAATCTTACATATGATATATTAGTTTAAAATTAACTAATAAATTCAAGTTATTTTCATGATTAAAAAGTAAACACTTAAGAAAAAGTAGTTTTTTATTTTTCTAAGAAATATATTTTTAATCTAGGTGAAAATAATTTGAATTTGTTTGCTTGTTTTTAATTTATTTAAATACCATGTCTACAAATGACTTAATACAAAGTTGTGCCATATAAAAATGCGGTTAGTGAATGTCCAAAAGAAAAAGAAAACGGGTTAATGAAATGTGAAAATTGAGCCAAAATTAAGATTTGATATATACAAATGTACTAAATTAAAGTAAGTGTATCCTTTTAGAAAATAATTGTAGTTTTCTCTTACAAAATATATTTTTTTCTAAAATTGCTTCATTACATGACTTCACAAAAAAAAAACATTTTTTGTGATAGGACACAGGTGGATAAAACCTCCATGTCACATGGAAGTTTCACAAAAAATATATAATTTTTGTGATAGCAGGACATGTATCGAATTTAGTCAAACCTCTCTGTCATGTGATAGTTTCACCTAGCTTCAACATATGTTGTTTCAAATATAAAAAAAATATTTCATTTTTTTTAAAGTGCCCCATTATATGGTGATTCGAAGAAAAGGAATTGAACTAGACTTTTGTGTTGTTTTTTATTAAAAAAAAATTATTTTTATTATTTTGAAAGTGCCCCCTTACATGGCGGTTTCACAATCATAATTTTTTTTTTCTAAAATAGTGGGTTTAAAAGCAATTTTAAATCCTTACTCACCAGTCAATAGAAGCATCCATTGGGCCAAAGAAATTTCAATTTGAAAAAAGATTATTTGATCTGGTCCCTTCAATCCATCAAAAACCTAGTCCCCAACAACATCACGCCATGTGGTGCTTTAATAAATTATTTTTTTGAATTTGTCATGTTAGGTGGCAGTTTTAGACTTCGAGACTCCAAAATTGAAAATAAAATTACAAAAACATCCTAATGCAGTCTATATATCCGTCTACATCCCCCCCCCCAAAAAAATATTCTCACAATTTCTTTTCTTTAAGCTACTCTCTATTTTGTTGAAGTTCTTTTTTTCAGTTGTGTTTTTTTAAAATTATTATTTAATTTGGTTAATTGCATTGTCGGAGTTGATAATGTTATTTGTATGCAGTTGTTATATTGTTTTGTTATTTTCCTGAATGTGTATGTTGATTTAAGAAGATGGACTGTATATTTAATGTTGTAGTCCCTTACAACAGACAAGTTCACTATACTAAAAATGGTATTGTATTTAATTTTTTACTTTCATTAAACATCATGTTCAATAAGAACATCAAAATAGAATAATTGAAGGCAAGAATCAATAGGAAAATTTCCGCTTGTGAAAAGGTAGTGTCCACTCTATTTTTTAAACTTATGACATCTTCAAACCCAATCATTTATGCTCTAATTGAATTAGTTGAAGATGATGACGTTGAAGCGATGATCACAACACCTTCCTCATCCGGGAATAATGTAGTGGGGCTTTATGCACAATTGGGTGATGTTGAGTAAGGGAACACGTTAATTGATGTTTCGTCATCTTGCAAATATGTCTAGAGCACTATATCCTCAATGCGATCCTACTAATACATGCTAGTATACCACAATTGTTAGAGGATGATCTTCTTTATACAAGTCGAATTTTAATTTCAATTTAAGTCTGAAAGATCCATAACAATTCATCGCACCATTAACATCTACAACTCCTTTGTATGTAGATCCATTTTCCTACAATGGAGGGAGAACTTCCGCAGTGATACAACCTTTAGTAGCTAGGTTTGCATCGGGTTCCATTGAGAAAGAGGAAGAGGAATGGGAAGAGAAAAAGGAAGAGGAGGAGGATGCTAGCACCAATGTGACAAAATTTAGTGTTCCAGACCGTGATGAAGAAGAGGATGCCACTGAACAAGAAGATGATATTCAAGAAAATGGAGAAGTGGATGCTGCCAAACCAGCAGTGGATCTTCCATCACATGAACCTTCCTCTCGTATACACTTGATTGATGAAGATGAAATGGATGCACTAGAATTCCTTGAATATCTTTGTAACGCCCTCCACTCGACCTGGTCGATCAAATTCGAGTATTGGGTGTAACGCCTAAGGACAGACATACTTAGATTCGCACTTTACTCTCGACTCGCCTATGTAACTATTGTAATGCCAGCGTAATAAAATTTCTAAGTCCTTTACTTGGAATATCTCATTTATACATATGATAATTAACTTTTTGTAAAATGTATATTTACATTTACATTCTGAAACAAACTACAGAGATCATTACTTAAGGCTTTGCCTTTCCTATTACATGAATACGGAGTATTACTTAAATTATTATCTACATTCTTCACTTCGCCATATAACTTTCTATAAAACTTGTACTTTTATAGCCTTTCTTGGTGTAGACTATGTCTTCTTATCCCATTCTTTGGGTAGGCTTCTCTCTTATAAACTTCTATTTTCTGTATGCACATCAACACGAGCCACCGCTACACACAATTCTTTACAACTTGAAATAGGAAACAACTTATATAAGTTCTAGAGAGCTTAACAATCTTTACTACTTGTTCCATTACACTGTAGCATACTAAAGACTTTGCATATTCCTTGGCCTATGTCCTTCCTTGGCGGTTACTTTGCTATATTGTTCCTTATAGTGTAGTTCATACGTAATTGACTAAGACTTCTTTAAGAATGTACTACATGTATCATTCATTACTTCTTCATCCTCTTATCCATATTGTATCATTACTCTTCTAGTGCTAGCCACATACTTCCTTCTAGCCCCTTTCATCCTACTGACTATTTCCTCATTTTGTTTATATAGAGTTCACCTATCTTTAACGTTTGGAGCATTTCTAACACTTGCTGTAACAACCCGTTTTTAGTGCAATCAGAATAGTGGTTTTAGGACCACAAATCAGACGAAAAAATTTTTATTTTATTATTTTAATGTCTAAGAAATGTTAGTAGGGTCGTAGTAAAATTTCATTAAGAAATTTTGACGTTTGCATTCTTAATTAAGTAAAAAGGACTAAATCGTAAAAGGTACAAAAGTAGAATTCTATTAGTTAAAGGTATCAATTGGCTATGAAATTTAAACGTGAATGGATTTAAATGGTAATTAGACCATTTATAATGTTAGTGGACAAAGATGGAAACAAGATTAAGTGATTTTAATGTTAATAGCCAATGTTAGTTTGGTGAATTAATAAATAAGTTTAAGTAAAATAATATAAACAAAGGTGTCATCTTCTTTAGTTGATTTCTTCCACCGAAAATTGAAGGAAAGAAAGCCATAGCTAGGGCTAGGCATTCGGCCAAGCTCTTCCATTGCATGTGAGTGTAATTTTGTCCCGTTTTTAATGATTTCTATGTTTTTGAAGTCGTTGTAGCTTAATCTAGCTAGCTCGAGGGTCAATTTGAAAAAAAAATTAAATGTTTAGGGTTTTTCCATGAATGTTCTTACATGATTCTTGATGTTTTATGAAAGATTATGCGTCCTTGTTGATAAAAAAAACAAGGTTTGTAAAGGGATTTTTGATGAAATTGTCATTTAGGGACTTATTTGTAAAATTAGTAAAATTCTATGTTAAATTCATGAAATGGTGATTTGTATGAGTTGGTAGATGTCCCTAGTGAATTCGGCTAACATGAATTAGGGATGAAAATGTTTAAATTTCAATTTACAAGCTTAAGGACTTAATTGTAAAAAGGTTAAAATGTTAAGGAAAAATTGTAATTTTGCAAAATATGAAATGTGGACTTAATTGAATAATGAAATTATTAAATGAATTAAATTTATCTATTTAGATTAAGATAGACTTCATACGAATTTAGATCAGGGAAAAGTGAAAGCTTCAGATTGATCGACTACGTTTTTACGCTTTGTTTGTCGAGGTAAGTTCGTATGATTAAATAACATTTTAATGTTATAATGATCTATATGTTAATGTATTATTTGTCATGTAACCATATGATGTATATCCAACGATGGCACGACGATTATCGAGCCCCGTTTGAACCTTAGGAATTCGTAGGATACAAATGACATGCCATTAGGGTTTTCATATTTCGGGTGCTAGTCTTGAATGTCCTATCGATGTTTGAGGTCTTGCATTTGTTGTGGATACTCCATAGCTCGTGTGAACAGTATCGTGTAGCTTACATTTTGATCCATAGCTCGTGTAAGTAGGCCCATTTCATAGCTCGTATGAGCAATAATGTAAAGGAAAGGAAAGGTTATATGTTTAGCTCACTTCGTGTCAGATTTCCCGCGTATCCGATGTTATTTTGAATAGTTTAACGAGCATGAAAAGGAAATGAATGGTAAGTGTTTGAATGAGCTATGTCATGAATCTATGAAAAGGATTGAAATGGGAATGTTTAATGAAAGTATATCTATGTTCATGAAATGGATGAATTCAAAAGTATTATGTTCATGTACATCTATCGTACCTTATGATAATTCAAGTGAATTATGTGTTAATGAACTAACATGTGCTGTTGATGGTGCTTAGACTTGTGCCAACCTTATGGTTGGATTATATTTTGCTTAATCTTAATGCTATGCATTGAAATGGTAAGTTATGTTCATGTTTTACGAACTTACTAAGTATTATATGCTTATGTAGTTTTCTTTCCTATGTTTTATAGATAATCGGAAGCTCGACCGGTTTGGAAGCTCGTCGAAGATCTATCACACTATCCAACAATTATATTGGTAGTTTTTTTGATGTTTTGGCCAAGGTTATAATGACATGTATAGATGGATTTGTGTTTGAATGTTAGTTGATAAGGTTGGCATTTATATGTTTTTTGTTTGATGTACTTTTGGTACTTTTGGTGCCTTGTTGGTATGTGTTAATATGGCTAAGTTTAGATACATGTTTTAATGGCTAATATGGTATGTGATGGAATAGTTTCAAAATGGTCAAGATAGGCTATGCTTTGGAAAGGTATTGAACTAGATGTGTATGAATGAAATATGGTCAAACATGCATATGTTTAGATATGTTGTATGTTTGCTTTTGAGGTGCCTTGTATGGCATATTGGTTGTATGGATTTGATCTTTTGAATTGGTCATTTCATGCATGTTTAGGTAAGGTTTTGGTGCTTTGAAGTTATGCACAAAATGCTTGTAGGTATATGTTTGGGATGGTGATGGAAATAACTTGAATTTGGCCAATTTCATGTCCACACGGCCTGAGGCACGGCCATGCAACGCGGCTGTGTGTCCTCTACAGGTTTTAAGTTATACAAGTCAGGCTGTTACATGGCCTAGCACACAGCCTGACACACGGGCGTGAGTGGCCATTTCAAGAGTTACACGGCTTGGCACACGGGCGTGTGGCTTGGCCGTGTGACCCAACTTTGAAAGTTACACAGGCACGGACATGGGCTGGGACACGACTGTGTCTCCCTATTTCGATTGTTACACGGTCTGAGACACGGGCGTGTGTCTCAGCCGTGTGACCCCTGTAGTTCAATTTTTCCAACTTTTTCTTAAATGTTCCAAATGTTTTCAATTTAGTCCTGATTTGTTTATAAAGTGTTTTTAAGGCATCAAAGGCTCGGTTAAGGGACTATGTGCATGTAAATGAATGGATTATGCTATATTTATGTTAATGTTTGGAAATGTATATTTTTAAGTTACGTTTATCTGGTAATACTCCGTAACCCTATTCCGGCAACGGATAAGGGTTAGTGGTGTTACACTTGCCATGTTTCTGACACTTGTCATTGTCCAAATAGATAGTAATTGGTTATATGGCAAGTCTAAGAAGATGTTGTTGGAGGATGCATAAGATGGTAATCAAATTTTTTTTTCCAATTTCATTTGCCATTGTTGATAATGAGATAGCAAACTTGTGAGTTTTTTTTTCCAGTGAAACCTATGCCAGTATGTTGTTAAAGAGAAATATGGTTGGTATCAGACCTTACCACCTCCATCAAATCAACCATCTATCGTCCAGGTAGCAGTTGGACCCCTCCGGATGCATATTCTTGCTAATGTATTTGACATATCTCGTCCAATTTTCATGTCAAGTTTCACAATAAAGAGTTACGAAAATGAGTTCTGAACATGGGTATTTATTTCAAACTTTGTTTTTATTTTGAACTAAGTATTTAAAGTCTTGTTTATCAGGCATTACTTGTACAAAGTATGATCTAGTAAGACCCCGATTCCATGGAAGGTTAGAGAATCTTCGAGTTGTAAATAAATGTGCTGCAAAATGACTTGATGACATCAGGTTGGAAAGGTGGATCCAAACATATGATGGAGGGAAACACTATGGCCACATGACCCCCAACCTAGTAGGGTTAATGTGATGTTTAAAGGGGCACGCCATTTACCTATAATGTGTGGTCAAGGAAACATATAAAAGGTTGAGCACACTATGGTCGAGAATAGGCAAAAAGCAAGTAATGATGATGAGAAGGGGACACACATTCTGTAAAACACTTACTCTTGCGATGAATGACAATCGTGACGAGGCTAGATCGATAATGGTTGAAGTTCTCTCTCAAGAAAATGACACTTTCAAGGTGAGTGAGTTGACTAGATCGCATGAGGTTGTACTTCCAATAACATGTCGGGTGTCAAAGTGAGAAAGATGGTACGACTGCAACAAATTTGAAGTAATACATCATCCTTGTTCCCAAGTGTAGGTGGCATGTTCTGCTTTTATGTAGACCTATTCCAATATGTAGACAATGTCTATGAATTGTCACACATTTTGAAGATCTATCAACATGAATTTGAACCAATTCCAAAGAACTTGTGGTGGGAAGTCAATGCTCCTGAATTTGAATTGGATTTGAATATAGAACTAAGGTGTTCCTCAAAAGGTCGACCACAATCGACTCCTTTTCTTAATAATATCGACTTAAGGGAGAAAGGCCAACCTAAAATTTGTAGATTATGTAGAAATGAAGGCCACAACTGAAGCAAGTGTCCTCACCAATTTGGGAATATTTAGTAAACAATTTTTATCTTTAAGATTCACGTATATCTTCGATTTCATCAATATAAGTTTTTATTTTTATTTTTTAAAAAATGGTAGTTGACTTATTCATTGTTTGAGAAGAAACACATATAACTCTACTTAATTGATTAGAAAAAATGTCCTAAACTTACATAATTTATAAAATTGTACATAATTTCACTAAGTTGTACAAACAAAAAAGAAAGTACAAGAAAAGTTTAGAAGCTATGTTTGGAAGGTTGTTGTGCACAGTGTGTATCGGTTTGGCAGGTTACATCTGCACTAAGGATGCTCATGTTTCTTGATAAGTGTCTTTCCTCAACCTTATATGAATCCTCATATCTTGCTGGCACGATTTTATCTTCGGGTGTATACCACTAAAAATTGTCGAGCAACCCAATAAATGTTGATGACGCCTATGTTGGAAAAAATTCAGTTGAGAAACATTTTTTATGCACAACGGAAAATAAAAATTTGAAAACCAACCTAGTTTGTTTAATATATAGCAATAAACCCTAGACCGAATTTGCATCTGTGTTTCCAGATAAATGGATTATTATCGTTCTCGGCTTTCAACCAAATGATCTTCTTCACTATTCTTGTATCATGAACTACTTCGAGTGGAGCTCAAACAAATCGAATCAAACATAGAACTAGAAATATTCTTCTTTTCTTTAATGTGAAAAAAATTTATCTTCTCAAATAGAAACCAACAAAATCATTTTTCTAGAAAATATAGTTATTTATTAGAGAATAAAAGTCTCTATTTCTGGGCAGAATAACAATATTTGAAAGTTCTGTATTAATAGCGCTACTGATGCCTTCTATTTATAGGGAGAGAAGGTAGAACCCTTGTTAAATTTTAGAAGTTTAATTTAACTAGAAAAATGAACTCCTAGTCTAAGTAGAAGTATAGGTGGCGACAACCTTAGTTAATATTATTAGGGTTTTCCGTCCACCCCTTTAACATGATGGGCTTTTGGGCCTCTCCCTCATCGGGTTCGATTACAAGTACTTCCTAAGCTTTTAACCCAATACTCTATAATTTGACCCAACCCGATATTTTTTTCTATTTCCCAAAATAAACTTCAATATATTTCCAATTAAATAATCTTCTCAACCTAATTCTAATTCTGTTAAAATCATGACGACTTTACCATAAAAGAATCTATGAGAAATTATATTTAATATTTCTTCATTTAATGGTTCACTTTGACCAAATGATTTAATTCCATATTCGAACTTCATTTAATTCGAAAAACATAAATTCAATTTTCAGGTCATTTTCATTTTGGAGAAAACCACATTCATTTCCAAATTATTCTATTTCTCAATTTTTATTTTGATTTAGGAGAAAACCATAATCATTTCCAAATGTTTCCCATTTCATCATTTTCACCATTTCTCTTCATTTTTTTTATTTCAACAAGCTAATGGAGGGATCGATTGGACATATGCAATTGAGGCTCAAATGATTTATAATTAAGTTTTAGATTTTTTCCTATTAATTATAAACTCATTTATTCATGAATTCATTTCACTATAGTATCGTGTCTGATCTCTCTCCAATGACATACCATTACGAAAGCAACTCGATTAGTGCTCGTCCAATGACCTTGTAATAAGTGTGTTACCCTTATAAGATATCCTTAATCTCTTTGAGATGATATCCGTTCTCCCAATATGATCCTATTTGATCTCATGATAACCATTACATCTTTCTTTATGAAAAATCAATTACTTTCAAATAGTAATCAAGTCATTCATCACAAAGATGAACGACCCGTGGCCACGTTTACTTTTCATCAAGCATGTAATGTGTCGCGTAACTATCGAATAGTGTGCAAGTGTACACAGTCATGAACAAGTAATAAATTTGTAAGTTAAGAGTATCGTCTCCATATGGACTGTTTAAGTAAGACAAATAATGTGGAATTTATTAAATGACAAGTTGGTGAGAAAAATAATTAATAAAGAGTTGAGTTAACTAATTACCCTAAATAAAATTTCTAGCTATGCTTAAGATACATGAAAGTGTAAGACAAAATAAACATCAACAATTTAGAGGTTTAAATTACTATGACATGAAGGAGTTAGATTAATTGTTTCCTTAACTTAAAATTATTAAAAACAATGTCAAAAGATGTTACGGAAAAACCTTGGCAATTTGGCTAATTACTAACCTAGAATTGATAAGCTATAAAGTCATACTTATTTAATCATTATGTCTCTAGCATACTTCTATATTCAATAAACTTTACAATTTCATAAGCGACATCAAATAGGGTTATGCAAGGTAACAATATTGTTTAATATTATCACTAATTCAATCATTAAGTGATCAAACATGCACCATTTAAATATTGTACCAACTAATTACCATCTTATTTTGATTAAATAATTAATTCACTTACTTCCCTACATGAATAATGCATGAGTAGCATGTTCATGATTTTATTTGAATGAATAAGCAACCAAAGAACATAACAAAATCAACAAAGTATGAATAATCTAATCTAAGAGAATGCAATCCATCTAACATCAACAAAATTAAGGCATTATAATTGAAAGCAAATAAATAATTGGCAATCATGTTAATCAACTTTGAACAAAATAAAAAGATTACAGGGAAAGAAACTAGAAGCCAAAGTCAATGTTTTTTCGTTGCACTGCTTGTGCTGCTTTTCCTCCTTTCTTCTCCTTTGCTCCTATGCATAATTACTCTTCAAAGTGCCAAATTTGGCTACTCAAAAAGACCTCTGAAATGCTCTCTCAAATAGAAAGTGAAGGAATGGAAGATGGGAGAAGGAATGTTGAGTGAATGAACCCAATAGCATGCCCCTATTTATACTTGTTAGCCCCCTGTATTTTTAGTAAACTCATCCTTGGTTTTTGAAACCTCCCAAACCTAGCCTAGACGTTATGACTAGATTGAGAAGGCTACACTAGCCACCGAAATGGCTAAGCTAACTTACGTTACTTTTGAAGACCTTAATTAAACTAATTTTAACGAAAATCGTATTTGCAATTTGAGATAGCTTAAAAGCATTCATTCATTAGGTTGTGTATACTCAGGATTCATTTTATTGTTGATAGTGTTGTTTTAGAAAAACCATTTGCTTGTCGCTCTTCTTTTAAAAGAACTCGATGTTAAACTAATGCAGCGAAAAAAACCCTTTTTCAAGTCATTTTTGAAACTTAGTTGCCTTATCGATTTGTTTTTCAAAAATGATTTCATTGCAATGCAGCGGAAACTAGGAAACAATATCAAATTTTACTTAAGCTCGACATCACACATTATCTGGTTATTATGCTTGTGTAACCCATGCATGCAAAAATCCCAGAAGAAAAGTTACTAAGCCACAGACCAGAAATAATTAAAAATTACAAACCAAAACCAATAGAGACTGATTAATACTTATTTAAAAAATAATCTGAGGTCTAAGGTGATTCCCCAAATGCCGAGTCTTGTCCTAATTTTTATGTTTACCTGAAAAGTTAAACACTGTTGGGGGTGAGCTTACACAGTCATTATCAAATTGATGTCAAATGGTGTATGAGCATGAGAAATCATTTGTTCGAGTAACAACGATTAATTTTGATACCATTCGATACAACACAATACAACACATATCATAAATCAATGACATTCGAATATGTCATGAGCATGATGAAATGCAAAAAGGTTCCTACCCATACCATCCTCTACACACCCTGAGTTCCTAGAACCCGTCATCCGAAATCCAAAACATTATGGGCTTAAGCTCGTTGTCGTTAAAACAATCGATAACAATATGCAGAAAATTTTGCCAGTAAAAATGCAGACAAGCTGCCAGTAAAAATGCGATAAATTGCCATTTCCCTCGGGTACTCCAGGTGTAGTGCACTGGCTACGAATAATGCGGACTGAATATGTCATGGGTACTTCACGGAACTCCTTCGTCAAACACAAAATCCCAACCCAATGCATATGAAATAAGTCACACAATCTCATACATAATCATATCTCAATACTTTTCACATTCATATGACATGCTTAGATGTCCTCAATAATCACATAGTTTCAGTAAATGGAAAAAGTGTTCCAATCTTTCAAATTACCATTGTGTTGATATCATTTAATATCGTTCAATATCACATAATTTACAAATTTTCATTGTACATAAATAGCACCCTTTTCAGTACACAATATTAAAAATATCTCATGCGTTTAAATCATACATAAGCTTAGTATCTCAACACATTATATCATTTAGTCAAACATTCTCATATCTCATAACTCAAATATGCAATTACAAACTCAATCAAGCATTCATACTTTCAAACTAGCAATTTTACCAACATGCCAATCTTTTAAGGCTCGAAACATACCTGCTTTGGCCACTCACAAAATCAATAATTTGGCTATTAAGTCAATCCAATCAGCAAGATAATTTATCAAATATAACATGATATTTAATACTTTCAAAAAATTTTATGAGTTTAGGACCCACACCTTATTTTTCACTTTGTCGCAACACACTAGTGAATATTCCAATTTTCCTTAATAATTCCTTAAACGAATCAAAACCAAAATTCAGAATAAATTCAATCAATTTACCATTAAACCAACCCCCAAACACCCACTTATGATTTCAAACCAATCCTTGAAATTATAACTATTGTATGAATCCAAAGTAGTTAGATTTCTTACACTATTTTGTTGCGAATCGTGCGCGAAAATGACTTTCGGCTTTACGTATGATTTGAGGCATTTGGGTCAGCACCTAATTCAATAATATACTGGAAAATTATTAGCTAATTAATTATTAGATTAATTCACTTAATCAATTCATAACCTTTACTCAAAAACTATGTCGAAATAACAAACTAGTTATCCTTAATTGCACTTACGCTTCACGATTTGTGGGATTCGATTGGCAAATTGATCAATAAAGTGTCTCCATAATTAACATGTGATTAAAGGATGATTAGGAGGGTTAAAGAACACAATTTAATTCTGGAAAAATACGGGCAAGACCAAAGAAACAAAGCAGCCCCCTTTCTTGCACATAGGTGCACACACCATCACCCATGGTGGCCAAAATTAGGGCTGAATTTTAAAATGGTTTGAAATCTCATTAAAATCTAGATTAATACCTTTGAAATCATTTAAAATACCCAAAATTATATATCTATAAATTTTGGTTTTTAATTGACAAGATTAATGAAGAAATTAAAGAGAAAAGAGATCTTACCCAAGCTAGTTGAGAGAAACGACAATGACACTTTCTTGGCAATGTTCGGGATTTATATTGGGGTTCAAGATTTAAAATTTGGGGTTGATTTAGAAGAGGATAAATGGAAGAAATATAGTAAAGGATATGGTGTACCATCTTGATGCAAAAAGAAGAATAAATAGATGATAAAATGGGAGGTGTAGGCGACGACAACAATGGGAGAAAGAAATAAAATTGAAGAGTAAAGAGGAGAGGAAGAGGGTGGACGGATAGGGTAGGGAAAAATTGAATTAAAGGCTGAAAATACAATAAAAAATTATATCTATACTTAGGGTTCAAGGGTATGGACGACACACATTAAAAAAATAAGGGATTTTGAAAATTTAAATTATTTCGCAAGAGAAAGGATTCAAACTTGGGACCTAATTTAATTTCGTTGCTTTCTCATATTTATTTTAACCATTAGGATTTTTCCTCATTCTTGAAATAATTTTTCAAAATTTATTTTAAAATCAAGGCATGTCACATGCTAGGGTTTAAGGCAAAATTTGCAAAATAAGAAAAATGGTAAAATGGGATTTGAACTTGGGTTTCAAGGAACGTTTCACTAACACTTAACCAACAAATCAATACCTCATTTATTTCCTAAAAACGTATAGATAATCTCAAAAATTAGGACATGACCACTCTTTCGATTCCCAAACTCAATTCCACTAACGCCCGATTTTTGAGATGTTACAGTTTTCTCTTGGTAGGTAGCTGACCTTTTTTTTGTGGAAGAGGAGTAGACAACATGGAGAGAAAGAGCTTGAGTTTTGAAGGGAAGGGGGACAATCAACTTGTATTATGGAGAAGGAAATTTTTTCTGATTTTCAAGTGTTTACCAAGTCCTTGTGGATGATTTTGGGCACCTCTATTAGACGTTTTGGGCTCATTCCTTTTTAGTGGGTTGTCCAATTTTGTTAACCCAACTTAGAGTTGGGTCAAGAGTGTTTTAAGCTTATCATCGAACATCATATAGAAAAACTGTACTTCTTATAGACAAAGCAGTATTTCAATAGTTATTATGCCATGGAAAAATATCTTATATACCAAAATGAACATACTAAATACAAAATGCAACCTAGATGCAAAATACACCCCAAAACCTAAGGGATGCATTGTCCTCAATGCATGTAAAGTCATGAACAGTATATAATAAGTATGAATATGCATACAAACGATAAAAAAACATTAGGTAATGCATAAGAGAAACAAAAACAGAAACTTAACTTTCTTAGACTGGAATGTTGGTACTTTATTCAATTATTTTTTGGTGGGCTTGTGAGCACTGACTTTGTATTGCATCTTTCGTTTTCGTAGGTCAATTTACTCACCTTCTTTATCGGTCTCTGTTGGTTCGTCGATCAGTTGATCGATTGCTTGATCCTGTGCAGTCATGGAGGTGGGTGAAGATGTCAGTATAGGAGTTTTACCTTTTTCAGTGGCAGTAGCTGGTGTAGTGGCTGGTACATTTATTTCTTCCTTTCTTTCTTCTACATCCTTCTCTAGTTCGGCAGAGGTTGACTTTTCTAACTCCTCTTCAGCAGCTTTGTAACAGCTTGTTTTCAGTGAAATTGGAATAGTGGTTTTGGGACCACAAATTTGACAAGTAAATTATTATTATTATTATTATTTTAATGTCTATGGGATGTTAGTAAGGTCATATTAAAATTTCATTATTATTATTATTATTATTATTTTAATGTCTATGGGATGTTAGTAAGGTCATATTAAAATTTCATTAAGAAATTTTGATGTTTGCATGATTAATTAAGTGAAAAGGACTAAATCGTAAAAAGTGAAAAAATAGAGTTCTATTAGTTAAAGTAGTTAAATAGCTATGAAACTTTAAAGAGAATGGACTTAAATGATAATTAGACCATTTGAATAGTTATTGGAATATATGGACATAGTTTAAGTGATTTTTAAAGTTATAAACTAAGGTTCAATTAGTAAATTGATTAATAAATCTAAATTAAACTAAATAAAAGATGGTGTCATCTTCCTAAATGAAAATTACCACAAAAATTTTAAGGAAACGAAGCCATTTTTAGGGCTTGAAGTTTGACTAATCTTAGATTGGTGCATGGTGAGTGTTTTTCATCTCGTTTTTAATAATTTTTATGTTTTTGAAGTCGTTGTAGCTTAATCTAGCTAGCCCGGGGATCAATTTGTAAAAGTGTTAAAGATTGAGGGTTATGCCATGAATGTTTTTGAATGGTTCTTGATGTTTAATGGTAGATTATGAGTCCTTATTGATAAATAAACAAGTTTTGTAAAGTGATTTTTGATGAAATTTGCATTTAGAGATTTGTTTGTAAAAAATAGTAAAAGTTCATGGAAAATTATTGAAATGATGGTTTGTATGGGTTTATATAAGTCTCTAATAAATTTGGTTAGCTTGAATGGGGGATTAAAATGCTTAGATTTAAATTTATGACTGAAGGACTAAATTGTGAAAACTTAAAATGTTAGGGGTAAAAGAGTAATTTTTCATAAATATGAAATATGGACTGAATTGAATACTAATGGTATTAAATGGATTGAAATTTGTCTATTTAGATCAAGATAGACCATGTACGGACCTAGATCGGGGAAAAGCAAAAGGTTCAGATTAGCTCGTTTTAACTTCTACGCCCGAGTTGTCGAGGTAAGTTCGTATGGACTATTGTTATATTCATGTTAATCAAATGAATGTTATTATGTATTAATAATGTAATTGAATGATGTATATCCAAATCAATGCTATGAAGGTTATCGAGTCCCGGTTGAACCTTAGGAATTCGTAGGATACAAATGACATGTCATTAGGGATTTCATGTTTTGGGTGCTCGTCTTGAATGTCCTATCGATGGCTGAGGTCCTGCATTTTTTGTGGATACTCCATAGCTCATGTGAGTAGCATCGTGTAGCTTACATTCCAACCCACAGCTCGTGTGAGCAGACCCATTTCGCAAATTTTCTGAGCAATGATGTAAAGGAAATGTTGCGGTTGTATGTTTAAGCACACTTCGTGTGAGCTTTCTCGAGTATCTGATGAAATTCGAGATGGTTCAACAAGCTAGAAAAGGGACTGAAATGGTAAGTTTCTCAAACGGCTATGCATGAAATGGTATAGGAAATGGCTTGATTTTAGGTAAATTTTAGGTCTATACGGCCTGAGACACTGGTGTGTGACTCAGCCATGTGTGACACACGGCTTGGCGACACGACCATGTGTCATCTGAGGGTTCCTTTGTATGCAAGTTAGTGAGTTACACGACCTAGCAGACGACCTGGCACACGGGCGTGTGGGGCAATTTTAAGGGTTACACGGCTTGGCACAAGGGCGTGTGACACGGGCGTGTTACCCTACTTAGAGAGTTACACGAATGAGGACACATGTAACACCCCAAACCCGGCCTAAACATTAGGGTCGAATCTGGTGATGTCACATTGTAACACCTCTTACCCATATTCTACGCTGGAAGCATTACTAGAGTAAATAAACTTATAAACATATTAAACCGAGTTATAAAATTTCATCTAAATTAAAAGCTTTTAAATTATTATCTTCGAGTCGCAAATTAGGGTTTACGAGGCCCAATACATACCCATTCATATGCTCAATGTATCTGTTAAATCAGTCCAATATTGAAGAATCCACTTTAAGTCAGAATCAATATTAATCACAATTATAAATCTTTTCATGTTATTTTCATATATCACTAACTGAACTTCGAATGTCAATTTACGAATATTTAATTCACTAACACATTCTGTTATACACAATGTTTAATTGATGAAATCATTTAATTGAGCTAAATTTCATATTCACTCCAAATTTTCTTCTATATCCATAAATGCTTTCACTTGCCATTTACCTAACCAATTTCTCAAACCAAGCTATCACACAACAATAATAAATCACCTATGCTTCATGAATTCAATGTTCGAATCTTATCACCATCAAATCTATGTCATTCGAATACTTAAAGTTTATTCAAGCATATATTATTACGTTTCATATACCAAGCATATGTCAAAATTATGAATACGCAATCAATTCATTTGTCATTTATTTGACTAGAAAATTAATCTCAAAATTCATAACATTCCATTACTTAAGATATGCCATAAAACACTCCTTTAACATAAACTAGCACCATGGCCGAATTTTCAGTATGCTATTTATTCCTCTTTTTTCGAATCACATAGCAAAATATTACAAATATGTATATATTTGAATACTATAATTATGCATCAACTTACCAACATGATTTAATTCATGAGCCACTCATGACATCATTTCATGCCAAATATACCACACGCATATGCTATGAAACTTTATTTTCTCTCATGAGCTTACCATGACCAGTAATGCACCAATATAAGCATCACTCCTATTTCAACATTTATCGATTATAATCAGAAATTTAACCAATTGTACACAATTCATTCATATACTTTATTTTCCTCCTCCTCCTTTCCATCCCGCATCCTTTATGTATATAACATGCTTAAATAGCATTATACATAATTTCACTATTCACTTATATTTAAATTCAAAGTTGTCTAGTCGAGTTACAGTCACTAAATTATTTTTATCTGGAGCTAAAAAGCTTTAAATTAAGCTCTGTTAATTTTACCAGAAATAGACTCACATATCTTCTTACCATAAAATTTTCACAATTTTTGACTTAGCCAATTAGTACAGTTTATTCTTTAAAGTCACCCCTGTTTCACTTCTCAACATCTTTGACCTCTCTTCACTAAAAATGAATTATCTCATTGTACGTAATTGGATGATATTTCATTTATTTCTTTTGAAAATAGACTCATTAAGGATTCTAAGTATATAAATTATAACTCGTAATTATTTTTTTACAATTTTTGATTATTTTCCAAAGTCATAACAGAGGATTCCGAAATCAACCCAACCCTGCCTCACTAAAATTCAAATATCTCAAAATATATAACTCTTTTTCTTTCTCTATTTCTTTTATGTAAAATATACTCATTAAGATTTCATTTCATATCTTATTCACTCTCTAATTCAATTTCCACCATTTTGGTGATTTTTCAAATTCACACTATTGTTACTGTCTAAAACTGTTTTCTTGCTAATTTTCCTTTTTCATAATATCACTTTTTCACTTTCAATCATTATTCAATTCAATTCCACACATATATTCATCATTCAATCACACTTAATCGTTACATGATATCATGTATTTTCACTTAGTAAATTTCCTGATGAACACTTCAGAATAATAACAGATACATGGTGGATTTAGCACACAGCAACCACCCTTTATAATCAACGATATCTGGTGGGATCAGCAAATGGCAACCACCTTATAATTAATAATACCGGTTCACATAGTAGCCTGCACATAGTACTACACATGTGACCATCACTATCCGATACACGTAGTAGCCTGCACATAGTACTACACACGTGACCATCACTTTCACTTTCACATAGTGGCCTACACACAGTCCATGCCACACATGTGGTCATTTCATCACTTCATTCAGTATCCTTTTATTCAATGTTCAATCTAAAATTTCTCACTTTTTCTCATTTTTCCTTTTTCACTAATCAAAGTCAATTCCTTGTCTTTCTTGACTTATAATAACACATTTAACTTATTTAACACTCACATTATTCAATCCAGTCCAAAAATCATATTTTGGAAAAATTACATTTTTGCCCCTAAAGTTTCACAAAATTATGATTTTTCCCCTAGGCTCGGAAATTAAACTTTACTCCTTTTTCTTATGTTTTATGACATGCTGAACATTTTTACCTTCTATGGCAACTTCAAATTCTTACTCTAACACTTACTTATGAACATTAGGTATTTTTACCGATTATGTCAATTTACTCGTTTTCACTTAAAATCGGCAAGCAAAAGTTATCTAACATAATTTTAAGCTTCATATTCTACCATAAAACATCAAAATAAACATATTTAACCTATGGGTATTTTTCCAAATATGAACCCTAGGTTAAATTATTGCTAGAATAAGCTAAATCAAGTTACCGGGACTCCAAAAACGTAAAGAACATTAAAAACGGGGCTTGGAATCACTTACTATGGAGCTTGGAAGCTTGAAAACCCTAAATATGGCTTCCCCCTTCCTGATTTCGTTCACCATGGAGAGGATGGACAAATTTTTGGCTATTTTGGCCTTTTAAATTTTTTTAATTACTAAATGACCAAAATGCCCCCAACTTAAAAATTTCCTATTTCACTTATCTCTTGTCCATTTTTGTCTAAAAGGTTAACCAATGGTCTAATTACCATTTAAGGACCTCCAATTTAAAATTTCATAACAATTGGACACTCCTAACATGTAGAACTCAACTTTTGCACTTTTTATAATTTAGTTCTTTTGGTTAAATTGAGTGCCCAAACGACAAAATTTTTGAACGAAATTTTCAAGAAATCATTCCGTGAAATTGTAGACCATAAAAATATAATAAAAAATTAATTTTTCCTCGTCAAATTTGTGGTCCCGAAACCACTGTTCCGACTAGGCCTAAAATCGGGCTATTACAACACAGGCTGGGACACGACTGTGTGTGCCTAGTTTGAAGGTTACACGGCATGAGACACGTGCGTGTGTCTCAGCTGTGTGAGGAACATGGCCATGTGACCCCTGTATCCAAATTTTTGTAACTTTTTCCTAGATTTCCCAAATAATTTCATTTTGGTCCTGAATCGTTTCTAAGGTATTTCTTGGGCCTCGAGGAATCGATTTAGGGACATAATGTGCATGCATGATTGGCTTATGACATGTTTATGTTAGTTAATGAAATATTGTTTAGATATTCCCGATTGTACAGTAATGCTTCGTAACCTTAATCTTGTGACAGATATGGGTTAGGGGTGTTACAAGCTTTTCCTTTATCTGTAGTGGCTCTTTTAATCACGGAGTCAGTTATTGTGGGCTTCATACTTTGGGTTTCCCAATATTCACTAAATGCAACTGCCTAAAAATCTTTCCTTTGGAATTTTCTAACCAGTCAACTCTTTTATTAACACCTCATCATTCAGTTTGTCATGGTATAATGTTTCTCTGTAATGTTACGGCAAACTACTACTCAGTACACACTAACAAATCCTGCTTCTTTTATTCTGCTCCTATTCATAATAATAATAAATAGAAATGAAATTGTATTAAAAATAAAGAGAATAAAAATAAAAATAAAAATAGGAATAAAGAAGAAAAACTACTTACTAACGAAAACAAAAAAAATTCAAACATCATGAAGGTGTTAGCTTTGGTTGTCATACTCTATAGGAGCACCCCAGTAATGTTTCAAGCATTGTCCATTAACCTTGAATGTAGCCCCTGTTCCTAGGTCTTTAACAACAACAACACCATGTGAATACACTTGAATTACTTCAAAAGGTCCTGACCATCGAGAATTTAACTTACCAAGAAAGAATTTGAGACTGGAATTGAACAATAACACCTGCTGTCCAGGTTCAAATTGCCTTGGAAAAATTTTGGCATCATGCCATCGCTTGGTCTTTTCCTTATACAAACGAGCATTCTCATATACTTGTGTTTGAAACTCTTCCATCTCATTCAATTCTAGCAATATTTTGTCGCCAACAGCAGCCCAATCCATGTTTAGCTTCTTAATCGCCCAAAACACTTTATGCTCTAGTTCAACAAGTAAATGACATGACTTACCGTAAGCAAGTTTAAAAGGTAACATCCCTAATGGTGTTTTAGATGCAGTTTGATATGCCAATAGAGCTTCACCCAATTTAGTAGACTAATCCTTTCGAGATGGATTCACCATTTTTTCCAGAATTTGTTAATTTCTCTATTAGAGATTTCAGCTTGGTCATTCGTTTGAGGGTGATATGCCGTGGCAATTCTATGTTTCACCCCATGCTTGTGCAAGGCATTGACCATCAATTTGCAAGCAAAATGGGATCCCTTGTCACTAATAATGGCTCTCGGTGTACTAAATCCTGTGAAAATGTTCTTATGCAAAAAATTTCAATACTGATTTAGCATCATTAGAGGTTAGGGTTACTGCTTCTACCCACTTTGAAACGTAATCTACATCCAAAAGTATGTATAGCTTGCCCACGGATGGTGGAAACGGACCCATAAAGTCTATTCTCTATACATCAACCAATTCAATCTCCAATATACTTTGCAATGACATTTTCTGTCTCCTAGACACATTTCCTGTTCTCTAACAAAGGTCACATGAGCTATAAAATTCATAAGCATCTTTAAATAAACTTGGCCAATAGAATCTTGACTGGAGCAGCTTGGCAACTTTTTTCATTCCTCCAAAATGTCCTCCATATGGGGTTGAGTGACAATGTTGTAAGATACTATGCATCTTATCGTTGGGGATGCACTTCCAAATTAGTTGGTCTGCACAATGCTTGAATAGGAATGGTTTATCCCAATAGTATTGTTCGGCATCGTGAAGAAAATTTTCATCTTTTATGAGCATTAAAGTCAGGTGGCATTACACCACTTACTAAGAAGTTTACTATGTCGGCATACCAGGGTAATGCCTTGGAAATGAGCAACTGTTCATCTGGGAAATCTTCTTTAATAAGTTTCTTACTTTTATCTTCATTTCCCGATTCTATTCTTGACAAATGGTCAGCCACTTGATTTTTAGTTCCCTTCCGATCTCTAATTTCCAAATCAAACTCTTGTAATAAGAATATCCACCTAATTAATCTCAGCTTGGCATCTTTCTTCCGTACCAAGTACTTGATAGCCGAGTGATCTGTGTAGACGGTGACCTTTGTTCCTACTAAATAAGAACAAAATTTGTCGAATGTAAAGACCACTGCCAGTAATTCCTTTTCCGTAGTGGTATAATTAAGCTAAGCCTCTATCAATGTCCTACTAGCAGAATATATTGCATGTAGTACCTTGTTTGTCCTTTGACCCAACATTGCTCCCACAACAGAATCACAAGTGTCGTACATGAGTTCAAAGGGCAATGTCCATTCTAGAGCAACCACAATCGGTGCTGCTACAAGTCACTTCTTGAGTTCCTTGAAAGCCTGCAAACATTGATCATCAAAATTAAAAGGTTTATTCTATTCAAGTAAAGTACACAAGGGTTTAGATATTTTTGAAAAATTGTTCATAAATATTATGCAAAATCTTGTGTGTCCTAGAACATTTCTAATACCCTTAACACTGGTGGGTGGTGGAAATTTTTCAATCACTTCTATTTCCGCTCTGTCTACTTCAATTCCTCGCTGTGACACCCTATGTCTTAGGACAATGCCTCCATGGACCATGAAATGGCATTTCTCCTAGTTTATTATTAGATTAATTTCTTCATAGCGGCATAAAACCATCTCTAAATTCCTTAAGCAATCTTCAAAATCATTTCCGAACATAGAGAAGTCATCCATAAAAACTTCAATGAAAATTTCCACCATGTCTGAGAATATGGCCATCATACAGTGTTGGAACGTTGTCGGGGCATTGTGTAACCCAAACAACATCCGCCTGAATGCAAAAGTATCATATGGACACGTGAAAGTTGTCTTCTCTTGATCTTCAAGTGTTATGGCATTCTGATTATATCTTGAATACCCATCTAGGAAGTAATAAAAAGCCTTCCCAGCTAATCTGTCAAACATTTGATCGATGAATGGCAAAGGGAAATGATCCTTTCTAGTTGCCTTGTTAAGCTTGCGGTAGTCTATACACACTTTCCATCTCGTATTAGTACGAGTAGGTATGAGCTCATTGTTGTCATTACTGACTATCGTGACACCCCCTTTCTTGGATACACATTTCAGAGGACTTACCCACGAGCTATTTGAAATTGGGTAAATAATTCCAGCATCAAGCCACTTGAAAATTTCTTTCTTGACAACTTCCTTCATAAATGGATTCATTCGTCTCTAATTGTTCAATGGATTTCCTATGAAAATCTTCCAAAAAAATTTTGTGCATACAAAATATAGGAATAATTCCCTTTGTATCGGTAAAGGTCCAACCCAGTGCTCTTTTAAATTACCGTAACACTTCTAACAACCTGTCCTCTTGCTCAGGTATTACCTTTGCAGAAATTACAACTGACAAAGTACTGTTATTTCCCAAATACGCATATTTCAAATGTTGTGCAGAGGCTTTAACTCTAGTACTGGAGATTCCTTTAGAGATGGTTTAGGAGGCCTAAAAGATTGATCTGATAAATCCAGGGATTCAAATTTCTTCCCTAGCTTATCCACTATTTGCTGGGCTTCCATAACTTCACCAAGCTCTTCAAAACTTACTATGTCACCTTGCTCCATCAAATCTTCTTAAATGTCAGAATTACCGTAGCAAAATTTTATGAATTCGTTCACTAATGTTTCTATCAAGTCAATGGTGTGACATTCCTCATTCTCATTCATGCCTTTTAACACATCAAACACGTTAAAAGTAACCTACTGATCATTCAATCTCATGGTTAGCTCGCCTTTCTGTACATTAAATAGGGTCTTGCCAGTAGCAAGAAATGGTCTTCCAAGAATATTTGGTACATCATGGTCATCTTCACATTCTAAAATAATATTAGCAACGGTATCTGACGATACATTTGCCTTGCATAACTTGCAAGATTATTGTGATTAAACTGTTACAAGGTAATGATACTTTGTTACCTTACATAGTCTTTTATGTGCTTATTAAATTGAGTTGATTGTTTGAATTGACATAGGGATATATACAAGAGATTATTTCGTTTTAATAAGTATGTATGTGCAATAACATATTTGCCTATTAAGATTTGTTTAATCGGTTGAATTGACATAGGGATATAGTCAAGAGATAAATGGATTTTGGTAGGTGAGTATGTTCATAAGTTAGAAAATTACCGAGTTGCCGTGAACTTATTCGTAACAGTATAAACATGAGTTTAACAATTCTAAGTTAAGAAATGTAATTGATCTAACACTATTAAGTCATCTTGATTAAAATCGTATTTTGAAATCGTGCATTTGAGATTTATTTATTTAGGTCACTTAGTTTAAAATCTTAGTTTTTAATCACCCTTTTCAAACAAAATAAATTTCTTCACCAAAGTGTTTTAAATAGCATTCATAAATGATTCTTTTCACAGTCCTTGTGGGTACGATTACTCAATATTTACTTGTCACTTTATTACTTATTGCGATTGTGTACACTTGCACTTTTCGTCGTTCCAAGTTTTTGGCGCGTTGTCTGGGACTGTATTTTAAAAAAGTCATTATTTGTGTAGTTGTTAGTTTGGCATTTTGGTTTATCTTTCTGTTCCAATTTTAACTTAGTTAATTTTTCTGTGATTATTTCAGGTGTTCATGATTATTGACCGAATCATCAATTTACTCCTTGTAGACCCTGAGATTGAACGAACTTTTCGACAGCGAAGAAGACAAGCATGTCAGAGAAGGACTGAAGAGATGAACTTTGAAAATCTGAATCAAGGAAACAGAGCAAACCTTGCTCAAAATCCTATCCTTATTGCTGATGATAGAGATAGAGCTTTGAGACAGTATACCGTGCTAGTATTTCATGATCTTAATTCGGGTATTAGGAGACTCAAAATTGAGGCACAACAGTTCGAGTTGAAGCCAGTCATGTTCCAGATGCTTCAGACAGTGGGCCAATTCAGTGGAATGCCTATGAAAGATCCTCACCTGCACTTAAGACTGTTTATGGAGGTGAGTGATTCTTTTAATTTAGTTGGAGTACTCGAAGATGCATTACGATTAAGTTGTTCCCATATTCACTAAGGGACAGAGCTCGAGCTTGTTTGAACTCATTACCACCAAGCTCAATTTCAACCATGCAAGAGTTAGTAGAAAAATTCCTTATGAAGTATTTCCCGCCTAGCAAGAATACTAAGTTGATGAACGAGATCACTACTTTCCAACAAATGGATGATGAGTCATTGTATGAGGTATGGGAAATGTACAAAGAATTATTACAGAAGTGCCCTCATCACGGGATCCCACATTGCATACAACTTGAGACATTTTATAATGGTCTCAATGCTCATACGAGGATGGTAGTGGACGCTTCTGCTAATGGTGCTCTCCTTTCTAAGTCTTATAAAGAGGCTTATGAAATCATTGAGAGGATTGCCAGCAACAATCATCAATGGCCAACCCATTGAGCAGCATCAGGAAGACGAGTCACTGGAATACATGAAGTAGACGCTCTTACTTCATTCGCATCTCAAGTATCATCAATATCCTCAATGTTAAAAAATCTTACTAATAATGGGTGTAATATTTTTGCAGCACAACCACTGAATCAAGTTGAAAATGTAGCCTGTTTTATTATGGGGAAGGTCATTTGTTCGAAGAATGTCCATCAAACTCAGAATCTGTGTATTGCATGGGTAACTAGAACCAAAATCCAGGAAGGCAAGGGCTGCAATCCAATTTCTATAACCCATCATAGGAAACCACCCGAATTTTTCCTGGAGTAACTAAAGGGCAGGAATCAGTAACAATTATGTCCAACCTAGATCAACCCAGCCACCTAGTTTTTCCCAACAAGCTCAGAAACCAACCCAAGCTGAACCATCCAATAGCTTAGAGAATCTATTCAAGGCATACATGGCGAAAAATGATGCCTCTCTAAGGAACTTGGAGAATCAAGGGGGCCAGCTTGCAATTGAACTCAGAAATCGACTACAAGGTGCTTTACCTAGTGATACGGAGAATCTGAAGAATCCAGGGAAGGAGTATTGTAAAGCGTTAACATTGAGGAGCGTAAAGACTTTAGAGCTCAATTCTGTCGAAGTTGAGAAGGAGCCAGCTGACGCTCAAGACTCAGAGGAAGTTCAACCGAGTGATGAAATTCCAGTTTCACCGAAAATTGAATCTGCAAAATCTGACAAGGTAACTTTTGAACCAGCTAATTCTGATAAACTAATAACTCCGTTAGATGCATAATTGCCACAAAAAATGAATCAACCAGTTCTAGTAAAGAAATCTCCACCACCCAACCCTGAAACACTTCAGAACAAAAAGCAGGAAATTCAATTCAAGAAGTTCCTAGACGTACTTAAGCAACTTCATATCAACATCCCGCTGGTTGAAGCACTTGAACAAATGCCGAACTACGTAAAATTCTTGAAGGATATCCTGTCTAAAAAATGAAGGCTTGGAGAATTTGAGATGATAGCCCTAACTAAGGAATGCAGTACATATCTTCAAGACAAACTACCCCCCAAAATTGAAGGATGTTTAACATATTGTGGTAAGGCACTATCTGACTTGGCTGCGAGTATTAACATGATGCCCATGTCAATATTTAGGAAGTTGGGGATAGGTTGATACGAACTCATTCCGGAATGATTCGAGTCGTTTAGATTGCTCGGTCGTGAATTGAGTAAGGATAAGTTCGTTTCAACAGAATAGATGAAAGGCTCAACAAAATAGGTTTAACAATGAATGGATAGTTAGACTAAGGGCAGAGAATGAACCAACGATATTGGATCGTTGACTCGAGTCTCAAAATGGCTCTTAGGTGATTTACGGTTTAAAGAAAAGATCAAAGACCTTGACCCACTATCAAAAGTGATAGGAACAAAAGGTATATGAACGCCACACCAAATGGTGATAAGTTCGGTTTAAACAAAAGAAACAATGATGCCACAAGAAAACTTGATAAGTCAGTTCAATCTCGAAAGAACAAGGAGAACTGGAAATCTCACAAGTTTCAAATTTAGCATAAATTCAACAAAAGTTTCCTTACAATGAGCTAATTACAAGTATTTATAGTGCTAGATGAGCCCTAGCCGAATAGTCACTTTTTTTCAGCTTAATGAGCTAATAATGAGCTGAAATTAACTTAGTCACTAGGCACAAACTCTTGAAATCTCTAGGCCAAAGTTCTCCTTTAAATGATGTATAATGCTATCCTTTAAATAATGTAACAGCCCCTTGTATGTAACTAATTCTAGCTGAATAGTCGCATTTAACACTTTGTAACAACCCCTGTACATAACTGTTTCCAGCTGATTAGTCACCTACAAACAAACACATTAAAAACACATTAAACACATTTTAACACATATTAGACATAATAAGATTAATTAATAAACTGTAAATAAACACATTTAACACTTAACTTAATTTAAGAAACTTAAAAACACATGCAACAATAAATTATTCCAGCAACTAAATTAACTAAGATGAACTTAATTAACTAAGATGAGTAATTTATTCCAGCAACTTAATTAAATAAGATAAACTCAATTAACTAAGATGAGTAATTTATTCCAACAACTAAATACTTATTCCAGCAAATTAAAAATGGGTTGAAGTTAAGCTAAATGAGCTTGGATTGAACTAGACGAGCTTGAAGAAGCTAGAATTGAGCTCATTAAGCTGAAATTAAGCTTCGTTTTCCACTTAGGCCCCTCGAGCTTAGGCCTATTCTGAGGTCGTCGAGTTGTATCGAAACATGATGCGACCGAGATTGCATCATACCCTCCCTCTTGAAGACGATTTGTCCACAAATCGGGCCATTTGCTCACGAAAAAACTCTCAAAATCACAAACCCTTTTGTTCATAAGTTTAACAAAATCATTTCCAAAAACCCAAGAACCACAAATGGTTCGAAAGGAAGCATGTTATTTGCATCCCTCCCTCTTTAAGAGGATATAATTTTGGCTTATCACCTACACAAGAATGGAACCAATTAGTGACGATATAAGTTATAAGCTCAAAAGAACTTTCTGAATTGTTATTCAAAACTTGACCATATAAACCAATACCGGGATAAAAATGGAAATTTGTTTTACCTTTTCATAATGAATCAAAAATTGCAATGGCGATAACAAACCAGAATCACAAAGTATTCGAAAGTTAACAACATTCCAATTCTCAAATCCCTTGAACAAAGATATAGAACAATGGTCTCCGGGGTAAAAAACAAAGTGTTCTCTTACCATTTCAATCTCAATAGATAATTTTATGACTAGTAACATGGAAAGAGCATGAAGCAATTGAAAGTTGTAATCATGCAAAACATGATTAAATCTTTTAAAGCACAATATAGGATAACTTCCAGAGTAAAAAATGTGAGTTGGACTTTGCAAGCCAACGAAACTGTCAAGCTTTATTTTCGAACAAAATAGAGATAAAACTCGGAGCAAATAAAAGGGGTCAACACAATGATTCAAAAAACTATTTGGATACTCACCTTCGCTTGACATCAACTTAGGCATACATGCTCTGGGTTTAAACACATGATTTTGATCGCTTGCCCCAAAATACAGCAAGAATTTCATTTTCTCAATTAATTCACAAAAGGAAAACAAAGAGAATTTAGGCAAACAAACATGCAAATATTCAAGCTTCTCAAATCTTAGTCAAATAGGCAGACAAAAGCATGAAAATTTCGCACAAAGGTTTAAAGATTTCCCATGAACATCACAATCAAATAGATTAAACATTTTATGTGAAAACTTTTTACCACATATGCCAAACAAAGAAGATGTGAACATACAAACATTCAAATAGTCAAACCCAACACAATTAATTTGAATAGGCATGTATGTTTTCAGACATTCATATGCCTTAAATCTCATCTGTACATTTTCACCACAATCAAGCAAATGGAAAGGTTTATATGATTCATTATTTTGCACATCCAATCCTTGCAATTGTCGATTGATTACTACTTCACCAACAATCTCATCAATACCATAATTTTCAGTAATGGTAATCTCATTGCGATCTTTTAAAGCAAACAAACCATTATTAATTAAGGAAGAGTAATTAACCAAGTCAAATTTCAAAGGTTTCTCAAAAACCAAATCTTCAATAATCGAATGGGGCTGATATAACTTAAAAACTTTAGATTCCATACCTTGCTTACCCTTTGGCATAGGCAAACTAGGTTCGTTGATAATGTTACCTTTTTCAACCAACGTGAATCTTCTCTCTTTCGGAAAATATCAAAGTTGTAATTTGTCAATGGGATCTTCATAAACCAGAAAAGAAGAAATAATACAAGAAGAACTCACAGAATGGTTGGTTAAAACTCCTCACTATTTCTTGTTCATTTTCTTCCTTTTCACTTGTTTCTTTTACTCTCTCGCTCTCTTCTTCGATATGTTTTTTTGGCTCACACTCTTTTTCTTTTTCAATATTGATCTCTTTTTGCTCTGTTTCATTTTCATTTTCTTCTTGACATGCTTTTTCAATTTCATTACAAAAGGAGGACAACAAAAAGGAATCATCAAAATGAGAAACCTTTCGTTGAGAATAAGAAAAGGGTTCTTTATACAAAAGACGATCATCTCTTTGTGATAGATCCTCCGTGGCCGAGTACTTTGACACTTTTGAAACACGTTCGCTTCTTCGTAAGCGATTCCCCACGGATGAATAAATTGATGCACTTGTAGAGACATATCTACCTTTTCGTTTGTCATATCAGAAGGACTCAAACTCGAAGTTTTCTTTACTTTGTCTTGAATTGATCGTCATATAAGATTCGCGATATGGATCTCTTCTTGAAAATTCATAGGATGCTTGTCCTCGTGAGGATCTTATTTCTATTCCTCGACTTGGTGAAATTCGCTCCCGTTGGGCTCCTGCTCGCTGGCCCCGCTCTTCTACACGATCTAATCATTTCTTGATGGGTTTGAGTTTTTGATCAAATAGATGTTCAATTTCGTGCGTAAAGGCTTGAAATGTAAAATTTGGCACACTTCCTCCAACAATTCTTACAGGACGGAATCCAACTCCTTCGTTTGGATTTCTATCCCTACTTTGCGACATTTTAGACACTCACAAAAAAAAACTCACCAATTCTTTCACAAAGAAAATCACTCACTCTTGGCTTTTTCTACACTCGAATGAGATCACAACCCTCGTGCCTTTTTCCACTCACTTCGCCTTTCTAAGTTCTTAAAAGGACTAGTTAGACTTAGAAGCAGTCGTTGTGGGTCGGTTGGCAAAATTGATGAATGGTTTTGGTAGGAATGTTGTAGGACAAAGAAGGTAGGCTTGAAACAAAGGAATGGAAAGGGTTGGGTGTGGCCGAATAGTACGATATCGAATGGATGTTTCGGGCAACAAGCAAAATTTCTACTCGACAACAAGAACTATAACACTTTTTTTAATTTCCAGTTTTTTCTCTTTTTTTTTTCAATTGTAAAATGCTAATTTTCAATAAACTCTTTGAATTCACAAATTTTTTTTAAAAATTTTTTTGATTGAATCTACAATATCGTTTTGCCGAGAATGCCGATTCTTACTCCAATTCCACTAGCTTAAATACCAAATGATACGAACTCGTTTCAGAATGATTCGAGTCGTTTAGATTTCGCGATCGTGAATTGAGTATAGATAAGTTCGTTTCAACAGAATAGATGAAAGGCTCAACAAAATAGTTTTAACAATGAATGGATAGTTAGGCTAAGGGCAGAGAATGAACCAACAATATTGGATCGTTGACTCGAGTCTCAAAATGCCTCTTAGGTGATTTACGGTTTAAAGAAAAGAGCAAGGACCTTGACCGACTATCAAAAGTGATAGGAACAAAAGGTATATGAATGCCACACAAAATGATGATAAGTTCGGTTTAAATAAAAGAAAGAATGACGCCACAAGAAAACTTGACAAGTCAATTCAATCTCAAAAGAACAAGGAGAATTGAAAATCTCACAAGTTTCAAATTTAGCATAAATTCAGCAAAAGTTTCCTTACAATGAGTTAATTGCAAGTATTTATAGTGCTAGATGAGGCCTAGCCGAATAGTCACTTTTGTTCAGCTTAATGAGCTAATAATGAGTTGAAATTAACTTAGTCACTATGCAGAAACTCTTGAAATCTCTAGGCCAAAGTAACAGCAACTATCAACATGATTTAATGTTCCAATTCAGCTGACTTGAATGCTTAGTTTTCATTCTTGAGCAACCAAAAAGTTTAGGAAAAGCTTTAAATTATCCTTTAAATTATGTATAATGCTCTCCTTTAAATAATGTAACAGCCCCTTATTTGTAACTGATTCCAGCTGAATAGTCGTGATTAACACTTTGTAACAGCCTTTGTACATAACTGTTTCCAGCTAATTAGTCACCTACAACCAAACACATTAAAAAAACATTAAACACATTAAACACATTTTAACACATATTAGACTTAATAAGCTTAATTAATAAACTGTAAATAAACACATTTAACACTTAACTTAATTTAATAAACTTAAAAACACATGCAATAATAAATTGTTTTAGCAACTAAATTAACTAAGATGAACTTAATTAACTAAGATGAGTAATATATTCCAGCAACTTAATTAACTAAGATGAACTCAATTAACTAAGATGAGTAATTTATTCCAACAACTAAATACTTATTCCAACAAATTAAAAATGGGTTGAAGTTAAGCTAAATGAGCTTGGATTGAACTAGACGAGCTTGAAGAAGCTAGAATTGAGCTCATTAAGCTGAAATTAAGCTTCATTTTCCACTTAGGCCCCTCGAGCTTAGGCCAATTCTGAGGTCGTCGAGTTGTATTGAAACATGATGCGGCTGGGATTGCATCATAGGGGAAGTTAGACCTTCTACGGTTACACTTCAATTAGTAGATCGATCCTTACCACATCTAGAAGGAAAAATCGAGGATGTATTGGTACGTGTAAACAAATTTATCTTTCCTGCTGACTCTGTGATTCTAGACTTTGAAGCAGACAAAGAGGTACCAATCATCCTAGGAAGACCATTTTTAGCTCTTGGAAGGACCCTTATTGATATGAAGAAGGACGAGCTTACTATACGTGTTCAGGATAATTAGGTAACATTTAACGTTTTTAAGTCCATGCGATTTCCTGACACAATTGATGATTGTTCTGCAGTCTCTGATTTAAAGGATTTAATTGTGGAGAAGGAACTCAATTATGTTGAGGACCCATGGGAACAAATTTTGACACTAGATTCTCTAAATGATGAAGAGGAGGATGAATACTTAGCTTTTTTAGAAGCTAACCAAAGGGGATTTAATCCGCAATCTCGCTTTGAACATTTAGAGTTAGAGAAAAGGGATTATGCCCAACCAAAAGGGTCAATCAAGGAGCCACCTAAATTAGAACTGAAGGTACTTCCCTCACATTTGAAATATGTTTATTTAGGTAACTCTTCTACTCTGCCTGTGATTGTTTCAGCAGAATTAACTACTGAGCAAGAAGAGAAACTCATCCTAGTGTTGAAACAATTTAAGAAGGCTATCGGATGGACCATAGCAAATATTCACGAAATTATTCCATTTGTATGCATGCACAAGATTATCTTAGAAGATGGAGAAAAGGGACGATTGATGGACAACGAAGATTGAACCCTATCATGAAGGACGTAGTCAAGAAAGAAATCATCAAGTGGTTAGATGCGGGTATAATTTACCCCATCTCAGATAGTTCATGGGTAAGTTCGGTCCAATGCATGCCAAAGAAATGAGGTATCAGGTCATTGAAAATGAGAATAACGAGTTGATACCAACTTGAATGGTTACGGGATGGAGAATTTGCATCGATTATCAGAAGTTGAACAAGGCAGCTAGGAGAGATCACTTTCCTTTGCCATTTTTGGACTAGATGCTGGGTAGCTCGCAGGGTGAGACTATTACTATTTTTTCGATGGATACTCAGAGTATAATCAGATTACAATAGCACCGAAAGGTTAGCACAAGACAACATTCACCTGCCCGTACGGTACATTTGCATTTAGGCACATTCCATTTGGTTTATGTAATGCACCTGCTACATTACAAAGATGTATGATGTCTATTTTTACTGACATGGTTGAGAAATATTTGGAAGTTTTTATGGATGATTTTTCAGTATTCTAGATACATATGATGATTTCCTAGCCAATCTAGCCAAGGTACTAAGGCGATGTGAAGAAACAAACCTTGTACTTAACTGGGAAAAGTGTCATTTCATGGTACGAGAAGGTATTATTCAAGGGATCGGATAACAAAACATGGAATCAAGGTAGATAAAGCAAAGGTAGATGTTATTGAGAAACTCCCACCTCCAATATCTATAAAGGGTGTTAGGAGCTTTTTGGGTCACGCCAGTTTCTATCGAAGATTCATAAAGGACTTCTCCAAAGTTGCTAAACCCTTATGAAATTTTTTGGAGAAGGACACGACATTTAAATTTGATGAGGAGTGCCTACGAGCTTTCAACAATTTGAAGAGTCGGTTAGTCTCGGCACCCATAATAGTCACACTAGACTGGGATTTGCCATTTGAATTGATGTGTGACGTAAGTGACTTCACGATCGGAGCTGTCATGGGTCAGCGAAGGAACGAAGTTTTTCATCCCATCTACTATGCGAGTCAGACATTGATAGGAGCTCAACAGAATTACACGGTAATAGAAAAAGAGTTACTTTCTATTATGTTTGCTTTTGACAAGTTTTGATCTTACCTTGTAGGTACCAAAATGACTGTTTATGCGGACCACTCGGTAATTAAGTATTTACTTGCCAAGAAAGACACTAAGATGAGACTGATCTGATGGGTACTTCTACTTCAAGAGTTCGATCTAGAAATTCAAGATCGAAAGGGAGTGGAAAACCAAGTAGCAGACAACTTGTCCAGATTGGAGCTGCAAGAAGGGAACTCTCCTCTTATACCAATTCGAGAGACGTTTCCAGATTAACACATACTAAAGGTAAATCATGTCCATAATACCCCTTGGTTTGTTGATATTTCTAACTTTTTAGCTTGTGGTTCGATGCCGATTGATAAGACATATCATCAAAAGAAAAAGTTTCTTTACAATGTGAAGTACTATTTCTAGGAAGAACCGTATTTGTTTAAAAAATGTACAGATCAAATGATCAGGAGATGCGTGGCAGAATATGAAGTAGATAAGATTTTATACCTTTGTCGCTCAGCTCCGTGTGGGAGACACTTTGGAGGTACACATATTAGAGCTAAGGTATTGCAAGCCAGATTCTTTTGGCCAACACTATTCTAAGATGCATATGCTTACGTAAAGAGTTGTGATTGATGTCAAAGGGTCAAAAATTCACCAACAGAAATGAGATGCCTCAAACAAACATCATTGAGGTAGAATTATTCGATGTTTGGGGTATTGACTTTCTCGATCCTTTCTCTTTGTCTTTTGGTCACAAGTACATATTAGTAGCAGTAGACTATGTGTCTAAGTAGGTTGAGGCAGAGGCATATCCGACAAACGGTGCTAAGGTTGTAATAAAGTTTTTGCAGAAACATGTGTTCACAGGGTTTGGAACCCCAAGAGCCATCATCAGTGATGAAGGGTCCCATTTTGTGAACAAGTGGTTGAAATTGTTATTAGATAAACATAGAGTGAAACAAAAGGTCGCTACAGCTTACCATTCGTAGACGAATGGGCAAGCTGAACTGGCAAACAAAGAGATCAAAAGCATACTTGAGAAGGTAGCTTGCCCGAACCGACGAGATTGGGCCAAAAGACTGGATGATGCTTTATGGGCTTATAGGACAACATAGAAGACACCTTTAGGGATGTCACCATATAGGTTAGTCTTTGGGAAAGCTTGCCATCTACCCTTGGAGTTAGAGCACAAAGCTTACTGGGCTCTCCAACGACTCAACTTGGATCTTAAAAGTGCCAAAGAGAAACATATGCTTCAACTTAATGAGTTAGAAGAATTCTGAATGTCTTCATACGAGAATGCCAAATTACTGAAGGAGAGACTCAAGAAATGGCATGACAAGCATATTCGAGTTCGAGAATTTGCAGTAAGTCTTGTTATTCAATTTCAGATTAAGGTTCTTTCTAGGTAAGTTAAAATCACATTGGTCTGGTCCATTTATGATTCATCGAGTCTATCCATACGGAGTTGTTGAACTTCAAGCTAAGGGAGGTAATTTTCAAGTTAATGCTCAACGCTTGAAACATTACTAGGGAGATAAAATTGAACGGAATCAAATCTCGTTCATTTTATAAGATATTTAATTTTTCTTGTTCTTCTATTTGAATAAATGCTTTAGGGTATATTTTCGGGATTAGTATGTTTAAATAAATTATATCTAGGAGATTGGAACTTAAGCGGGACCGCTTGTGACCTCTCCAATCTTTCCTGGGAATTGATTTTAACATAATTTTCCAAGAAATTATTCCCCAAATGACAAAATAAATTTTTAGTTTGTCAAATAAAAGGGTCAATTTTGATCCAAGTTTCATGTTGCAACTCAATTTTGAATTTTCATTAAGTCTAGGAACTTAATTGAATTATTTTTTTGGTTGCTCTTTCTGTAAATATTAAAAATTAGATGCATTTGTTTTGTAAATATTTTCAAAAGCATTTAGAATAAATGTTTTAGTTCAATAAAAAAGAAAAAAGAAAAGATGATAATTATTAATATATAATTATATCCATTATAATATATATGAATTATTATTAATTTTATTTAGAGTTAGAATTAGTTTTAATGTAATCATATTTTATTCGATAAGTTTTATCTTCATAAATTAATAGCAAATAATAATTTAATATGCATTATATTAATTATTAATTGTTATTTACTTTGAGTAGAATTAGAACTTAGAATTTTTAAGAATTCTACTCTAACTCCTACTCCTTTCACTATAAATTCTACCCATCTATTATTATTTTTTTCATTCATACACCATTCCCTCCAAAAACACCAAAACCATTAAGTGTCGAAACCTCTTAACAATTCCCTAGCCATAGCATCGCCCAGCTGATCGGTTAACAGCACCCAGCGTGCGCCCACACTAGGCCTGCTCAACGATCCGCATGCTGCTCACATCCATCCTCTGCTACCCGAGCATACCCGAGCGACACACCACCTTTTCACCCATCCTTAGCCAAAAACCACTCAACCTATTTTAATTTGCCATCTTTTGATTCAAAATTATTTTTCTTAAGAGCTCTTAATTTTTACAAAAAAGGTGGTAAGACCAACTTTTCTCTTAAATTTTAATTTAATTATCTAATTTTTCAATTTATTAAAATATTAATATTTTATATTAATTAAATTTTGTAAAAATAATTGTTTCCATCTTATGATCAGGTTAATCATGCCTCGCAAGAGAACTCGTGCATCTGCCCAAATTGACGAATCATAAAACAAGTTCCATTATGAAGAAGCCAAAGCAAGGTACGAGAGTATCTTCAAGAATCAACAGATGCATCCAGAGAAAGGTTTCACATTGAAAGAAAGCATCTATATTGGTTTTATGGCGCGTATTCGTCAGGTTGCTGAAACTCTCAATTGGGAGCTGAAGAGACCTAGTGTGGATGAGGAGTTAGTACGCGAATTCTATGCGAATTTAACCTCAAGCGAGTTGAAGAAAGTTCCAATTCGCAGAATCAAGGTACCAATAACTTCAAACGCTATTAATGAGTTCTTTGAATTGCCTGATTTCGAAAACAATGAATATTCCTCCTTGATGAGCAATACAGAGTCTGAAAATTTGCAAGAAATTCTCGAGGAACTTACAGTTTCAGGTTCTAAGTGGACTGTGTCAAAGTAAGGAATCCACACTTGTAGAAGAGAATATTTGATGCCACTCACAAAGGTATGGTTCTACTTCATCCAATTCAACCTTATGCCTAACTCACATGGGACTACAGTCTCATTAGAGTGAATGGTCTTACTATACTCTATTTTAACTGGGAGACCATTGATGTGGGAAAAATCAGCCTAAGGGAAATACGAAATTGTACCGTTCGACGTTCACGTTCTGGCTCAGCTTACTTTCCCTTTACGTTAACAATTCTGTGCTTGAAAGCTAAAATTCTTGCAAACGTAAAGAAGACAGGCTATATAGCCAGGGCACAATCGCAGATTGGGACCTCTATCGAATAGCTGCAGACTTTATTCTGTAGAAATGAGTTGAAGAAAGTGAGGATCCCGAAAAAGAAGAAGAAGAGGATCCCACAGAAAGCAACTATATTGGTTTTATGGCGCGTATTCGTCAGGTTGCTGAAACTCTCAATTGGGAGCTGAAGAGACCTAGTGTGGATGAGGAGTTAGTACGTGAATTCTATGCGAATTTAACCTCAAGTGAGTTGACGAAAGTTCCAATTCGCAGAATCAAGGTACTAATAACTTCAAACGCTATTAATGAGTTCTTTGAATTGCCTGATTTCGAAAACAATGAATATTCCTCCTTGATGAGCAATACAGAGTCTGAAAATTTGCAAGAAATTCTCGAGGAACTTACAGTTTCAGGTTCTAAGTGGACTGTGTCAAAGCAAGGAATCCACACTTGTCGAAGAGAATATTTGACGCCACTCACAAAGGTATGGTTCTACTTCATCCAATTCAACCTTATGCTTAGCTCACATGGGACTACAATCTCATTAGAGTGAATGGTCTTACTATACTCGATTTTAACTGGGAGACCATTGATGTGGGAAAAATCAGCCTGAGGGAAATACGAAATTGTACCGTTCGACGTTCACGTTCTGGCTCAGCTTACTTTCCCTTTACGATAACAATTCTATGCTTGAAAGCTAAAATTCTTGCAAACATAAAGAAGACAGGCTATAGCCAGGGCACAATCGCAGATTGGGACCTCTATCGAATAGCTGCAGACTCTATTCTATAGAAACGAGTTGAAGAAAGTGAGGATCCCGAAAAAGAAGAAGAAGAAGATCCCACAGAGATCGAGCCAGTGCAATGGGCTGAAGTACCTGATAAGGTAGAACCAATGGAACCAGGAGTTGAACCTGATATCGAGACTTCAATGTTCAGAGCTCAAACGCCTCGCCCAGATCCTCGAGATGAGCTGTCAAAGTTAATGGACATAGTGCAACATATGCATTGGCAGCAACAAGCTTACTGAAAGTACTAAAAAATAATGGATGACTCAATGAGAAGTGCTCTTACAAAAATTTACAATTACCCATTTATTTTTGTGCCTGAGTTTCCAGATTACATATTTGAACCATGGAGCCCATTATCAAAAAAGGAGCGAAGCGATTCATGAAAAGACAAGAATGATGGAGTAAAAGATGAGTTGAATTCAGAAGGATCTACAAATAAATAAAGGGGGGATCTCGACTTTATTTTATTTATGTTTTTAGGTTATTTTAGGATAAAGTTAATTAGGAATTTTTTCATAATAAAACAAGAGATAGAAATCATTAATAAAATTGAACAAGTCGCGAAGTATAAAGTGTGGCAATAGATATACACATGTCTAGGATTGGATTTAGAAAGAGCTTGGTACTTTAGCAGTCAAATTGATTCACCTTCTCTTTTCTAGAATCCTACTTGGTGTATAGTATCTATTCACTTTAAACAATGAGGACATTGTTCATTTTAAGTAGGGGGACCGAAAAATTGAAATTATTTCAACTCAGAATAAATAGTTCTTTTAATTATGATTAGGATATATTTTGTTCAATAATTTGAAATTTTGTTAAGTATGCTAAACTTCAGTATAAATAAAGTTCTATTATTTCAATAAATTGTTATGTTAGCTGAATAATGATATAAATGTATTTTTTAATAAAGCACGCCAATCGTACCATAAAATTTTTAGTTCCTTAAGAAAGGTAGGCATGCATGAAGTTTAAGTCTCTAGAATTGACTTAGTAGTTTCTTGAGGCAAAATCCTAGGAAGCATGGAATGTTGAAAATGATTTAGGAAACTCTTGTTTGGACCGTTTGAGCCTTTCAAGCCAACCTTGATGAAATTTTATCGTTTGAAACCTAACTTTGAGACTATATGGCCTAATTTTATTTGAACCCTTGCAATATTTAGACATCACTTCTCTTTTAATTATCTTTAAATTGTCCTAAACACTAGACTCAGTATTATTCAGAATATTCTTTGAAAATAAGTTTGGGGGAGTTGAAAGAAGTATCAAATGCTCAAAAAAAAAGCAGATGTACTTGAAAGAAAATAGATGTACAAATGAGCATGTGAAAGCAAAGTAAGTTAGTGTATTGGGGGAAATTATTCCAAAGGTCCAATTGAAGCTGAGTTTAGGTTTTAAAAGCCTAAATTTATCTATCTTTTACCTACCTCTAGCCTAGCTATGTTACAACCTTTTTAAAGACCTATTGATTTAAGTTTTCTATGGTACCTACATTAGTGGAGAGAAATTTCTATGTTCAACATATAAAGGCATAAGTTAAACTTAATGATTGAAGCTTAATCTTAAATAAGGAAATAAAATCAAATTATTAAGGGTTAACATGTCTTGTTAAGGAAGCATTTAGTCTAATTGTGCTATCATAATAGTTGTTGAGATTAATTTGAATGATATGTATACTTAAGTAGCATAACTATAAAATTTCTTGTTTTTAAGCATAAGTATATTAAATTCATAATTCTGGGAAGAATGTTATTCTGAAGGAATTTTTCAGAGGTGTTTTTTGAGTAATTCTTTTTGATTTGTGCATTACTCAGGATGAGAAATGAATTAAGTTTGGGGGTGTGGAAACACGAAAATTTACACATTTTTACATACCCTTTTTAACTTAAAATCATACAGTTTGGATAAAAAAATTTTCGAAAAAATAATTAACTTTTAGAAAACAATTAAAGTGCACTTAAAATATGAACATGTTGAATTTTAGTTAATTTTATAATTAATTTTGATGAATTTTTGTTATTTTCAACAGATTTGCACAAAGGGAGAAAATGGCTTGGCAGAGACTTCTAGAAGTGCAAAACCGAGAAGTAATTTAAAGTATCGAGCTGAACTAAATTTCAGCCTAAGAAGGTCAAAAATTATATGTATTAATTCATAATATAATTAATTTTAATTTATATCCAATTTAATTTGGGTTAATAAATTATTATTAATTAATTATGAAAAAGTGGCCCAGTTGAACTGAACCGAGTGAACCTAATCGACCAAGAAATGGAATGCCCAAAAACCGTCCCAAGAGCTGACCCAAATCAGCTTATTACTTGATTATTTAAGCTTGCAAAGAGACCCTTGAAGACTTGTTTAATTTGCATTCAAACCCCTCCACAATTGGTGGCTTTATAGATTTTCCCGAAGCCTAAATTAGCAAAGTTGAAACTATCAACCTTGCCACATGTGTGGCCGGCCAAGGGAGGGCTCATTAGCTGATAATTTTAGCTATTTTTAGCAGCCCTCCTCAGCTATAAAAACCCCCTTAGGATGGTCATTTTAGAAACATATCTCAAGCATTCACATATTTCCTCTCTTCTCTCCATTTTCTCTCTTCTTTTCCATTCCAAAATTCCTTTTCTCTCTTGCCGATTTCTCCTCTTAGGGAAGGGGCATTCATCAGCTATTTGGAGCAGCAATTAAGTGTTCATAGTAGCCTTGGTTAATGAGGGCAACGAAGAAGGAAGAATAGAGCAACTAGTCAAGCCATGAAAAAATACCGGATTTGATTCTTGTTCCCTATCTTTTTAATTTTTGTTGTTGTTATGCTAAACATATCTATGAATATTTATGTTTTTGGAATGGTTAATTTAATCAATTTAGCTTGAATATAATTCGTATTAGGTTGATTGCATTTCGTTTGTTAAAATTATTAAAATTGTGTTATGTTGTTATAGGCCTCGGTAGGATTCTTGATTAAGTAAAATCATGACTAAGTTATTCTTGCATCACAATTGTTAGGTAACTAAGGAATTAATTATTTAAATGGATTGAAATTTTAATTAATGGACACAGTACTTAATCAGTGCATGTTTAATCATCTAAGGTAGCTGAGGGTTAGATTAGCAACGGTATCTGATGATACATTTGCCTTTCATAACTTGCAAGATTATTGTGATTAAACTATTTCAAGGTAAGGATACTTTGTTACCTCACATAGTCTTTTATGTGCTTATTAAATCGAGTTAATTGTTTGAATTGACATAGCGATATGTACCAGAGATTATTTCAATTTAATAAGTATGTATGTGCAATAACATATTTTCCTATTAAGATTTGTTTAATCGGTTGAATTGACATAGGGATATAGTCAAGAGATAAATGGATTTTGGTAGGTGAGTATGTTCATAAGTTAGGGTCATACCCCTTGAACCTAATTATTTATTCGAATAACATAAATTGCCTCACCAAAATTTATTTTAATACCATATTTGACTCATAAATATTTAATAATAACATTTACGAACTTGTTAGATTTGTGGCCTCAAAATCACTATTACCGACACCACTAAAAAATGGGCTGTTACATTTATCCACTCTTACCAATACATCTTCAATTTTACCTTTTGGATGGGAGTGAGATCGGTCAGCCAATTGCAACGTCACTGTGGTAGGTCTTGCTTTCCCAATTCCTAACTTCCTAAAAATAGACATAGACATTAGATTTATACTTACACCTAGATCACATATTGTTTTTCTTACATAATGATTTCTAGTTGAACATGGGATAGTGAAACTCCCTAGGTCCTTTAACTTTGGAGGTAGTTTACTCATCAACATTGTCGTGCACCCTTCAATGAGAGCAACAGTCTCAAAATTTCCCAACCTACATTTCTTTGACAATATGTCTTTAATGAATTTCACATAATTTGGCATTTGCTCCAAAGCTTCTACTCGAATATGTTAATATGGAGTTGCTTCAAAACCTCCAAAAATCTTTTAAAGTGAGCATCTTGTTTGGGATTATGGAATCGTTGTGGAAAAGGTAGAGGTGGTTGGCCGTTTCATTGCTGAATTGTTTTGGTGTGGCATTTCCACCAGCAAAATGATCTAATTTTTTTGCGACAGGCTGTTGTTTTACCTTTGCAATTGCAGTGTTCTTTTTAGACAGTTTTGAATTTTTTTCCTGGTCGATTATGAAATTATCCTCTTCTGTTGTGGCATCTTGAACAACTTCATCCAATTGAGTCCTACTTCTAAGAGTGATTGCTTTGCAATGCTCCTTTCCTTGTGATCTCAAATTCTTAGTATCACTTGGGAAAGCTCCTTGTGGTCTCAAATTTAAAGCATTTTCTATTTGCCCCACTTTATTTTCAAGCGCTCGGAGAGATGCAGCCTAACTCTGAATTACAGCATCATTCTTGACTATATATTTTTTTTAAAAACACTTTAATGGAAGTAGAAGATGATGCTTGACCATATTGAGTATTTTGCCTTGGCATAGGTTGAACATAACCAGGTGGTGCATTGTTGACATATTATCTTGTGGCATTATTGAAATTTTCTGCACCTTGATTACCCCAACTGAAATTCGGATGCTACTTCCACCCTGAATTATAGGTGTTGGATTATGGATTGCTATTTCAGTTGGAATTACCCATGTAGTATACTGATACTTAGTTTGATTGGCATTCGTCATATATTTTCTTTGCTATAAGCACATGACAACTTTGCTAATTTTATCTCATGGACTACAGTTGGATTTTTCATGGTTTTAATCATATTAGCTAAAGATGGTACGTGTGCTGTCAACGAAGTGATTGAATCAAGCTCCATAGTACCAGCAACTCTCTTGTCCGTCCCAACTCTCGTGGTCGGATATTGAAATCATTGATGGCAATCTTTTCCAAAATCTCATATGCTTCATTATAGGATTTATCCAACAATGTACCATTGGGAGACGCATCAACTACCGTCTTTGTGTGCGCATTCAACCCATTGTAAAACATCTCTATTTGAGTTCAGTTCTGGAACCTATGCATTACACATTTCCAAATTAACTCCTGAAATCATTCCCAAGCTTCATATATCGTCTTGTCCTCCATTTGCTGAAAAGATGTGATGTCATTTCTAAGCTTGGCATTCATAGTAGGCGGGTTATACCGTAGCAAGAACCTCTGGCAAAGATCATTCCATGATGCCACTGTTCCGTACGGTAAAACATTTAGCCATGCTCTCGCACTATCTCTAAAAGAATACGGGAATAGCTTAAGTCTTAAGGCATCTTTAGGAACACCCTACTGCCTGAATGAATCTCATATATTCACCCTGCTTTTAAAGGGTGACATAATATATTTTTATTCACTTAGTTCATTCGTTACCTAAACAGAAGTAACCTGCTTTAAGCCCATATCAAAGTATATTATTCATATTTTCATATATATTCAAGGATAAAAGGAGAATAAATATATGAAAATGTGAATAATATACTTTGATATGGGCTTAAAGCAAGTTACTTCTGTTTAGGTAACGAATGAACTAAGTGAATAAAAATATATTTGCTATAGGACGAAAGAAAGAACGTATGGATACTTAGGAAATTTTATTTTTAAGGAGAAATTTTTGCATTGCCTTTGTTGAACAAAACTTTGGCATTCGAATAAGTTATAGGAAAAGAGCATATTGTTGAGAACGGAGGTATAAATTATTTTTCGAATAGCTAGACAGTACAAGAAGGTTTTTTGCTAAGGCAAAATGAGTGCATTCATGCATTTAGGTGTATTTTGCTTGAGGACAAGTAATAACTCAGGTTTGGGGTGTGATAACTCTTGAAAAGAGTTATGCCTTTAAACTTAGCTAATTGCTTGTACTTAAGTACATTTGTTACATTTTAGGACATTTTAGTTAGCATTTTTAATATTGCATTAGGACTTGGATTGTGTTGGAATTAGGTGCTTTTAATTGCTTGCGGTCCATTTTTTGTGTGTTGCTATGGCAAGAACATGTTTTGGAATGAGAAAATAAAGGATTGAATTTTTGTGAGGGCAAAGTGTAAATAGTTTGCCAGCATGGATGCCGTGGCAATGCCAGGAAGACCAAGTCAACATTTTTTGCGCAACAGTCCCAACTCAAATTCAAACTTGTACCAGATAAATCCCCCTAAAAGAGGAGAAGATAATCACAAGTTGTTAGCTTACCCAAGCCTAATTATCTATAAAAGTCGATGAAGAGGACCTCAAAAAGGGCAAAACAAAGAGAAAAAAAACAAAAAGAGAAAGATTCTTAGGCGTGAATAAGGGTTCGACTGCGCAAAGGAAAGGAAGTAAAAGGTAGTCCTTAGCCATCACAGGATGTTGTGCTACTAAAGTGTTGACTGGGCAAGCAAAAGCTATTTCTCGAAGTTCTTTCGTTATTTCTATTAGGGTTCCTTCAAAAGATTGAATTGAAGTAGTTGAACACAATGTCAGATAATATTTTTGTTTGGAATTTTATTTCCCAGCACATGAGCTAAATCTCATAGGGTTGGGATTACTTTCGATGAAACCTGAAACTATTTTTATGGATGCAATATATATGTAATGTACTTTACTATTTCATTTGATTGTTCTTATTTCTTAATTAAAATGCAAACGATATCTAGACATAGAAGACTGTTCGCATACTTATAAACTGATTCTAATTCCGAAAGGGTTGGACTAGTTGGATTAAAATTAAATGAAATGAGCAAGTATTTAATAGACACTTGTAGTCGAATCTAGACATAGAGTCACGGTCATACAGAAGGAACCCATGCAAGATATCTAAAAAGCCTATAGACACATGCAAGGTAACTTTAGTTTTTGCTCTCACGAGAGATAGGCTATTTTAGAACTCTTCTGTGCAGTAAAGTATATACGATTTTGCCAAGACATTATTGACAGTAAGGGTCAATTCTAGGTAATCTCAACCTTCTGAATCAACATCACTCTATCCTTATTTTTTGTCGTAGTATATTTGCCCAACTTATTTATTTTTTTATTTATTTGTTTACATTCTATTCGAATAATCACACTCGCTATTTCCATTACATTTCTGCTCTGACTTTTTCCATAGCATTTCCAATTATTCATCACTTCCATCTATCGTAGATATCATCATTCCTTTGAATTATCACTGCATACTTACCTTAGTTTACCATAGCATCTTATTCGCTAGTCTTGCCATAACATTAACCATATTGCAATAACTTGACCAATTTTGTGCCTCAATATGATCCTCGTGGGAATGATACTCACTCAACATTTTATTACTTGAACCGATGTGTATACTTGCACAATTCGCACATCATTTTACACGTGACAAACGTCAATGTGGAAATTCGCATGCATGGTTACTCTATGATGAGTCAATTCAAGAAGGCAAACATGGAACTATGAATTGAAGCCAGATGGGGTCTGTAACCACTTAAACCTGACCTAGACGTTATGGTCAAATTTTGGAAGCCACATTAATTTTGTTGAAAAACTTTTTCTTAATAAAGATAATTATGTTTACATCATTTTCATGAAAACCTAAAATTGATTTCTAAATATTTAATATTATTGTAACACATTTAGTAAAACTTGTTTATATGGAAAAATTCACTAATTAAATCAAATTATCATTTTAAAGCATTTAAATAAGAAATTTGGAACATCAATTTTGTATGTACTTATAAATGGTGTGGATGTAACTCATTTGTAGTAGACTTTTAAAATACTTAGAAAACTTTAAGTTTAAAATTTATTTAAGATTAGATAAAACCATTTAAGTTTTACAAACAATAATTAAAACATTTAGAAGTTCATCGATTATGTATGTAAAACAATTATTATATCAAAAGTATAAATAACCCAAAAATAGTCCAAAAAAAGCCCAAATGGTTTATAATGTATTTTATGAAACCTATGAGGTGCGCTAATAAGCTCAATGTGAGTTTTATAACAAGCTAAATATCAATTATCACATAAAACATTTCAATATTATTGTCACAAACATATTATTCTAGTATACAAACTTTTATTCACATGATAATGTCAATGCAAATTTCAAGAAAATAATTATGCATATTTTTCAGAACATCCTTATACCCGCATAGTCTCTCAAATGTTATAACAAAAAAATATGTTTTTATTTGTAAAGAAAATCGATAAATCATAATCAAATCTTCACGTATTAAACTTGTATAAAACACACACCTTTAATGATCTGAATAGTAAATCCTATTAGAGCTCGTTCACTTCTGATCCAAAAGAAAAAGGGACTTGATTTGCACCTAACGAAATCGTATATGTGGTTATAATTCTCTTATCTCCAATAAAAGAATTTTCCAAAAGAAAAACATCCACTTACTCCTTAGCTTATAATACTTACTCTTTAATTCCAATATGATCAAAGAGGAATGCTTCTAATGTTGATTATCAGAGTTGGTGTGAGGATCTAGATTAGGGAAAAAGAATGAATAAATTGAATAAAGTATTCATGAAAAGAAAATAAGATGATGGAATTATGAATAAAAATATGAGAAGAATAAAAGATACTTTATTTACCAAATATTGTCAAAGATGACAAAAGTTGAAGAGCACCTTAAAATGATCTTAGGATTTGGAAATAAGAAGAGAATAAAGTGTTTAAGTGATGATCAAAAGAATAAAAAATATAAGAGAATAAGAGCTATCAAAGAAATCGATTTTGGAGGTGGTGCAAGGGTGGTGCTATGGTGGTGTTTCAATTTGTTGTAGTAAAATGGAGCAAAATTAAAAAGAAAATCAAGGAGGAGCAACCAATAAGGGTGACATAAAGTGATGGAAACGGAGGACCAAAGATAGGAAAGATGAAACAAAATAAAAACAAATGAAAAATGACGGGATAGAGAGATGGTGATTACAAGGCATTCAAGAGGGGGACCAAGATGTTAGAGAGAATAAACAACAATTACTTTGGGAGTTACCCTTTCAAATTTTAAAAATAAGGAGTTACTTAGCAATATGAAAATAAGAGTTACATGCATTAGAGTTAATGGTTTTGCAAGGGAAAAGATGACCAACTTTGTGCATTAAAAGTAAAAAAAAATAATTGATAGAATCGAGACTTTAACTTGGGTCATTTAGGAGTTACTTTAGGTGTTTAACCACTAGACCACTTCTCAAGCTTTATTAAATGCTAACGACATTTATTTTTAAATAAGGCATAACACAAACTAGGATTTTGAAGCAAAATTGCTTAAAATAGAAAATGATGTGAGGGAAAGGACTTGAATTAAGATCTTCAAGGATAACTCCATTGCTACTTATCCACTGGACTAAATACTTATTATTATCTAATGTAAAAAGATAACTTTTAAAAATTGGAGTGTGATCACTCTTGGTTCACTAACCTTAATTTTTATTAAACTGATTTTTGGGATGTGACAGGGTCAAACACTAAGAAGAATGGGTATATGGGAAGTATGATTACGACTACACTTATTGATAATGTCTGTCGATGATTAGTTCAGGACATGCAATGGTGTCAACGAAGCCATGTCAAGTCTGCGAAAATCTCCTAAGTCACTCAAGGAGTTTCATCTTTGTGCATTACCTATTATTTATCTATTAAATTAAGGGTTTTCTTTGAGTACTATTGTATAAAATATTACTAAGTTCATCTAGACTCATTCTTATATTGCTCTGAATGCAGAAGCAGGGGAATGATTGAAAGATCCCTGAGGGACCAAGCCAGACGCCGCCAAGTTGTGCAAGCGGAGCCATAATTGTATCATGTGTATAGAGGGGCACTCTTAGAGGCCACACCTCGAGGATTAAATTTGATATATCTCTATTAAAGTCTTCAATTCGTATTTGAAAATATCTATTGAGTTTAATAAGGTAGAAGATTTCTACGAATTTAATACCCATAAGATATAAGTTACAGTAGAAGTTAAATTTTAAAATATGATAGTGTCCCTGCAATTGAGTAAGATTGAACAATAGAAATGTGTGTAATTTTATATCATCTAAGTGAATAAATAAGTCAAGTTAGAATTTTTTTAAGTTACTCGGGTTATTGTGACATTGGATACTCAGACCCGATGATCGAGTCGAGTATATGTTATTACAGTTCCTCCATTCGGGATAGCAGAATCCTCTTGCCTAGTTTTTTGAGTTGGAGTTCATGGCTTGATAATGAAATATGGAAACTCAAGCACAAAATCAAAAGCTTTATGTGAGAGTTACTTAAATGTACCCTGTATTGAATCATCTAGTATTTTTGCGTATCTCCAGTTGGCTTGCTGTTGCCGACGCATATGCTGTAACATGTCCATGATTGTTGATTGATCTAACTATGCAATAGTGTTGGATGATGGAAAAGTGGGTGTCAGATTGGTCCAACAATGATTAATAGCTAGTTTGATAGGTGTTGTAAAGTCAGGATAGGTAGTTGATTTTGGTTATAAATTGGTTCCATCATGTCTAGATAATTAGGTAGTTTTGCTATTTTAGGCTCAACAACTGGTTCTATTTGTTTCTATTGAGAAACATCACCCACCACTCTAAAAATATCACTGTTTGATATACACCATTGGATGTATCTTTCTCTAACTTTTATGCTTAGTGAAATGTGTGCTTGCGGACACAACAAAGTGATTAATGATGGAAAACAGACACAACTAGTTCATTTTACAACACACTCCTGTATTTCTTTAAGGATAATTTTTCCGACATTAGCGGACCTTTCTATCATAATAGCATACAGGAAGAGCATTCGTTCCATCGATATAGTGGAACTATGTAAGAAAGGAATAAGACTAAACCACAAGAAATAAAACTATGTAAGCATCTCCCAATCGACATTTTCCAACATAGTAGAATAATCATCGTCGCCGTTTTTGGGCAGTTCAAGCAATTCATTAATAGATGCTAGAGTTATATTTACCTTCTTTTCTTGAACGTAGTCCTTTGATGCAGTGGATGAAGTCAGGTTTGCATAGAATTCCTAAACTTATTCCATCTTTGGAGGTGGTTTGGCATCACAAAATAGATTCCATCTCAATTTGTTGACTATTTTTTGAATAAGTAGTGACACGATAGTACTGTCATTCTTGCCAACATGAACCTCTTATTTGAAAGCATAGGTTGATTCTTGAAGATGGAATCAAATCTCTCCCTTGCTTCTTCATTATGGAACTAGTTCTGGAAATCATCGGATTAGGACGTAGAACCCTTTCTTTTATGAGACATCGTGATTTTAACTTATATGTGAACACTTGGTGTGCAAGATTGAGACTTGTGAAAAAATAGTGGATTTGACAAAGGTTTTGATGAGGGCGTCGATGGATGTTGAAGGTGGGGGCGATGATTAGTCAAGGTGGTGTAGCGGTCGGGTTTGGTGGACGTGCGGTCGTGATAATTCAGGGAAAGAATGAAGGGTGGTGGTGGTAAGGTAGGATGACGATTTTAGGGTTTATAAATGATGACATGGTTTAGGTCGGAGGAGAGGAGCAGTGATGATGGTTATCATTTAGGGAAGGGGCGAGGGATTGGTGAGGAAAGGGGCCGGTGGTATTAGGGTTTAATAGGGTGTAAAGAAATAGTGGAGTGGTTTTATATGGGTGGTGGCTAGGATAAAGTTTTTACCTGAAGGAATAGAACAACACTTAAACAAATAGATTAGTGCTTAGGTTAAAAATAAAAACCCTTAGTTTTTGAAAAAAAATATTTTTTTATTTATTTACTTGGCTTCTCATAAAATATATTTTCTGAAAAAAAACTAGTAGCCACTTATTAATAAAAAAAACTACTTATGGGTCCAATAAAGTGAGCGAAGTTTTATTCTGCTCAACTTCACCACCCCGTTAGTTCTTAAGACGTTGACCATTTGCCTTAAACTTACCTCTCTTAGCATTTTGCAGTTTGAACACTCAGTTCGAATATACTTGATTAATAGTGAATGGTCGAGACCATCGAGACTTTAACTTTCCATGAAATAGCCTCAGCTTAGAGTTAAACAATAGGAATCGTTGGGCTATTTTGAACTCATGGGTTCGAATTTGCTTGTCAATCCATCTCTTTGCATTTTCGTTAAATAACTTGGCATTTTCATAGGAAAATATTTTGAATTCCTCTAATTCGTTAAGCTATAACATCCGTTTTTTTCCAGCAAGCTTCAAATCAAAGTTGAGCTACTTGAGAGCCCAATAAGCTCTATGCTCCAATTCCAACAATAAATGGAAAGATTTTCTGAACACTAACAAATATGGAGACATCCTAAGGGATTTTTGAATGTTTTTCGGTAAGCCCATAGAGCATTATCAAGTCTCTTGGACCAATCTCGCCGATTTGGACTAACCACCTTCTCAAGTATACCTTTTATTTCTTTATTCGCCAACTCAACTTTTCCATTCATCTGTGGATGGTAAGATGTAGAAATACTATGCCTCACATCATGCTTGTCAAGTAACCACTTTAACCATTTGTTCATAAAGTGGGATCCCTCGTCACAAATTATGGCCTTTAGAGTCTCAAACCTTGTGTGTAATGACCCGAAAGTCAGTGGTGACGAAAAATGTAGTTTTAGGACCCCATTTTCATAAACTGAACTTGTGAATGTTTTATTAAATATTTACCGAGGTTATATTAGAAGTGAAATAAATTTTGGATAGGTAATTTTATCGAATTAATGATTAATTAAGGTTTAGGAACTAAATTGTAAAAGTGTCAAAAGTCTAATTTCTTATGAATCTTTTATTAGAATGAGATTAAGGGACTTATGAAGCAAATAAACCACTATTTAATTGATAGTGGACGGTGGCTTATTGTTGTTAAGAGAAATTGATATAAAATCATAATAAAATAATAATAAGAAAACAAATTGAAAGATAAGCATAGTGGGGAGAAAGAGAACAACCATTTTTCTCATCTTCCCTATGCAATCGAACCACCATAGGAGAGTTTGAAGCATTCGGCCTAGGTTTCCAAGGTTTCAAATCTTTAATTGGTTTGTACAATTTAGTCATTTTCTTGTAATTTTTATGTTTCTAGAATCTTGAGAGCTTAAGTTAGTTGACTCGTGTTTTAATTTTCAAAACTGTTAAAGATTTAAGGAGTTGCCATTTATGGGTATTTGAAGTTTTATGTACTAATTTGATATATTTTAAGCTTAGGAGTGAAAAAGTACTAAATTGTGAAGTTAAATTATAGTTTTGTACCATAGGGGCTAAAATGCACAAATTTTGAAATTTGTGGAAGAATTGAGAAATAGGAGGTCCAATAAGGACTCTAGTGGATTCAGCTTGAAAATTTGAGGCTACAATTGAAAGTTACAATAGTCCCGATTTTAGGGACTAAATTGAATAAAATGCAAAATTTGTGTAAATTTTTATTGAATGTGAAATTGCTTGTGTATTGATGAAATATTATGTTTGTGTTAATCCGTAGTTAACATCAACCCGAATTCCTCGAAAAAGAAAGGAAAAGGCAAGGCCATCAACGAATAGAACAGAGTTTACGGTTTGTGTTTCTATAATCCGAACTACTTTGTATAGCTGCATAATGAATTGTTTTTGCATGGTGAAATCATAAGGTGGCATATTTTGTTAAAAATGAATTGTATTGGATTGATTTAAATTGAATGATGTGAATGAGGACTAAATTGATCATATGTAAAAATCTTTTACGTTGCTATAAATGTGGAATCAAATTCATATTGAAATGAGCTATGTTGCCAAGAGTATGAATCGGTGATCTGGTGATGAATATATGTTATTAATTGAGACATTGGTTGATAAAGGAATGAGTAATGAATACCTTATTAACTGTTTGAGTAGAGTCAGATATAGTTGGGATTCCATAAGATAGGAAGAGTTCAGGGTTACTTCGACTATGAGTCGATGAGGCACTGGGTGCTGATTTACTTTGGTTATACAGGTGAGCACTAGGCAAAACTTATTACTTCAGATTTATCTGATGAGGCACTGGGTGCAAAACTGGTGTGTTAGTTGGATCTATGTATTCGTCAGAGTCTGAGTCAGGTTAATGGGGAGATAAATGGTAAAAAAAGAATGATCATAATTGAAACGATGATGATCAAGTCCTCAAATTCATGAGATTAAGAATCTAAAATTAAATGTGGTATTTGAGAATTGAGATTGCAAATGGATATGAAATGTAAGAGTTATGAGTTTATACTTGTGAATTGTGTTAAATTGTTGGCGATGAGTTGAGAAATGGTAAAATCGACATGATACTTGCATATCATTATTTACTCTCAATTCCTGTATTCGAATGAATTTGTTATGTTATAATATTTGGATTACAGCAACACCACTAAGTTCGTACTCAGCGTGCAATTTGGCTTTTCATGTGCAAGTTAGGTTTTGTTCGTGTAAGCTCATCGATATCAGCATCCAGAAGTGATCCCGTACTAAAAAAGTTGGTGATGTTTTAGTTTAGTCATGACATGTACCTAAGGGAGTCATATGAGTATAAAATGTTTTATTTTGGATTTTTTTGGCATTTTGAAAATCATGAGTATGTATGTATATATATGATGGAAATGGTCCTTGTTAATGGTATCTTGTTGAATGGTTTAGGCATATATGCTTAAAAACTTAAATGGTGAATACGTGTGGTAAAATAAGTAGTTGGGAAGTGATGAATGTTATGCTTATAATGTTTTGAATATTTGGAAATTTTGGTACATACTTGTAGGATTTGTTTTTGAACTATTATGTAATGCTTGAATAGTTAAATTGATGCATGATTTGTTCATTGTTTTGAGGTGCCATTTGAGACATATTGGTATGGTTTTAAGTGTGATAAATTGATTGATATACTATTGAATTGTATACAGGTTTGAAATAGGTATCATTACACTTAGGTCATGCTGTGTATGGGAAATGTCTAAGGTCGTTTTAAGACCAAAATGTCATTTTTTGTGCCACACGGCCGTGTGCCAAACACGGATCAAAGACATGGTCTAGGATTGTTACACGGGTTGGCCACACACCTATGTAACCTATTATTGGTATGCTCATTGGTTTCACATGATCTGTTTGCACAGCTGTCTGACACCACCCTCACACAGCTTCAGCCTTTCACATAGCCAGGGGACACGATCGTGTGACCCGTGTTTACAAAATTTTCTCATCCTTTTGCAATTGTTACAAGTTGATCCCTTGTTGATGTTAGTATAGTTTTAAAGTTTCATAAGCTTAAATTAAACCCAATTTTTCTTGTATTGCATCATTTAACAACATATAAATACGATTTAGTTACACAAACTTACCTCGACGAGTATACGTAGATATGGAGACGACTAATTTGAGACTTTATCTTTGCCCCGATCTAAAGCCGTACAACGTTTGTCTTGATCTAAATGAATAAACTTAGCTCAATTCAATATGTATTTTATTCAATTTAATCCAAATACACATTTTAGTGAAACTACTATTTTACCCCTAAACTTTTGATTTCTTTTCAATTTAGTCCCTAACTCATAAAAATGGAAATTCATATAATTCATCCTCAACCCATCATAGCCGAATATCAAATAGGTCCCTAGCAAGCCCTATATTTCATTTATTTCACAATTTCACCATCTATATTTTTCTATTTTTCAATTTAATCCCTATTTTACAATTTCATCAAAAATCACTTCAGATACATTTCTCGATGGTTTCCAATCAACAGCTGCTGAAATTTTACTCGGATCAACTCTAATGCCTTCGATCGATACTATATGTCCCAGCAAATTGACTTCTCGAAGCCAAAATTCACATTTGCTAGATTTGGTAAATATTTGTTTATCACGCAGGGTTTGCAACACAATTCTCAAATGCTTGGCATGCTAAAACTCTTCTCGTGAATAAATCAGAATATCATCAATAAAAACCACAACAAATCTTTCTAAATACGGTCTGAAGACCTTGTTCATCAAATCCATAAATACTGTAGGTGCATTAGTTAAACCAAATGACATCACAAGAAATTCATAATGTCCGTACTTGGTTCTGAACGCAGTTTTTGGCACATCCGAATCTTTAACTCGTAGCTAATAGTAGCCAGAACGAAGATCAATCTTCGAGAATAATGTTGCACCTTTCAAATAATCAAACATATTGTCAATTCGAGGCAGTGGATACTTATTCTTGATTGTAACCTTGTTGAGCTGACAGTAATCAATACACAATCTCATCGGTCTATCCTTTTTCTTAACGAACAGAACTGGTGCACCCTAAGGTGAGAAACTAGGTCAAGCAAAACCTCTATATGTCAATTCCTGCAGGTGTGCTTTCAGCTCTTTCAACTCAGAAGGAGCCATTTTGTATGGTGCTATCGATATCAGTGATGTCCCTAGTACTAATTCAATAGCAAACTCAACCTCTCTAATTGGTGGTAATCCAGGCAATTCTTCGGGAAACACATCAGGATACTCACAAACCACTAGCACTGTTTCAAACTTCAATTCAAACACTTAAGAATCCAAAACATATGCAAGATAAGCATCACAACCTTTTCTCACAGATTTCTGTGCTAACATACCTGAAATTACAATAGGCAACCCACTCAAACTGTCTGATTCAATCTGAATTATTTCACCGTTTTGGCATTTCAATACAATAAGATTTCGTCTATAGTTCACAACAGCATTATGTAGAGTTAGCCAGTCTATGCCCAAAATCACATCAAATTCATCAAACGGTAGTAACATAGCATATTCCAACCATAATTTTGTCAAAGCCTATGTATGTACATCAAAAAAGTTAGCCATGTAAACATATACATAAACAAAATAAACATGGATGAGCACAACATTTGATTGTGTTTCTTATACATGTATAATCCATTTCAATTCTCAATATACCATGTAAAAACATTTCAATATAATTCACATGTATCCGCATCTTAGTTCATATCGAACTCTTACCACTTTATATCCAAATAATACCCGTTGAATTGTTTAAAATACCATCGAATACTAGGGATAGCTCACACATAGTGTGCTAACTGATATAACTGCAATCCGTCAAATCCTATACATGTATTCTCACACGAGCTGTGAAAATGGGTCTGCTCACATGAGCTGTGGGTCGGAATGTAGCTACATGATGCTGCTCACACGAGCTGTGGAGTGTCCCATCACATGCTGGACCCCAGCCATCGATAGGACGTTCAGGACCAGCACCCGAATCATATAAACCCTAATGACATGTCATTTGTATCCTACGAATTCTTAACATTCAAATGGGGCTTGGTAATTGTCGTACGTCATTAGATATGCATTTTTGATATACGTATGGTAATGCACAATACAAGTATAATTCAATTAAAAACATATAAATACAATTTAACTACACGAATTTAACTCGACGAGTAGACATAGATATAGAGACAACTAATCCGAGACTTTATCTTTTCCCTAATCTAAAGCTGTACGAGATTTGTCTTGATCTAAACGGAAAAATTTAGCTCAATTCAATATGTATTTTATTCAATTTATTCCAAATACACATTTTAGCGTAATTACCATTTTTCCCCTAAACTTTTGATTTCATTTCAATTTAGTCCTTAGCTCATAAAATTGGAAATTCATATAATTCATCCTTAACCCATCATAGCCAAATATCAAATAGGTCCCTAGCAAGCCCTATATTTCATTTATTTCACAATTTCACCATCTATATTTTTCTATTTTTCAATCTAATCCCTATTTAACAATTTCATCAAAAATCACATAACAAAAGTTGTTTATCTAACAAAAACTACTCATTTTCTTTCATAAACCATCGAAAACAAACTATATTCATTCATGGAAAAATCCTAACAATTTAAGATTTTTATAAATTAGTCCCCAAGCTAGCTAGATTAACCTACAATGATCCCGAAAACATAGAAATCATTAATAATGGGACAAAAATCACTTACAATGCAAGGTAATTTGCTTAGCCAAATATTGAAGTTCTTAAATGGCTATTCTTGCCCTAATTTTCAGTTGAGAAAGAATGGAAGAAGATGATATTTTACGTTGTTTTATTTAATTCTAACTTTATTTACTAATTACCAAAATAACCTTAAAAATTAATCAAAATTTCAGTAATGCCAAACCATGTTCAACCACTAACACCATTAATGGTCTAATTACCACATAAGGATTCATACTTTAAGATTCTATAGCTATTTAATACCTTTAGCTACTAGAACTCAACTTTTGCACTTTACGTGATTTAGTCCTTTTTATCAAATTAAGCATGTAAACGGTAAAATTTCTTAACGAAATTTTTATACGGTACTACTATCATACTGTAGGCAATAAAATAGTAATAAAATAATCATTTTGATGTCTGATTTGTGGTCCCAAAACCATTATTCTAACTACACTGAAAATAGGTTGTTACAATGCCATTCTAACTTTGGCCAAAAATCAAAAACTACTGATATATTCGCAGGATAGTGTGATAGATATCCGACGAGCTTCCAAACTGATCGAGCTTTTGATTATCAAAAAACATAGAAAATATATAAAAAACATATAAAAGGAAACTATGCATACATGAACAATTTTCATTTGAATTCATTATTTTCATGAGCAAAAGTATACTTCCATTGCGTTACCATTTCAATCATTTTCATAATACATGGTGTAGTTCATTTGAACACTTACCTTTCATTTTCTTTTCATGTCCGTTGAACCATTTAGAATATCATCGGATACTTGGGAAAGCTCACACGAAGTGTGCTAAACATATAACCATAATATTTCCTTTACATCATTCCTTGCACGAGCTATGAAATGGGCTTGCTCACACGAGTTGTAGGTCAGAATGTAAGCTACACGATGCTGCTCACACGAGCTATGAAGTATCTGTAACAAATGTAGGACCTCAGCCATTGGCAGGACATTCAAGACCAGCACCCGAAACATGAAAACCCTAATGATATGTCATTTGTATCCTACGAATTCCTAAGGTTCAAATGGGGCTCGATAACCGTCATGACATCGTTGGTTATACATCATTTGATTACATGGCATATAACACATTAACATATAAATCATTATAACATTAAAGCGATATTTAATCACACGAACTTACCTCAATGACAAAGACGTAGAAATGAGATCAACTAATCCAAGGTTTTAGCTTTTTTTCAATCTACATTCGTCCAAGGTCTATCTTGATCTAAATAGAAAAATTCAATCCATTTAATATTTCTATTATTCAATTTAGTCCATTATTCATACTTTATCAAAATTACAAGTTTGTCATTAACATTTTAACTTTTTCACAATTTAGTCCTTAAGCTCAGAAATTGAAATCTAAGCATTTTCATCCATTCCTCAACCTAACAGATTTTTCTAGGGACCTATATTAATCCAAACAAACCATTATTCCACAAATTTACCATGAACTTTTTCTGCATTTACAAATAAGTCTCTAAATGATAATTTCATCAAAATCACTTTACAAAACTTGTTTATTTATCAACAAGGACACATAACCTTTCATAAAATGTCAAGAATCATGCAAGAACATTCATAGAAGAATCCTATATCTTTAATAGTTTTGCAAATTATTCCTCGAGCTAGTTAAATTAAGCTACAATGACTTTAAAAATATAGAAATTATTAAAAACGGGATCAAAATTTACTTACGTGCAAGCTATGTAAGTGAACAATGGACATTATGCTCGTGATTGTCCCAATAAAATGGTAATGTTGATAAGTAATAATTGTACCCTTATTTTTATTCTGAGAATGACGATTTAAATGCTACTAATGTTGTTTGGGACTATGATGATAATGAAGAATATGAAGAGGTTCTGGAACGTCCTACTGATGGTAAGGATTTGTTTAATTCCCATTGTCTTGTAGTGCGACAATCCCTTAGTATTCAAGTAAAGGACGATTCTAACGAAGTGCAACGGACTAACATATTCCACTCGAAGTGCTTAATTCAAGGAAAGTTGTGTTCTCTTATTATTGATAGTAGTCGTTGTGCCAATGTGGGGAGTAGTTTTTTAGTGGACACTTTATCTTTAACTTGTCAAAAATACCCTAAGCCATATCACATAAAATGGCTTAATGAAGGTTTAAAAGTTAAAGTAGTTAAATAGTCCTTAATTGCATTCAAAATTGGGAATTATTCTGACGAGATTTGGTGTGATGTAGTTCCCATGCATGCTGCCCATTTGCTTCTTGGTAAACCATGGCTATATGATCGTGATGTGGTGCACCATGGCAAATTGAACCATTACTCCCTTGTGTTTAAAAGGAAGAAATTTACTCTAGCCCATTTGGATCTAAAAGATGTATACAATGATCAACTCAAGATGAAAAAGTTTTGTAAGGGGGTTATAGGGAAGAAAGATATAATTGAAAGGACAAAGAGAAAAGATGTCATTAGTGATGAAAGTCAAAATAAAAACAACCCAATGGTTAGTAAACCATCTAATGGTAAAAACAGAATGCGAAATTTATTTGTAAGTAAAAACAATGCGAGGTGAGATCTTTCAAGGGTTTAGCAACTTTTTATAGACGTTTTGTGAAGGATTTCTCCACTATTGCCCCCTATTAACTGATGTTATTAAAAAGTCTACGGGTTTTATATGGGGAGAAGCTCAAGAAATGGCTTTTATAGCCTTAAATTATGTTCTACTCTAGTTCTTAAATTAGTTGATTTTTCTAATACTTTTGAACTTGAATGTGATGCCTCAGGGATTAGAATTAGTGTCGTGTGGATGCAAGAAAAAAGACCAATCGCATATTTCAGTGAAAAACTGAATGGGGCGCAATTAAACTACTGAACTTACAACAATAAGTTGCTTGCATTAGTTCAAGCTTTACAAGTGTCGCAACATTAGATCGAGAGATTTTGAAGCGAGGATGAATTAGAATAGATTTTTTATTTGTGGGCCTAATTTTATTATGACAAGCCCATGTAGAGAATGTTAACAAGCTTAGGCGTTTCATTTCAAGGACCCTAATCAATCTCACAAGCTTGGGCGTTTCATATTGGGTTTAGGCCCTACGCTTAATTTTTATTATACATTAGTCCAATATTGTATTATTATATCTTTTTATTTTTTTATTACGATTTTTTTATAATTATTAAGTATTTTAAGTTATTTATGAGTTTTATGTTAACAAGAAAGTTTTATTTAAAAATATTTCTTGTTTAGATTAATTACAGTTTTAGTATACTTTAGAGTTTTATTTGGATATACTTAGTTAGCCTATATAAAGGCTTCTTCATTGTTCATTAAGGACACAATTTGTTTTCATTAATAAAGTTTTCAACTCTGGGAGTTTGTTTCTTGTGCAAGATTTATTTCTTGTGGTTTTTAGAAGTAGTTTTTTTCTCGATTTTCTTCAAGGAGTCGTGGGAACCCATTATTCACCCTTCAATTTGCCAAGAATTATTTCTTGGAGGGTTGATTAGAGACATTAATTGAGTTTGTTGGGATTTATATATTAAAGGGTTCAATTGGACATTTATCCTTCTATCCATCATAACCATCTGTTTATTCAATCTATCTTCCACTTTAAATTTCATCTATTTATTTATTTTTATATTTTTATATTTATTTGTTATTTGTTCTGAAATTTCTTCTTTTACTGTTTTCGACTTCTTTATTACTAAATTTGTTTATTTCTTTTTTTAAAGATCAAATCCAAATCTTTCCTTTTCAAGACAAACAATTAGAATTTGATCCTTCTTCAGCTTCCTTCGTTCATTCCGTATCAGGTTGTTCATTTTTTACACGCTAGACTATGTAGAGGCCATGACATTTTTGTTGTGGCTAGGAATCGACATCGAATCAGCAACATCCTTTCAACATTTTCAGTAAAGAAGGTATATTTTCAACCCGATTCATTTCTCGTACATATGAATAGAAATGATGTGTATCAAATTAGTGATTAATAATGTGTAATTATGAGGTGGATATTTTGGCCTTGTGATCTTATGAAACTGTTGAATATAGTTGGCATTCCATAGGATTGTGAGTACTCACTTATATGTGTTATATGATTTGGGCATTAAGGCCTTGGGACATGTTGGAGAGATAAGGGAATGTGAGTTAAGCTCCATTCAATGGGACATGTTTGGTGTGTTGGAGACTGCTAGCTTTATGCTTCACTTTTGGGATATGTTCAACCCTATGAGTCAATTGGTGTGTTAGAGATTCGTGTGTTCAATGAGTGATGATAGCCTCCAGTATTTATCGTTTAAATATGATCTTATATGTTATGATAATACAATAAGAGACGGATGCTTTTAATTGTAAATAAAATGTTAAATGAGTTAATTTAAGTTACATGAAAATGGTAGTATGTTCTCATAGTAAATTGCGCATGTAATTTTGGATTGGGTTGTTTCCATATAACTTGTGGATGGTTGTGAATATATAAGTTGAACTTGTAATATGTTGTAGTATGCTCTTGATTGACCTTTGATATTGTGTGTATATTGTGGTTACTCTGAGCATTCACTGAGGTTATTTTGATATGATAAGGAAATGTGGTAGTCTTTGTGCTAGTTTTGGATATGATATTTTGAGTTGTCTCAATGATTTAATTGCTCTAAGGATTTTAGGATTTGTTTCATAATATGTTGACTATTGCTCGAATTTGATTTTTATGTTTGAAATTATTTTTATGGTTGTTTTTGTGTTTATTTGATGATGATATGATATGATAGCATGATATGATAGCATGTTTAAAATGTTGTATTTTTTGGGTCTGAAGCAGAGGTATCAATATTCATTTTTTAAAAATAGTACCTCTATATTTTCAAACGTACAGGAAAATAAAGTAGAGATTCGATATCGATACCTTATCTCGAGTATCGATACTCAGGGAAGAAATATCGATACTTGGGCAGAGGTACCAATAATTTTCAAAGTTTGGGTTTTTAAATGAAAAATAGTAAGCAATTTTGGTACTAGTTTTCCAGCTGTATCAATACCTCTTGAGCAAAATATCATTACCATGTCTTTAGTATCGAAACATATGTTGATGTTTTGAGATTTTGCTAAAACGAACCATATGCATGTTTAATTATTATTTTAAGGCTATTTGATGTATGTTAGCATGTAACGACAATAACTAAAGCTTAAGATAGACTCTAAACCTGTACGAATGCTAAAATGGAAAAAAGTTTGCCAAAAATGAGCTTTTACTTGTTGTATTTCACATTAGACGGTAGTGTGGCACCTTAATATTCGGGCTTGGCGGCCAGGCCGAGTATGGGGTGTTACATTTGGTGGTATCAGAGCTCTAAGTTCAATAACTCTCAGACCTAGGTGATTGTTGTGTGTTTGGAGTTTTGAAACTCATGAGTCTAAATTTCACTAATTTCTTGGAATTGTTGATATAACTCTGTTTGAACTGCATGTGGTTGTTTGAAATGTTCTCATTGAATTGCATATAGGGTAGGAACAAGAAAACATTGCCATTCATTATCAAGTTTTCTTACAGGAATGAGACTTGGATCATCTCCTCGCCACTCACACCATTTGTTTATTTGTTTGTGTATACGTTAGATTATTAGATATGTCTCCTAGACATGTTAATATTAGAGCTAGTGCTCTAAAGGATAGTACATCTTTCGCACCTCTTATACTATCGCGTAGAGTGAATATACCTGATGAGGGTGTAGTCCCTCTGATGGAAGCGATAATTAGAGCATTTCAGCGGATTTCTGGTGCTAGCCCTACTCCTGCACTTGCCAATCCTGCACATGTGAATCATGGGTTACCACTTGAACATATTCGGGCATTGAGTGGTAAAGAGTTTTCTGGAGTAAAAGGTACTGATCCGATCGTAGTTGAGTATTGGTTGGAAGGAGTTGAAAGGATCCTCGAACAGATATCCTGTTCTGATGAGGAAAAGTTGGGTTGTGCTCTATCCTTACTTGATGACGAGGCTCATCGTTGGTGGAATAAGATTAGGAGAGGTAATGTTTTTGATAGATTGACTTGGAATTACTTTCTTGAGGTTTTTAAGAGGAAGTTTATAGGCGAGCAGCCTATGGAGGCTTGTAAGTGTGAGTTTTCGGATTTGGTTCAAGGATATTTGTTTGTGGCTAATTATGAGGCTGAGCTTGTGCGACTTAGTTAGTATGCTCCTAAAATGATACTTTTAGAGAGGGATCGATGAGATTCAACCAAGTCAGTCTAAACAGCAAGATAGTGTTGTAGTTAGTAATAGTGGTTCAACGGGTGGTTCTAGATGGCCGCTTTGTCTGCATTGTGAGTGTAGGCATCCTGGGGAGTGTCGTAATTTGACAGGTGAATGTTTTAAGTATGGCTCTAAGGAACATTTTTTAAGGGATTTCCCGACTAGAGTAAAGATTTCACAGACTCAGAGTTTGGCACCTATTTCTGCGCCTACTAGAGGTCGTGGTCGTGGTAGAAGTAATGGAAGACCGGCTAGACAGTGGGTTGTTGCTCATAATGTTGCTACTCAAGTTGAGTCTGGAGATCTAGCTCGAGTTTATGCCATTAGGAAATAATAGGGTTAAGATTCAATCGACGAGATTGTGGGTATTTTTGTCTTGTGATCAATTCCTTTATTTTGTTGGTAGAATTAGGTTTTACGCCTTTGTAATTTTGAGTAATTCAGTTAATAAGTAGATAATTTCGTTAAGGACTATTGATTTATGAAAAAAATAGTTATGAGTTTTATAGATGAGACTGTCATAGTGAATAAAGGGAATCGTTTGCAAAATTATCGTAGAATAATTTGTGGTAGTGAATAGAATCATTAAGGAAAGTAGTAGGAAGTTAAAGAGAATAGGACTCAGAGTGCGTAACAAAAGTGTAATAGTTAGTTTAAAAGTAGAAATAGCATATCTTGTGATTAAGCAAGTGATGTGTTAATAGGGAATTTCGAGGACAAAATTCTTGATAGAGGGGGAGAATTGTTACACCCCCAAAATAGGGCCTAAGAGTTTTAGGGGTATTTTAAGAATTTTAGCATTTGAGTGCCCGAAATTCTGTGACATGGCATATCGATAATGTATTCAATTATGGTTTTTAGAAAATTAATTCAATTTCTAAAAATGAGTTTTAAATAGATTAAGAGTTTTTATGAAGCAATTTGACCAAATGTCCAAAATCAACCTAAAAACCCCCTTTTTGAAATAGTTTTCACGTTAACATCTTTTCCCCCAAGTGGTGTCGTCCCTTTGTTTTCCCTTTACTCTCCCAATAAATTTTTACTGCTAGTTCCTAATCCTATTTGATTTCTATCACCCTTGAACCTTAAAACCTCCATTTAAACCAAGAAAATCACCCAAAAACTTCATCATCAACATCATCTTCTCCAAACATGGGCTTTTTCGAATTTGTGTCAAAGCATATTTTCTTCCATCGAAGGTAACCATTCAACTTTCTATGAGTTTTGAATAATATCTAGTCCCTTGAACTGAATTTTTAGCCATTGAAACGCATATTTTAAATAAAAGTCGAAAATTGGGTTTTTAATGGTGAATTTTGGGTTGCATCGTAAGGTACTACCAAAAGATGATCCATGGTCCTTGAGAAAACACTTTCTCATAGTCCTCTTTATTCTAAAATTTCTCTAAGAAATATTCGTTTTATATGTCCATTAATTGAAACGAAGATGAGGGCCTCCATAGACTACAAACTCTATTTGGCAAAGCATTGTATCCAATGGACCATCCTAAAAGTTTGAGAACCACCAAGGTTGCCATGTCTTTGATCAATAACTGATTAACCCTTTCCAAAAAGTTAATAGCAGGAATACCATTGACCAGGGTTCTTGTAATATCCCCATCCATAAGTCCAATCTCATCATCATCACCAAAACAGGATTGGGCATCTGACGCCTTTCGACAGTTATCTGTTCGACCATTGGTTTATCCACAACGTGTTTTAGTTGTCAATCGTTTGCTCAACCAGTCGCTCATCCACAACATATTAGAAACTTTTATTTGCACAAATGGATGATTCACCCTCCAATATTTTAGTAGGCGTTTTACTGTCCGACCAGTGGTTCATTGGAATGACAGAAATGTGTAAGTGTACACAATCGCAACAAGTAATAAAGTGACAAGTAAATGTCGAGTTATCGTACCCATAGGGACTGTGAAAAGAATTATTTATGAATGCTATTTACAACATTTTGGTGAAGAAAAATATTTTGTTTGAAAAGGGTGATTAAATAATAAGATTTTAAACTAAGCGAACTAAATAAATAAATCTCAAATGCACGATTTCAAAATACAATTTTAATTAAGACGACATAATTGTGTTGGATTACTTACATTTCTTAACTTAGAGTTATTAAACTCATGTTTATATTGTTACGAATAAGTTCACGACAACTCGGTAATTTGCTAACTTATGAACATACTCACCTACAAAAATCCATTTATCTCTTGACTATATCCCTATGTCAATTCAACCAATTAAACAAATCTTAATAGGCAAATATGTTATTGGACATACATACTTATTAAATTGAACTAATCTCTTGTACATATCCCTATGTCAATTCAAACAATTAACTCGATTTAATAAGCACATAAAAGACTATGTGAGGTAACAAAGTATCATTACCTTGAAACAGTTTAATCACAATAATCTTGCAAGTTAAGCAAGACAAATGTATCGTCAGATACCGTTGCTAATCTAACCCTCAACTACCTTAGATGATTAAACATGCACTGATTAACTACTATGTCCATTAATTAAAATTAAAATTTCATTAGTTACCTAACAATTGTAATGCAAGAATAACTTAGTCATGATTTTACTTAATCAAGCATCTTACCGAGGCCTATAACAACATAAACATAATTTCAATAATTTTAACAAACAAAATGCAATCAACCTAACACGAGTTAAATTCAAGCTAAATTGATTAAATTAACCATTCCAACAACATAAATATTCATAGATATGATCAGCATAACAACAACAAAAACTAAAGAGATAAGAACAAGAATCAAATCTGGTGTTTTTTCGTGGCTTGACTAGTTGCTCCATTCTTCGTTCTCCGTTGTCCTCGTTGAACAAGCCTACTATGAACACTTAATTGCTGCTCCAAATAGCTGATGAATGCCCCTTTCCCAAGAGGAGAAATCGAAAAGAGAGCAAGGGAATTTTGGAATGGAAAAGAAGAAAGAAAGTGGAGAGAAGAGAGGAAAGATGTGAATGCTTTAGGTGTGTTTCTCAAGTGACCAGCCTAAGGGGGTTTTTATAGCCAAGGAGGGATGCTAAAAATAGCTAAAATTATCATCCAAAGAGCCCTCCCATGGCCGGCCACACATGTGGCAAGGTTGATAGTTTCAACTTTGCTAATTTAGGCTTGAGGCAAATCTATAAAGCCACCAATTGTGGAGGGGTTTGAATGCAACTTGAACAAGCCTTCAAAGACCTCTTTGCAAGCTTAAATAATCAGCTAATAAGCTTATTTGGGTCAGCTCTTGGGACGGTTTTAGGGCTGTCCATTTTTTGGTTGGTTCGGTTCACTCGGTTCAGTTTAACTGGACCGCTTTTCATAATTAATTTATAATAATTTATTAACCCAAATTAAATTGGATATAAATTAAAATTAATTATATTATTAATTAATACATATAATTTTGGACTATCTTAGGCTCAAATTTAGTTCGTCTCGATACTTCAAATTGCTTCTTGATTTTGTGCTTTTAGCAGTGTCTACTGAGCCATTTTTTGCCATTTGTGCAAATTTGTCGAAAATAACCAAAATTCATAAAAATTAATTATAAAATTAACTAAAATTCAACATTTTAATATTTTAAGTGCACTTTAATAATTTTTTAAAAATTAATTATTTTTTCGACAAGAACTTTATCGAAACTGTATGATTTTAAGTTAAAAAGGGTATGTAAAAATGTGTAAATTTTCGTGTTTCCACACCCCCAAACTTAATTCGTTGCTCGACCCGAGTAATGCACAAATTAAAAAGAATTACTCAGAAAACACCTTTGAAAAATTCCTTCAGAATAACATTCTTCCTAGAATTATGAGTTTAATATACTTATGCTCAAAAACTAGAAATTTGATAGTTATGCTACTTAAGTGTACATATCGTTCAAATTAAACTAAACAACTATTATGATAGCACAATTAGACTAAATTCTTCCTTAACAAGACATGTTAACCCTTACCAATTTGATTTTATTTTCTTATTCAAGATTAAGCTGCAATCATTAAGTTTCACTTATGCCTTCATATGTTGAACATAGCAATTTCTCTCCACTAATGTAGGTAGCATAGAAAACCTGAATCAATAGGTCTTTAAAAAGGTTGTAACGTAGCTAGGCTAGAGGTAGGTAAAAGATAAATTTAGGCTTTTAAAACCTAAACTCAGCTTCAATCGGAGCTTTGGAATAATTTCCCTCAATACACTAACTTACTTTGCTTTCACATGCTCCTTTGTACATCTATTTTCTTTCAAGTACATGTGCTCTTTTTTTTTTGAGCATTTTACTGTATGTAATACAATTTTTAGAGCATTTGAACTTCTTTCAACTCAAACTTATTTTCAAAGAATATTTTGAATAGTACTGAGTCTAGTGTTTGGGACAATTTAAAGATAATTAAGAGAGAAGTGATGGCTAAATATTGCAAGGGTTCAAATAAAATTAGGCCATATAGTCTCAAAGTTGGTTTCAAAGGATAAAGTTTCATCAAGGTTGGCTTGAAAGGCCAAACGGTCCAAACAAGAGTTGCCTAAATCATTTTCAACATTCCATGCTTCCTAGGATTTCGCCTCAAGAAACTACTAAGTCAATTCTAGAGACTTAAACTTTCATGCATGCCTACCTTTCTTAAGGTACTAAAAATTTTATGGTACGATTTGTATGCTTTATTAAAAATACATTTACATAATTATTCAGCTAACATAATAATTTATTGAAATAATAGAACTTTATTTATACTGAAGTTTAGCATACTTAACAAAATTTCAAATTATTGAACAAAATATATCCTAATCATAATTAAAAGAACTATTTATTCTAAGTGGAAATAATTTCAATTTTTCGGTCCTCCTACTTAAAATGAACAATGTCCTCATTGTTTAAAGTGAATAGATACTATACAACAAGTAGGATTCTAGAAAAGAGTAGGTGAGTCAATTTGACTGCTTAAGTACCAAGCTCTTTCTAAATCCAATCCTAGACATGTATATATCTATTGCCACACTTTATACTTCGTGACTTCTTCAATTTTATTAATGATTTCCATCTCTTATTTTATTATGCAAAAATTCCTAATTAACTTTATCCTAAAATAACCTAAGAACATAAATAAAATAAAGTCGAGATCCCCCCTTTATTTATTTGCATATCCTTCCAAATTCGACTCACCTTTTGCTCCATCATTATTGTCTTTGCATGAATCACTTTGCTCCTTTTTCAATAATGGGCTCCATGGTTCAAATATGTAATTTGGAAACTTAGGCACAAAAATAAGTGGGTCATTGTAAATTTTCGTAAGAGCACTTCTCATCGAGTCATCCCTTATTTTTTAGTATTTCCAGTAAGCTTGTTGTTGCCACTGCATATGTTGCATTATGTCTATTAACTTTGACAGCTCATCTCGAAGATCTGGGCGAGGCGGTTGAACTCTGAACATTGAAATCTCGATATCAAGTTCAGCTTCTGGTTCCATTAGTTCAACCTTATCAGGGACTTCAGCCGATTGCACTGGCTCGATCTCTGTGGGATCTTCTTCTTCTTCTTTTTTAGGATCCTCACTTTCTTTAACTCGTTGCTGTAGAACAGAGTCTCCAGCTATTCAATAGAGGTCCCAATCTGTGATTGTACCCTGGCTATAGCCTGTCTTCTTTACATTTGCAAGAATTTTAGCTTTCAAGCATAGAATTGTTATCGTAAAGGGAAAGTAAGCTGGGCTAGAACGTGAACATCTAATGGCACAATTCCGCATTTCCCTCAGGATGATTTTTCTCATATGAATGGTCTTCCCAGTTAGAATTAAGTATAATAAGACCATTCGCTCTAATGAGATTGTAGTCCCATGTGAGCTAGGCATAAGCTGAATCGAATGAAGTAGAACCATACCTTTGCGAGTGGTGTCAAATATTCTCTTTGACAAGTGTGGATTCCTTGCTTTGACACAATCCACTTAGAACTTGGAACTGTAAGTTCCTCGAGAATTTCTTGCAAATTTTGAAGCTCTATATTGCTCATCAAGGAGGAATATTTGTTGTTTTCGACATCAGGCAATTCAAAGAACTCATTAATAGCATTTGAAGTTATTGGTACTTGATTTTGCGAACTGGAACTTCCGTCAACTCGCTTGAGGTTAAATTCGCATAAAATTCGCGTACTAACTCCTCATCCACCCTAGGTCTCTTCTCACAAAATAACTCTCAATTGAGAGTTTCAGCAACCTGACGGATACGCACCATAAAACCAATATAGTTGCTTTATTTCAATGTGAAACCTTTCTCTAGATTCATCTGTTGACTCTTGAAGATACTTTCGTATCTTTCTTTGGCTTCTTCACAGTGGAACTTGTTTTTTGATTCGTCAATTTGGGCAGATGCACGAGTTCTCTTGCGAGGCATGATTAACCTAATCATAAGATGGTAACAATTATTTTCTCAAAAATTTAATTAATATAAAATATTAATAATTTAATAAATGAAAAAAATTAGATAATTAAATTAAAATTTAGGAGAAAAATTGGTCTTACCACCTTTTTTGTAAAAATTAAGAGCTCTTAAGAAAAATAATTTTGAATCAAAAGATGGCAAATTAATAAAATTGAGGAGTTTTTGGCTAAGGATGGGTGAAAGGGTGATGTGCCACTCGGGTATGCAAGGCAGCAGCACGTAGCAGGGGATGGATGTGAGCAATGTGCGAATCGTTGAGCAGGTCTGGTGTGGGCGTGAGTGCGGGTGCTGTAGACCGATCAGCTGGGCGATGCTGTGGCTAGGGAATTGTTAGGAGGTTTCGGCACTTAAGGGTTTTGGTGGTTTTGGAGGGAATGGTGTATGAATGAAAAAAAATAAGAATAGATGTGTGGAATTTATAGTGAAAGGAGTAGGAGCAAGAGTAGAATTCTTAAAAATTCTAAGTTCTAATTCTACTTAAAGTAAATAACAATTAATAATTAATATAATGCATATTAATTTATTATTTGCTGATAATAATTAATATATATTATAATGGATATAATTATATATTAATAATTATCATCTTTTCTTTTTTCATTGAACTAAAAATATTTATTATAGATGTTTTTGAAAATATTTACAAAAAGATGCATCTAATTTTTAATATTTACAAAAGAGAAACCAAATTTTAAAAATAATTCAATTAAGTTCCTAGACTTAATGAAAATTCAAAATTGAGTTGCAACATAAAACTTGGATCAAAATTGACCCTTTTATTTGCAAAACTAAAAATTTATTTTGTCATTTAGGGAATAATTTCTTGGGAAATTATGTTAAAATCAATTCCCAAGAAAGATTGGAGAGGTCACAAGCGGACCTGCTTAAGTTCTAATCTCCTAGACAAAATTTATTTAAGCATACTAATCCCGAAAATATATCCTAAATCATTTATTCAAAGAGAAGAACAAGGAAAATTAAATATCTAATAAAATGAACGAGATTTGATTCTGTTCAATTTTATCTCCCAAGTAATTTTTCAAGCGTTGAGCATTAACTCGAAAATTACCTCCATTACCTTGAAGTTCAACAACTCCGTATGGATAGACTCGATGAATCATAAATGGATCGGACCAACGTGATTTTAACTTACCTGGAAAGAACCTTAATCTAGAATTGAATAACAAGACTTGCTGACCTGCTTCAAATTCTCGAACTTGAATGTGCTTGTCATGCCATTTCTTGAGTCTCTCCTGAAGTAATTTGGCATTCTCGTATGAAGACATTGAAATTCTTCTAACTCGTTAAGTTGAAGCATCTGTTTCCCTTTGGCACTTTTAAGATCCAACTTGAGTAGTTGGAGAGCCCAGTAACCTTTGTGTTCTAACTCCAAGGGTAGATGGCAGGTTTTCCTAAAGACTAACCTATACGATGACATCCCTAAAGATACCTTGTATGCTCTCCCGTAAGCCCATAAAGCATCACCCAGTCTTTTGGACCAATCTCGTCGGTTTGGGCAAACTACCTTCTCAAGTATGCATTTGATCTCCTTGTTTGCCAGTTCAACTTGACCATTCGTTTGCGGATGGTAAGCTGTAGCGACCTTGCGTTCCACTCCATATTTATCTAATAACCATTTCAACCACTTGTTCACAAAATGGGACCCTTCATCACTGATGATGGCTCTTGGGGTTTCAAACCTTGTGAACACATGTTTTTGTAAAAATTTTATTACAACCTTAGCATCATTTGTTGGATATGCCTCTACCTCAACCCACTTAGACATATAGTCTACTGCTACTAATATGTACTTGTGACCAAAAGGCGAAGGGAAAGGACCGAGAAAGTCAATACCCTAAACATCAAATAATTCTACCTCAATGATGTTTGTTCGAGGCATCTCATTTCTATTGGTGACATTTCCAACCCTTTGACATCGATCACAACTCTTTACGTAAGCATATGCATCTTTGAATAGTGTTGGCCAAAAGAATTCAGCTTCCAATACCTTGGCTGCAGTACGTGTACCTCCGTAGAGTCCCCCACTCGGCGATGAGTGACAATGGTATAAAATCTTATGTACTTCATCTTCTGCCATGCATCTCCTGATCATTTGATCCGCACACTTTTTAAACAAATACGGTTCTTCCTAAAAATAGTACTTCACATCGTGAAGAAACTTTTTCTTTTGATGATACGTCTTATCAATCGGCATCAAACCACAAGCTAAAAATTTAGCAATATCAGCAAACCAAGGGGTATTATGGACATGATTTACCTTCAGTATGTGTTCATCTGGAAACATCTCTCGAATTGTTATAAGAGGAGAGTTCCCTTCTTGCGGCTCCAATCTGGACAAGTGGTCTGCTACTTGGTTTTCCACTCCCTTTCGATCTTGAATTTCTAGATCGAAATGTTGAAGTAGAAGTACCCATCGAATCAGTCTCAGCTTAGCGTCTTTCTTGGCAAGTAAATACTTAATTACCGAGTGGTCCGTATAAACTATCACTTTCGTACCTACAAGATAATATTGAAACTTGTCAAAAGCAAACACAATAGCAACTACCTATTTTTCTGTTACCGTGTAATTCAGTTGAGCTCCTGTCAGACTCCAACTCGCATAGTAGTTGGGATGAAAACCTTTGTTCCTTCGCTGACCCATGACAGCTCCGATCGCAAAGTCACTTGCGTCACACATCAATTCAAATGGAAAATCCTAGACTAGTTATGGGTGCCGAGACTAACCGACTCTTCGAATCGTTGAAAGCTCTTAAGCACTACTCATCAAATTTAAACGCCATGTCCCTCTCCAATAATTTGCTGATTTCTTTCTTGACTACGTCCTTCATGATGGGGTTCAGTCTTCATTGTCCATCAATCGTCCCTTTTTTCCATCTTCTAAGATAATCTTGTGCATGTATACAGATGAACTAATTCCGCGATATCAGCTATGGTCAATCCGATAGCCTTCTTGAATTGTTTCAACACCAGGATGAGTTTCTCTTTTTGCTCAGTAGTTAGTTCTGCTGAAACAATCATAGGTAGAGTAGAAGAGTCACCTAAATAAACATATTTCAAATGTGAGGGAAGTACCTTCAGTTCTAATTTAGGTGGCTCCTAGATTGACGCTTTTGGTTGGGCATAATCCCTTTTGTCTGACTCCAAAGATTCAAAGCGAGATTGCAGATTAAATCCCCTTTGATTAGCTTCTAACAAAGCTAAGTATTCATCCTCCTCTTCATCATTTGGAGGATCTGAAGTCAAAATTTGTTCCAATGGGTCCTCAACAAAATTGAGTTCCTTCTCCATGATTAAATCCTCTAAATCGAACAGTGCAGAACAATCATCAATTGTGTCAGGAAATTGCATGGACTTAAAAACGTTAAACGTTACCTGATCATCCTGAACACGCATAGTAAGCTCGCCCTTCTGCATACCAATAAGGGTCCTTCTGATTGTTAAGAATGGTCTTCCTAGGATGATTGACACCTCTTTGTCTGCTTCAAAGTCTAGAATCACAAAGTCAGCAGGAAAGATAAATTTGTCTACACTTACCAATACGTCCTTGATTTTTCCTTCTGGATGTGCTAAGGATCGATCTGCTTATTGAAGTGTAACCGTAGTACGTCTAACTTCACCTATCTCCAACTTTCTAAATATTGGCATGCGCATCAAGTTGATACTCGCACCCAAGTCACATAGTGCCTTACCATTATATGTTGGTCCAATATTGCAAGGCATGGTAAAACATCTAGGATCCTTCAATTTTGGTGGTACTTTGTCTTGAAGATATGCACTGCATTCCTTCGTTTAGGCAACCGTCTCAAATTCTCCAAGCCTTCATTTTTTAGAGAGGATATCCTTCATGAATTTGACGTAGTTCGGCATTTGTTCAAGTGCTTCAACCAATGGGATGTTGATATGAAGTTGCTTGAGTACGTCTAGGAACTTCTTGAATTGAATTTCCTGCTTCTACTTCTGAAGTCTTTGAGAGTAGGGTGGTGGAGGTTTCTTTATTGGAATTGGTTGATTTGTTTTCTGTGGCAATTCTGTATCTAACGGAGTTATTAGTTGATCAGAATTAGCTGGTTCAGAACTTACCTTGTTAGATTTTACAGATTTAATTTTCGGTGAAATTGGAATTTCAACACTAGGTTGAACTTCCTCTGAGTCTTGAGCATCAGCTGGCTCCTTTTCAACTTCGACAGAATGGGGCTCTAAAGTCTTTTCGCTCTTCAATGTTAACGCTTTTCAATGCTCCTTCCCTGGATTCCTCGGATTCTCTGTATCACTAGGTAAAGCACCTTGTGGTCAGTTTCTGAGTTCAATTGCAAGCTGGCCCACTTGATTCTCCAAATTCCTTAGAGAGGCATCATTTTTCACCATGTATGCCTTCAATAGATTCTCTAGGCTATTGGATGGTTCAGCTTGGGTTGGTTTCTAAGCTTGTTCGGAAAAACTAGGTGGCTGGGTTGATCTAGGTTGGACATAATTGTTACTGGTTCCTGCCCCTTGGTTACTCCAGGAAAAATTCGGGTGGTTTTGCCATGATGGGTTATAGAAATTGGATTGCAGCCCTTGCCTTCCTCGATTTTGGTTTTGGTTGCCCGTGTAATACACAGATTCTGGGTTCGATGGACATTCTTCGAACAAATGTCCTTCCCCATAATTAACATAGGCTACATTTTCAAATTGATTCAGTGACTGTGCTGTAAAACTATTACACCCATTAGTAGTAAGATTTTCTAACATTGAGGATATTGATGATACTTGAGATGTGAGTGAAGTAAGAGCGTCTACTTCATGTATTCCAGCGACCCCTCTTCCTAACGTTGCTCGATTGGTTGGCCATTGATAATTGTTGCTGGCAATCCTCTCAATGAATTCATAAGCCTCATTATAAGACTTAGAAATGAGAGCAGCATTAGCAGAAGCGTCCACTACCATCATCGTGTAAGCCTTGAGAACATTAAAAAATGTCTCAAGTTGCATGCAATGTACGATTCCGTGATGAGGGTACTTCGGTAATAATTCTTTGTACCATTCCCATGCCTCATATAATGACTCATCATCCATTTCTTGGAAAGCAGTGATCTTGTTCCTGAACTTAACATTCTTGCTAGGTGAGAAATACTTCATAAGGAATTTTTCTGCTAACTCTTTCCATGTTGAAATTGATTTTGGTGGTAATGAGTTCAACCAAGCTCGAGCTCTATCCCTTAGTGAATATGGGAACAGCTTCAATCGTAATGCATCTTCGGGTACTCCGGCTAACTTGAAAGAATCGCTCACCTCTATAACCACTCTTAAGTGTAGGGGAGGATCTTCGATAGGCATTCCACTGAATTGGCCCACTGTCTGAAGCATCTGGAACATGACTGGCTTCAACTTGAACTGTTGTGCCTCAATTTTAGGTCTCTTAATACCCAGATTAAGATCATGAAATACTGGCACAACATACTGTCTCAAAGCTCTATCCCTATCATCAGCACTAAGGATAGGATTTTGAGCAAGGTTTGCTCTATTTCCTTGATTCAAATTTTCGAAGTTCATCTCTTTAGTTTTTCTCTAACTTGCTTGTCTTCTTCGCTGTCAAAAAGTTCGTTCAATCTCAGGGTCTACAAGGAGTAAATCGTTGATTCCGGTCAATACTCATAAACACATGAAATAATCACAGAAAGATTAACTAAGTTAAAATTTAAACAGAAAAATAAACCAAAATACAAAACTAACAACTTCACAAATAATGAATTTTTTTTAAAACACAGTCCCCGGCAACGGCGTCGAAAACTTGGAACGACAGAAATGTGCAAGTGTACAAAATCACAACAAGTAATAAAATGACAAGTAAATGTCGAGTTATCGTACCCATAGAGAAAGTGAAAAGAATTATTTCTTAATGTTATTTACAATACTTTTGTGAAGAAAAATATTTTGTTTGAAGAGGGTGATTAAAAACTAAGATTTTAAACTAAGTGAACTAAATAAATAAATCTCAAATGCACGATTACAAAATACGATTTTAATCAAGATGATATAATTATGTTAGATTAATTACATTTATTAACTTAGAGTTATTAGACTCATGTTTATATTGTTACCAATAAGTTTACAGCAACTCGGTAATTTGCTAACTTATGAACATACTCACCTACCAAAATCATTTTATCTCTTGACTATAGCCCTATGTCAATTCAACCGGTTAAACAAATCTTAATAGGCAAATATGTTATTGCACATACATACTTATTAAATCTACATATCCCTATGTCAATTCAAACAATTAACTCGATTTAATAAGCATATAAAAGACTATGTGAGGTAACAAAGTACCCTTACCTTGAAACAATTTAATCACAATAATCTTGCAAGTTATGCAAGGCAAATGTATCATCAGATACCGTTGCTAATCTAACCCTCAGCTACCTTAGATGATTAAACATGCACTGATTAAGTACTGTGTCCATTAATTACAATTTCAATCCATTTAAATAATTAATTCCTTAGTTACCTAACAATTGTGATGCAAGAATAACTTAGTCGTGATTTTACTTAATCAAGCATCTTACCGAGGCCAATAACAACATAACACAATTTTAATAATTTTAACAAACGAAATGCAATCAACCTAATATGAATTATATTCAAGCTAAATTGATTAAATTTACCATTCCAACAACATAAATATTCATAGATATGTTTAGCATAACAACAACAAAAATTAAAAAGATAGGGAACAAGAATCAAATCTGGTGTTTTTTCGTGACTAATTGCTCTGTTCTTCCTTCTTCCTTGTCCTCGTCAACCAAGGCTACTATGAACACTTAATTGCTACTCCAAATAGCTGATGAATGCCCCTTTCCCAGGAGGAGAAATCGGCAAGAGAGCAAGGGAATTTTGGAATGGAAAAGAAGAGAGAAAGTGGAGAGAAGAGAGGAAAGATGTGAATGCTTGAGATGTGTTTCTAAAATGACCAACCTAAGGGGGTTTTTATAGCTGAGGAGGGCTGCTAAAAATAGCTAAAATTATCAGCCAAGAAGCCCTCCCTTGGCCAGCCACACATGTGGCAAGGTTGATAGTTTCAACTTTGCTAATTTAGGCTTGGGGCAAATCTATAAAGCCACCAATTGTGGAGGGGTTTGAATGCAACTTGAACAAGTCTTCAAGGGTCACTTTGCAAGCTTCAATAATCAGCTAATAAACTAATTTTGGTCATCTCTTGGGACGATTTTTGGGCTTTTCATTTCTTGGTCGGTTCGGTTCACTCGATTCAGTTCAAATGGACCCCTTTTTCATAATTAATTAATAATAATTTATTAACCCAAATTAAATTGGATATAAATTAAAATTAATTATATTATGAATTAATACATTTAATTTTGGACCGTCTTAGGCTGAAATTTAGTTGATACGAACTCAGTTTAGTAGATTAATTAGAGTCAATTAAGTGCCCGATCGTTAAACGAAGAAGTATGATTTGATTTTAGAAGTTAATTGAGATGAGGCAAATTTTGGGTTAATGGTAATCAAGGATGGCTCGAAATAGGAAGGAAAGATGTATTTAGGTTAGGATGGAAAGAAAGGAGTTCGGGTTTTGGTCGATGGTAAATAAAGGTATGTAATAGTTTAGGTTAGGTTGAACTGAATTTTGTTTCGGAATTTGGTTTGCAAAGGAAATGGTTCGAAATGGGGCTTAAGGATCAAGTAAGAACCAACACTATATTCAGTGCCGACCCAAAACTTATAGGATCTTAAGGTGAATGGAATTGGTAATTTTTGAACCTTGACCCGATACTTAGGTAAGTATGAACCAAAGGTATAATTGGGTGAACGCCACACTCGTTAAAGGGAGTGATAAGTTTGAAAAGAGACTCGGGTAGACGACACTAGAAGCTAGATAAGTCTTTCGGGTCTCAAATGAAATTGAAGAGAAAGAGTCTCAAAAAATCGGTAGCAATTCATTAACAGAAATGTCAAAAGTTATTTTTACAATGGAAGAGCAAAGTATTTATAGCCTATCTACTAGCTAGCTGAATGGTCAGCAAACAAGCTTAAAGACTAAGTAAATGTAGCTAGAATAAGTTAGAAAATTCTAGAATTAAAACCATTAAAATGCCATATCTAAATTCAGCTGAATGTGAGTCCAAAAGGCAGCTTCTAGATTAAGCAATGAACTTGGAAAACTTGAATGGTGCATGGCAGCAGCTAGGTTCGGCCAATGAGCTTAAATAAACTCATTCAATGTGCAACTATTGCTAAAATGTTACTAGAAATTAAAGAGGTCTTGAGCAGTCATTTGAGGTGTGAAAACTCTAAAATGAACAGCCATATCATGTGAAAAGGATTCCAGCAATGTGAACGTCTTTAAAATTTCTTGGATAGCTCATTGGCTGACATGGGAAAATGGAATGGGCGGCCGAATAATTGTGAGCAGACATGGCCTTTTAATTCCACGAAAAGGCACCTAAAGACACTCAAAACAGTAGCTGGTTTTCTTTAATTCGGCTCTTTGATAAATGAAGCATTAATTGGTGCTAAACTTCATTTATATGTTGCTCATGCATTCCCTCAAATGGGCGGAACATTGATGGCATTATGGTGACCGAAAAAGGCATTTAGGAAAGAGGAATCAACACCATTAAATTATCATCCAAGCATGCACCTGTACATTAAATTCGTCAATTTAAAGCAGCTTTGAGGCACATTTAATCAGCAGCATTAAATTCGGCTGGACACACTTTAGAAAAGGAAGTAGCATTAAATTCGACTGGACACAATTTACACATCATTAAATTTGTCTGAACTTTGGACATAATTAAAACGTTTGAATCTAGGACACATTAAAAAGCTGTACTCATTAGAACATATTTAATAGACTTAAGACATATTAATAACATGCATAAAACATATTTAACACACATAATTAAATTTGTCCAGATTTAAACAAATTAAACACTAACAATTAATTGAGTTAATTTAACTAATTTAACTAATTCAAATAATTTATTCCAACAACTATATTAAAGCATAAATTAAATTAAGCTGGATTTGATCTGATTTGAGCTCGTTGAGCTAAAATGGAGTTAGGATTAGCTTGCAAAAAGTTGTACGGAGAGTTCATGGAGCTGGCCCAAATGTTCTCAATGTTTCCAGCAATTATCTCGTCCCATATTTGATGAACTAAAGCCGACAAAGCTTCCTTAAATTGCTTAGCCCGAGCTCGTGTAATCAGTCCTTGAGGGAGCACTATGGGATCCTTGCTAGAGATCGATTCATTCCAGGGCAAGATTGCATCATTAGTTCACCTCGATACTTCAAATTGCTTCTCGATTTTTTGCTTCTAGCAGTGTTTGTCGAGCCATTTTTCTCCCTTTGTGCAAATTTGTCGAAAATAACCAAAATTCATCAAAATTAATTATAAAATTAAATAAAATTCAACATGTTCATATTTTAAGTGCACTTTAATTATTTTGTAAAAATTAATTATTTTTTCGACAAGAATTTTATCAAAACTGTATGATTTTAAGTTAAAAAGGGTATGTAAAAATGTGTAAATTTCCGTGTTTCCATTCGTCCACAATGAATTAGCAATTTTATCTACACAAACGGTTGGTTCATCCACCAATTAGATTTTTAATAATAATTAAATCAGAAATTATCTAAGCTTTAAAAGTAATCATCGTTATGAGAATAATGTTTAAATTAATCGGTTATTGTTAACTCATGAGTTTTTTTGAAAATAGACTAAGTTTTCTTCCAAGATAAAAAAATGTTTTAAAATGAATATTTTATAAACTCTAATAACTTACTAGGCTATTTCAGTGGTCAATGTAATCTTTCAAATTCGGGCCAACGTCTAGGTCGGGTTGGGGAGGTTATAAGATGTCATGTGCTCATTATGATATTAGGTGTTTAAATTACTTCTTTTTAATTTTAATAATTCTTTAATAATTTCTATTTTTACAATTTATTAGAAGTTTTATGTTATTTATAAGTTTTTTTGAATTTTAAGTATTTTAAATATGTTTTATTATTTTTAAAAAAATTATAATTTTTATAGTTTTTATAAGTTTATATCAATTTTATTTTTAAATATTTATTATTTATTATTTTATGATTTTTAGAATTTTGAAGATTTTAATGATTTTTATGAAAAATATAATATTAAATCGAAGCTATCGCATGACACCATTTGATTGGTCCATCAATTATTTTAATTGTCAATTTGGTCAAAGACTAAAATCATCAAGTGATGGGCTTAATTGAATTTTTTTCTAACCAAAAACCTAATTAAATCTGAATTTAGTGTAAAAGTCAATTGATATTTTTTCTTTTTTCTTTTAAGGAACTTTTGTACCTATAAGATTAAATAAAATATCTTTCATCTTTTGTCGAATGTTAATGGTGCAAATGAAGTATGGATTACAGGATGTCATCATAATCAAGATAAAATTTTGATGTACTTTAAATTCTAATAGTTATTAGAATTAGATCTCTACTTCTTTTATACTTCTTATATCTATAAATAGAGACCCTGATGAAGTATTGTAATCATCCCGATTAATCAATAAAAATACGCTCTCTCTTTGCTCTCTCATTCTCTTTGTTCTTTACTCTTTGTCTTTTATTTTATAACATGTTATCATCACGATCTTGCTCAAAGTGATAGTTCCTTTTATTGATGATCAAATTTATCCTCTATGATTTCCAATATCTTTGACGGCAAGTTTCAAAGTTTTACAAATGATGAAAGATTTGATATAGTTACCTAAATGAAATCGAGAAATAAGATTCACTCTCAAAGTTTTCTTTTGATATTTGCTTAGGGATGATCTCTTTCTCTTCATTACAAAGGATGTTTATGATCACTACTCATTCATGGTAACGTAAGTCAATCTAATCAACTTCTTTTAAAATTTGATTTGATTTCTATTAAAAATTAAATTTATATAATTCATTATCCGTATCTCTAAGAATTTATAAAACCCTTCACACATTTAATTATCGGGATTTTATGTGGAGATAAATATTTTTTAATAGAATTGATTGGTTTAATTTTGATTTTGATTAAGATATATGATTATTACGGAATGTGAGTAAAAATACTTGTCATGAACTTTGGGATATTAACTTTCTCTGTGATAATTTCATATCATTGTAAAATTTGAAATGAAATTATGCCATAAGAGGTTGAGGTTAGAAAATGTTTAATGTTTAAACCTTTATAGTTGTAAAGTTATTTTAATTTGACATTATAATATTTTTTTGTGTTATGATATATAAAAAATATTATTTAACCACAATGATTTATTAGTAACATGAATTTATTATTTGTTAGGTTTAATATATGTTTTATTTATACCTATTCATTTTATATGAATAAATAAAATTTTAGAAGATCGAAATTTTTTATCATTCATGTTAAAAAGAATTGCAAAATTGGATATTATTTAAAATAGATTAAGCATTCATTGAGGTTATATAATAAAATGATTATATGCTCTGAAGAGCTAATATTGCATCAAACGTAAAAAAAAAAAGCTCTTTAAGAGTTAATATTTTACCTCCTTGTGATGCAAAATTTTGTAAAATATAATATTATTTTTCAGATCAAGAAGATATATGTTGAATAAAACATCCATGTGTTTTACACTAAAACCATATATAGAAATAACATGAGATACTTATGTATTTGTATTATATATATTCCCGAAGGAATACATTACACTATATTATTGAAATATCTAATGTGCTCCTCTAGTAGCAATATTGTGGAAATGACTTTAAAAGTATTTTCGAACGATCTCATACCTTCTAGTGGTTAAGCAAAATATTAAGTTACTAATAAAAAAACTATGAAAATTTTCCTACTAGTTTTGCTTCATTCCCTGCAGTGAATGTAGCAGTGCATAACAATTATGAAAAATGAAAATATAGAGATCATGGTTGTTGTAATTGAGGATGTGGTTGGAGACGTACTAATAGTCGTTATCAAGGTGGTTATAATAGTGATACTTCTAACCACTAGAAAAAGAATAATGATGAAAAACAAGAAAATTGTGGTGAGAATATTTGAAGATTTTGGCATATTCTCTGAAGTGAATATTGTAAATAATTATTTGCAAATTATATTTTTTATTGAGTTAATAACATTATGGACTTCACATTGATGTAGACATTTCCGAAGCAAATGTCGCAATATTGCTTATATGTGAATACAAAATAAAAAAATTTATTAATTGTCAAAATTTATATTTACATTATTAGTACAATTGAAAAACATGATTAAGTAAACTAGAAGTTTACTAATACAAATACATTTACTATTTGGCGTGACCAGTTAGACCATCCTGGGTTATATATGATGCGGAAATTAATTGAGAATTCATTTAGACATTTATTAAAGAACCAGAAGATTCTTTAATTTAAAGAATTCTCATGTGTTGCTTGTTCTCAATGATAATTGATTATTACAAACTCGTTGGTTAAAGTTGAGATTTAATGTTTCGCATTTCTAAAATGAATATGGGCACATTCATTCACCATGTGGATGATTTTGACATTATATGATTTTGGTAGATGCATCTACAAAATAATCACATGCGTTATCAACTCGCAACCTATCGTTTGCTAGATTGCTTGTTTAAATGATTAATTTTTTATTATACAATTAAAATGATTCATCGTGTTTATGTTGGCGAGTTTATGTCCCAAGCTTTCAATAATTATTGTATGTGAACCAGGATAAAAGTTGAACATCCTATAGCTCATGTTCACATATAAAACGATATAGCTGAATCATTTATCAAATGCTCCCCATTACAATTGAGTTTTGGTCAAGATTCAAATATTTCCCATATTACAATTTTTGGATGTACGGTATATGTTCCAATTGCTCCACCACAACGTAAAAAGATGGGTCATCATAAGAGATTGAGTATGCATATTTATATGAGTCTCCTTATAATATTTTTGAGCTATTAATTTGAGATTTAGTTATGACATGAGTTGTCAATTTTCCCAACATCAGGGGGAGAGAATAAAGAGTTGGATTAATAAAGTACTTGAAATGAATTATCAATGTCTAAAATCCTCGTACAAAGTAATGTGAAACAGAAGTTCAATAGATAATTTATTTTACAAATCAACTACCAGATTCATTAAGTCTCACATACCAACTGAAAATGCTCCAATTAGATTTAAAGAATAAAAAGTTGGATTAATAATGGATGTTGTTACACCTATTTATATGGTACACTTTATAGTGAAATTTATATGAAAATCTCTAAAGGATTTAAAATCCCGAAAGATATAGAGTTTCTCGGAAAATTGCTCAATTAGATTAAAGAAAAGTTTATATGGATTAAAACAATTTAGACGTATGTGGTACAATCTTCTTAGTGAATACTTGTTAAATGAATGTTACAAAAATGATCCAATTTGGCCATGTGTCTTTATAAAAAGGTTTGGATATGATTTTGTGATAATTGTTGTTTATGTTGATGATCTAAATATTATTGGACTCCTAAAGAGCTTCAAAATATAATAAATTGTTTAAAAAAAGAATTTGAGATGAAAGATGTAATACCCAATTTGCCCGGCCCAATAAACACCAAAAGAAAAATCGAAAATAAAACACCAAATTAAATAAAAATTAAATAACAGTCCAAATGTCCAGTTATACAAACCCAAAAAATTAAGCCCAATACCTAGCCCTAAACAGTTTCCAGAAACCCTAATTTTCAGCAACCAGCAGCGCCACAGCAACCAAGCCACCTCACCCATGCGCAGTAGCCCTATACACGTCCTACGTGCGTCTCCACAGCTGGTTGTACCTGCAAGTGTAACAAACCAGCAATAGTAGAAGATATACACGAGGATAATAGGAAAAAAGAAAAAAAGACAAAAAAGGAAAAATAATTATGTGTAATAGTCGGCAATATAAAACCCGATCGATTCATTTTGTAAAGGGGGATTTAGGGCTAGAGAACGGCGCAAGAGAGAAAGGGGGATGAATATTGTATAAAAAAGGTTATAAAAACAATCGAAAAACAGAATATGAAAAGGGAGGTGATTTTCTTTTAGATTTTTTTTAGTCTTCGATTTTTGTTTCTTTTGTATGCGCAAAAGAGAAATAAAGTGAAAGAATAGAGGGTTCTTACCGTCGCAGCGTGCCATCGGAGCTCCGTTCACTCTGTCTGAAATCAAAGTCGGATGGGATTTCGAGGTTGCAGCGCCGGAGGGAAAAAGGGTCTTTATTTCTGCTAAGTTAAAAGTCTAATGAGGGTTTTGGGTTTCAAAGCTTTCATTTGGTTTTTGTATGGTGCGTGAAACGACACCGTTTGGGGTCTGACTTAATGGCTCTAAAACTGTGCCATATTAACATTATAACTCATTAATCCGTGTGACCCGACCCACTCCATGGGGGATCCGCGTTTTTTTCGTTAAATGGGTTATTTGCAACCATGACCCTCCGCCTTGTAACAGTATTTCAATTCGATACTTTTTTTATTTCCTTTTTAAATTTAATCTTTTATTTTATTTTTGTTTCGATTTGATCCGCATCGAAGTGCCGCATTTTGAGATAGAGGATATTTCCCTTTTTAGTCCTTTATGTAATCCGCGCGTTGCTTTTCAATCCCTCATTTTATTTTTTATTTATTTCATTTGTTCCCTGTTAATTTTGTTTCATTGCATTTTAACCCTGCATATTGTTTTTGTTAATTTCTATTTTATTTTGTTTCCCATTAATTCGGTTCAAATTGTGATTTAATCCTTTTTATTTTTTCTCTTAACCAGCTTATTAATTAATTTATTGTTATTACTATTATTCTATGTAGTGTTTATTTTAAACTTTATTTTGAGTCCATTTCATATTTATATATATATATATATATATATATATATATATACTGCTTCATTTTAACACTTTGGCATGTATAATTTATTGATTGTGATTTCTCTTTTGCCATTTTTAGTATATATTTTAAAATTGATTATTAATTCATTTGATGTTTAATTGTTTATATTGATATTTGCATAATTGGATTACAATTATTGTTGCTATTCTTGTTAACATTTATCTATTACTTGGTCATTGTTTCTTAGTGTGTGTTCAGATTACCAATTATCTTTTCCGTTACACATTACTATACATCATACTACATTTGTTTTAAAAATTGTGTTTCATTAAAGCACTAAAATCATTCTATTCCATAAATTTTTAAAAATACTCGGTGTTCATGATTCTCGAGAGGATTGTGCCCTAACTCACTGGCACTACACCAAAACAGGCTTTTAGCGGCGCATTTTTAGGCCTTTAGCGACGCTTTGATAAGCGCCAGAAAAAACGCCGCTGAAGACCGCGTCGCTAACTTTAGCGGCGTTTTTTTCTAAAAACGCCGTTAAAGACCATTACCTTTAGCGGCGCTTTTCCCACAAACGCCGCTAAAGACAAAGACCTTTAGCGGCGCTTTTCCCACAAACGCCGCTAAAGACCAGGACCTTTAGCGGCGCTTTTCCCACAAACGCTGCTAAAAACCAAGACCTTTAGCGGGGCTTTTCCAACAAACGCTAAAGACCAAGACCTTTAGCGGCGCTTTTCCCACAAACGTCGCTAAAGACCAGGACCTTTAGCGGCGCTTTTCCCACAAACGCCGCTAAAGACCAGGACCTTTAGCGGCGCTTTTCCCACAAACGTCGCTAAAAACCAGGACCTTTAGCGCACTTTTCCCACAAACACCGCTAAAGACCTTTCCCCAAAAACGCCGCTAAAGACCAAGACCTTTAGCAGCGCTTTCTCCAAAAACGCCACTAAAGGTCACGAAAAATAAAAAAAATATTATAAAAACGCTAATCCATTCTTTGAATTTGCTCCATTCCTATCCTAAATCATTATAAAAATGCCAATCCTTTTACTTGCTTAAACAAATCCTTTAGAACTGTTATCAGTACATACATCACTCCATTCTTTGGTTAAAGATTGCAGCAACAGCAAAAGTGAGATTCCACCAATTAAGAAATGTATAATTTAATTTGAAGACGTATTAAAATGGAAATTCATGAACAAGAAGATAAATGTTTTTCATTATATCTCATGCAGCAAGTCAAATTGCCTTTGATTACATAACATTCCTTTCAATTTTTTTAAAAAAAAAATTGAAACTAGTTCATATCAACTTGCTCAAGTTTTATGTATAAATTGCAGATCAACACCTTATTTGAACTTACAATTCTAGGAAAGCATAAAATGTAATTCCATGAGCATGCATTTAAAGTAGCGAAAAAAATTACCTATTACAGTGACAGTCTAAGCTCCAAATCTAGCTCTTGTGTGTCACTTGATTCTGAATTTTGACTGCTCGATCCCAATGAGTTGCTGAGATGTTTCTTGCTCCTTAAGTGTGAATCCTATAAGAATGTAAGGAACTAAAACAAGTTAAATTTTAAAACACAATCATCACATAGCACATAAACTAAAAAAAGGAAGGGACTTGTGTGTAGCAACCTCAACATGTAGGTTTAAAAGTTGTGGTCATGTGTGGTTGTGCAAAATGTTGGGTGTCTAAGAAGCCACTGCTTGGCTGGGAATCACCATATCTGATGTTTTCCCTTTGATCGTATTCTCCAACCCCATCTGTAATAATATATAATTGTAGTACTTGATTTCATTAATATAGTTATTGATGCATAAAGAAATGGGGGAGGTGACAATGGAAAGTAGCACTTTAACACTTCAATTTACAGCGATAAAACATCTCAATTTGCAGCAACTAAACACTTCAATTTCCAGCACTTAAACATATCAATTATCAACATTTATACACCTCAATTACAGCGATAAAACATCTCAATTTCCAGCAACTAAACACTTCAATTTGCAGCACTTAAACACTTCAATTTACAGCATTTAAACACTTAAATTTGCAGCACTTAAACATATCAATTAACAACATTTATACACCTCAATTACAGCGATAAAACATCTCAATTTCCAGCAACTAAATACTTCAATTTGTAGCACTTAAACACTTCAATTTACAACATTTAGACACTAAAATTTGCATCACTTAAACATATCAATTAACAACATTTATACACCTCAATTACAGTGATAAAACATCTCAATTTCCAAAGAACTAAATACTTCAATTTCAAAGACTTAAACACTTCAATTTGCAGACTATCAAACTTCTAGCATCAACCGACATTGTCTCAACATCCAAAACAAACTTAAAGAAGTATATAATTATCATGTAAAAGAAAATATTCATCAAAGTATCTACCTCTCTCAACTCCTACCCTTAACAAAATTTTGACGTGGGATGGTGGAGTGATCTGCTTTGATAGTTGGAGAATTTACTAAAATGATTAATTATATAAGGATAATTATTTATAGTAAAACTTAATAATTTTATAATTCTACATTTGATTAAAGAGTGATTTAATAAAAAGTACATAAAAAGCAAAGAGAATCTATCAATAATTAAAACTTTTATTCTCTTTATTTGGCACAATACAATATAAAAAGAATATATAAATATATGAATGTAGAGGCATATATAAAAGCATATATAAATATATGTATGTCATAGAAACTATATTCATTTATGTAGAGGCAAGTCTTTAATATATAACTATGGAATCATCAAGAAATGCTTCTCTTTTCTAGGAAAAAAAATAAGTATCAAACTTCCAGAAGTTAGATAATTGCTTACTTGGGACCACCGAAACCCATATTCTTTCCCAAAGCTCTATTATACTTCACCACAACAAGCTTATCCAAAAGCTGCTTAGATTCAGTAATATCTGCTTCGAGACAGAAAGAATCCAAACAAATTATACAAGCTAGACTTTAATGTACTGTTATATTTTTCTTAATGCTATATTTGGAATACAATAAATTCACAAGTACAAGAATAATGAGAAAATATTACCACAAGACATAGGTGCTAAGTTATCATAAGGAACAACAAGCACTTCATCACTTGCACTGCCTTCGCTCTCACTTGTGCTCTACTTGGTCCCTTTAATCAAATATCGGATTCAAGTAAACTATACAATTGGAAATAGTTCCAATAGCAAAACAAAGAACAGAAGAAACAATGCAACAGCAAACCATGAAAACTCAACTCGTATAAAATAGACAAACTTCAGAGCAAGAATTCCAGACAGAGACTACAAAACCCAACTTGTTGTTGTCTTCAATGATCCAAGATACTTGACAATGTTTTTATGATTCAAATTCTACAAATAATTCAAATAAGATACCAAAACCCAATTTGTTACCATCAGCAAGGAGACCAGCAGCAGTAACTAACTACCATGAATTTTAAACTAAAATATAAGATTTGTTACCAGCAGATAACAAAGGAAGAGAGTCATTCGGTGGTAGGAGTACTATCAGAAAAGCAAAATATCTCTACTTACAAAGAAGTCAATGAGGTTAGATTTCCTAAACTAGATGGTATTGGACCTTCAAAAGAGTTCCCTTGAAAATCTCCTATATAAACATTCGGGAGTCTTTCTTACACAGTTCGCAGTTCTTTGGAATCCACAATATTGGCTCTAAGTTTCGTGGCAGCACATGGTGGAAGGAAAATATATTCATACATGCGTAATTGATACACCATACAGCTCATTGGGGAATGGATTCTCAAAAGGTGTTAAATCCATCTTCTCTTTTTCTATAATAATTTGTTAGGTAAATTCTCCATCAATCTTTAATCTCCCTATATTAATGAAACTAAATAAAAACCATCCACATAAATTTAAAGATGTTCCTTTTTATATACGAAAATTTTTAATCTAACAAAGTTTAAGACTGTTTTTCATTTTTTAAGCCATTTATATTGAAAACAAAAGAAGAATTCTTAACAAATGTTTAAATGTTAATGTTTTGGACATCTTTTAAACTCATTTCCGCTCATTTTGGTATGGAGGATCAATTTGGGCATTAGCAAAAGCGCCGCTAAAGACCCGAGCATTAGCGGCGCTTTTTGAAAATCGCCGCTAAAGCTTCGAAAGGTCAAAAAACGATGCCGTTGGGCTTAGGTTTTTTTCGGTGTTTTTGGAAAAACGCCGCTAATGCTAATTTTTTGCGGTGCTTTCTTGGAAACACCGTTAATGCTCGATCTTTAGCGGCGTTTTACGTAAAGCGCCGCTAATGCTCAATTTTTAAAAAACGCCACTAAAAATGCCGCTAAAAACCTGTTTTGGTGTAGTGTGGGCTTTAATTCTTTTCGATGAATTTAGATAGCCAAGTATTTCTTTTGCCATAAAACCATACAAATTTTAAATAAAAGTTTTCCAGGATTTCGAAATGTTGGATCCTAACTCACTGGATATGACATTTTGATACCTCGAATTAAGAATTTCTAAGAAAATAAAGACAATATTTGGTATTTGGAATTTTGAGAAATTGTGTCCTAACTTACTGGGCTCCGATTTTTTTCATTGGACCTAAATAACAGAACATCCTTCTTAAGTTTAAAAGCATGAGTGTTAAAAGTCAAAAGACAAGCTTAATTTTGGGGATTGGAACTGTTGTACCCTAACTCACTGGTGTGACATTTTACTTCTCCGAAATAAGAGGGTCTTATCATCCAATTCAATTTATTCAAATTTTTCTTTTAAGAAAAACTGTATTTTAGAATCTTCTCAAATTTCTGACGCTAAGACATTAAATAATCAATTTGGTACCAATTCTGGGCGTTAAGAGGGTGCTAACCCTTCCTTGTGTGTAACCGACTCCCGAACCTATTTTCTCAAAATTCGTAGACAAAAAATTATTTTCAAGGTGATCCAATCACACCTCAATAAAAGATCGGTGGCGACTCCAATTTTCGTTTTTAAGTTGACTACTAACTTTTTGTTTTCAAAAAGTGGTTTCGATAGCTTGGCGGCTCCACTGGGGACATTTAGAGAGTCAAGCCGCAAAATTGATTGCTTTCTATCTTATTGTCGAAAATTGAAAATTTGATTTGAAAAATTACGATCCTCTCTTTGCATTTGTTTGTATGATTACTGTAAATTGAGTTTTATATCTTGGCATCATATTGCATAAAGACTTTTTAGTCTTACCCTTTTAAGTGGGAGTGAGAAGCTACTCCTTTGTGAGGTTTTCACCTCCGTGCAGGATAGTGGATCCCTTTCGGAATACATCCGTACCTATGCCTTCGTGAGATTTTCATCTCCGTATAGCCATAGGGAAATGTATTCCCCTGAACTGAACTCGGTCCATATGAGCTTATAATGGGTGAGGATCCAGGAATCTGTTGGTTCGGGTACCTTGACTTTAGAGCCAAACCGCATGTAGAAGACCTTAGGAACTTATCCTAGGTAGAGCCACTCCAAACCCTTAGTGGTTACCCGACTAGGTATTCTTTTGTTTGCTTTTGACTTGTACTAACCCGTTTTGTTTTGTTTTGATTATGATTGCATTGCATTTGCATATTAGAAAAAAGATGTTGATTCAAGTTCGATTACTAACTTAGAAAGCTTGTCATGCAATATGGATTTCTTGATAAAGTGAAAAATAATACAGTTGCCTGAATATATTCCAAGAAACGCAAGAAGGACGATGGAAGAGTTCGTGACTTTACTTTGTGGCTCGAGGATTCAACATGATTGTCCAAGAGCCTTCGACGTTCCAATTCCCATAAAGAAGCTGATGAGCATTACGAGGATAGGAAAATGATGGATCGCGACCAGGATCAAGGAAAAGAAGTTAGCAGTGGCACCTATTGGAAATTTGCGAGATTTATCTTAAACACGTGGATGAAGGAAATGATCAATGTTGTCTCCTGGAATGTGAGGGCGAGGCCGTACATGCATCATTTTTATGTAAAGAAGTTTGTTTTCTGGTAAAGTTTTCTAAATGTAATTGAATCAGAATCAATATCTCTTTAGGCATTCATTTCATCCATTTGCATTACATGATATCATATGCATTAAAGATTATTTAAAAGCCCTAATTGGTTAAAATTATTCCTCAGCTAATCTGGAAAACCAATCAACCAAACACCGTTATAGTACCCGAGCAAAGTCGAGAACTATGGATTAAAGATTGAAAAAGCTCAAGCTGCTTCAAAAGGAAATGCAAGAATAGTTACAAATACAAATGAATGATCAATTAGACAAAATTCAACAAAATATAATGGAAAGGATGTTGGAATCTCAAAAAGATATGATGGCTCAGTTGACTCAATTATTGACTGGAGTAAATAAGGGGAAAGGCCCTATGGCTAATGCTGAAGAAGGAGACAATGATGGATCTCTCTATCCTCCAGGTTTTACTCCTCCGCATGTGCAAACCTAAGCTGAGGTGCATCTGCGCAGATCCTCTGTTACAATTAGGCCTCAGCAGTTTCAGGCAGGTGTCTTAGTGCCGATGAACTTCTAGGCTAGATCAGGCTCTAATCCCGGAGATAACCCAGTGAATCTTGCTAACCCTGATTTCGATGAAGTAATTTAGAAAGATAAAGCAAATGAAGAATTGCCAAAACAGTTTGAGGAAAGGTGGAAATGGATTGAAGACAAATTCAGGGAAATTGAGAGCACTGAAAGTTATCGTGGAATGGATGCTAAGGATCTGAGTTTGGTCTCAGATTTGGTATTTTTTTATAAGTTCAAGATGCCAAAATTTGAGAAATATAATGGGACCAGTTGCCCTAAAGCCCATATCATCATGTTCTGTAGGAGGATGACTGAGTATATTAACAATGATCAACTATTAATACATTGTTTTTAGGATAGCCTCACTGGGGCAGCATTTAAATGGTATAATCAATTGAGCCGAACCAAAATTAGTTCTTGGAGGGATTTGGCATAGGCTGTTATGAGGCAGTATAGTCATATATCAGAAATGACTCCTCATAGAATCACCTTGCAAAATTTGGAAAAGAAATCAAATGAAAGCTTTAGACAGTATGCACAGAGGTGGAGAGAGCTTGCAGTCCAAGTTCAGCCACCACTCCTAGAGAAAGAAATGACGATGCTCTTCATCAACACACTGAGAGCCCCAATCCTCACGCACATGTTGGGAAGTGCTTCAAAGAGTTTCTCAGATATAATCATGAATGGAAAAATAATTGAAAATGCCATCAGAAGTGGAAGAATAGATGGTGGAGAGAGTAACAAAACGTTAGTCGCAAGGAGAAGAGAAAATGAGATGAATAACATAGGTTACTCAAGATCAGTTACTATAAGTCATCCAGGAAAGAGGGTTGCTAGTCAACAAGGTTCATTGAGACAAGAACCTGGAGTGAAACAAGGTACTGAGAAGCTACAGTTCACACCAATTTCGATGTCGAATAAGGAGTTGTATCAATGCTTGTTCAATGTGCACATTGTTTCCCCTTCCTACTTAAAACCCCCACAACCTCCGTATCCCAAGTGGTATCGCGAACGCACAATGTGACTACCACGCGAGAATTACGAGGCATTCGATAGAGAATTGCATCACTTCAAAAAGCTAGTTGAAAAACTCATCAACATCGGTGTTGTAAAGTTTGATGACTCATCTAGTGCAGAAAATCCGCTACCCAATCATGATTGACAATGGGGTGAATGTAATATATGAGGAGGTGTTGGGAAGTGTTCACATCAATGACATATATGAAGACACAAATGAAAAGGGACCTTGTTAGATATCCGCCCTTATAAACTTGGGAATGTTCGAAACAATTGAACTGCGGAAGAAATCCCTATAGTTTTTAGAGCTTATTTAGAGTGTGTTCAGAACATTTTTGTTATTTTTAGCCTAAAAATGATAGAAATTCCTTTGTGAAATAGGCTCATGTCTGAACGTCATTATTCCAATAAAATACATATTTGCATTTATTTTTAGCCCATATTCTTTCATTCTTTTTGAATAATTATTCTTTCAGTCTTTTGGATTTTATTACACATCATTCTTTCATTCATAATCATATTGTACAAATAATTATTCAAAAATTCACACATTATTTTGCATATTCTTTGGTACTTATTATGGGTTCCCAGATATCAATGACATGAGTGACCCTGCTATAAACTTCGAATCTCCGTTTGAGCGAGACATGTGTTTAGAGGGATATCATGACTTTGAAAATGACATAGATTGTAGCCTATCTCTGGACTTGTTAAGGATGGTAGAACAAGAGGATAGACAAATCCTACTTCACAAGGAATCATTAGAAGTTGTGAGCTTGGTGAAGATTAGAATTGACATGACCGCAAAGATGAAGCGAGACCTCATGGGGTTACACCAAGTATTCAAGGATGTTTTCACATGGTTATACCAGGATATGCCCGGGTTGAGCACTGACATTGTGGTACACCGTCTTCCTATAAAATAAAATTGTAGACCAGTTCAGCAGAAGTTCAGGAGAATGAGGCCTGCCCAATATCGTGCTAAGGATAAAAGAAAAAGTTAAAAAAACAATTTGATACTGGGTTTTTACAAGCAATCAAATATTCAGAATGGGTAGCCCACATCGTACTAGTCCTTAAAAAATATGGGAAAATACAAATGTATGTGGATTACAGGGATTTGAACGAAGCCAGTCCCAAAACTCATTGCTTCTCATGAATACTTTGTGGATAATATGACAGGCTACTCGCTGCTTTTGTTCATAGACGGCTTCTCTGGATACAATCAGATAAAGATGCATTTTAAAGATATGAGAAGGACCACATTCATCACCTTTTAGAGAACGTTTTGCTATAAAGTGTGGCCACTCGGGTTAAAAAATGCAGGGAATGCCTTTCTTTTTAATTTATCATAGCTTTACCTATTGAAGTCAATCGCTCCGTACTTTTGTTGGATTTCATTCTCATTAAAGAGGAAGATCCAAAGTTTATCATCATAGTTAAGTCTCGCCCCGGAAGGCTCTATGAAAGAAATTTGATACCAAAGAAGATTTTTTTGCATGATGAAAGTGGAAGAAAGCATTGATTCTGATCGAAATGGATAACAAGGACTTGCCTAATCCTATGAGTTCAGATTCAATAAAAAAATAAAAAAATCAATAAAAAAATCAAAATGAAAATGATAACAAAAGAGAAAAAGGAAAAAGAAAAAAGAAAAAAAGAAAAAGGAGAGGCCAAGGTGAAAACCCGCAAAGGGCGCTTTGTGACCAAAGGTGGATTTGAGTTGAAAACTCGAAAAGGGCAACTCAAATTTTGAGCAAAATGGGGCATGGATGTCATCATCATTAAAGGATTCTAATGGGCATTGCTTCATTTTTGAGATCATTATTTACTTCATCAAATGGGTAGAAGTTATTTCATATGCCAATGTCATCATATATTTATTCCAGAGAGGATGGTATCTGATGCATTGAACTTGAATGATAGCACGATAGCTGAGGTCTGTAATTAATTCAAAATCAGACACCACGGTTCATCACTGTACCGCCCAAAAATAAATTGCGGGAAAAATGATTGAGACTTACAAGGGCTGGCATGAGAAATTACCATTTGCCCTCCTTGTGGATCGAACATCTATCAAGACTTCTACCAGAGCAACATCATTCTTTTTGGTTTGTGGGATGGAGGTGGTTTTACCCATTGAAGTAGAAATCTCTTCTCTCCGGGTATTGGTTGAGCTAAGAGTTGGATGAAGCAGACTGGATCCAATCGCGATGTGATCAGTTGAACTTGATAGAGGAAAAAGCTAAAAGCTATTCAACATAGTCAGATGTATCAAAGGCAAATGATGCAAGCCTATAACCAAAAGGTTCATCTCAGAGAATTCCATAAGGGGAACGTAATGTTGAAAAAGATCCTTCCTATACAAAAGGATTTTAGAGGAAAATAGATGTCAAAGGCCTTTTCAGGAAGAGCTTTGATCTTGAGTAGGATGGATGGTAAAAACTTTCCAAATCCTGTAAACTCAGATTCAGTCAATAATTACTTCGCTTGCAAAAGGAGAAAGAATCAAGGTGAAAACCTGCAAAGGGCGCTTTGATTCCTAAAAAAAAGACCAAGGTGAAAACCCGCAAAGGGTGCTTTGAGTCTAAAAACTTTTAAAAATAAATCAAAAAATAAAAGAAAATGGAGAGGCCAAGGTGAAAACCTGCAAAGGGTGCCTTTAGACCAAAGGGGATTTGAGTTGAAAACTCAAAACGGACGGCTCAAATATTGATCAGAATAGGGCATGAGATGATCAGAGAACTCGAATTTTGACCGGATTGGGGCATGTGGAGATCTTGTTATACCTGAATCAACAGGAAAGGGTAGGCAACATCTTAGGGCATTGACAGAGTAATGTAGATCTTCTAAACACATGTCAAACTCAGAATGGTCTTCAGAAAGTTTGTACAGAGAAATTCAAGCTATGATATCTGGGGCACCAAATCTTCATACTATTTATATTGAATTTGTTATTCTTGGAATACTTCATTCATGTCCAAGATACGCATTCCCAATCAATTTCATTGTTATCCCTCTTTACTATTTTTGATAATTTATTCTTTTCGAGCTTTGCTCAGAACAAACTTTATTCTTATCCATTGTTATGACCTTTTTTGCAAGCATGTTGCATTGGAATAATGATTAATGGGCTAATTAAACTTTCACAAGGGAAGTTTTGCATATTACTCTAGAAGTTTCTAAATAATACATGAACATGAAATAGGACTATTGTTTAGAACGCACCAAGTTTAAAGGTTGGAAATCTAAGAAGGAAGAGTCTAAATTAAGACTATCTATTTGGATTTTGTTGTCAACAACATTGATTGAACAAAATGACAAGATGTAGTGCTGGTGATAAAGCTTAAATGAACAACCAAACAATGAACACCGAATAATAAGAAAAAGCTATTCTTGGAGAAAAGAATTCGTCATTTGTGCATAGGCATGGTGTAAAGGACCGAAGAATTTCATATTCTTGAATTGTGATAGGAGAGGATTGAGGAAAAGCCAAATATTTCTACCCTAGGGTTACAGTAGGAGAATGATGGTACAAATTTTACGTCCTAGTGGATTGAACTTTGAGGTTTACAGTGGGGGCAATCTGACTAAGTGTTTCTTTGAAAACGCCAGCCGGGCAGGAGGGTGTTGTAGCACGTCAGTGATAAAACATTAATAAACTTCGAGCAATGATAACCTAAGTGATAAAGAATGATCATTCTCAAAAAAATAGCATTCTACATTCATGCAAATACCATTCATACACGTCTAGTTAGGACCATTTGATTCATTCTGATCATGCCATCCTAATCTTAGGCACAGTTAGGTTCATTATATAGGTCATGTTCCTCAGAGAACAGATCGGTGAAATATGTAAGCTTGGTCTCCCTGAGCAGCAGTGGAGTAAGTTGAAAAATTACAGATCTTATTTCCCTAAGTAGTAGTGGAGTAGATCGAAGACCCCAGCCTTGTCTCCCTAAGCAGCAGTGGAGTAGGTTAAAAAATTACAAATCTTATCTCCCTAAGCAATAGTGGACCAGATCAAAGACCCCAGCCTTGTCTCCCTGAGCAGTAGTGGAGTACGTTGAAAAATTACAGATCTTATCTCCCTAAGCAGTAGTGGAGCAGATCGAAGACCCCAGCCTTGTCTCACTGAGCACCAGTGGAGTAGGTTGAAAAATTACAGATCTTATCTCCCTAAGCAGTAGTGGAGCAGATCGAAGACCCCAGCCTTTTGTCCCTGAGCAGCAATAGAGTAGGTTGAAAATTACAAATCTTATCTCCCTAAGCAATAGTGGAGCAGATCGAAGACCCTAGCCTTGTCTCCCTGAGCAGCAGTGGAATAGGTTGAAAATTACAGATCTTATCTCCCTAAGCAATAGTGGAGCAGATTGAAGACTCCGGCCTTGTCTCCCTGAGTAGCAGTGGAGTAGGTTGAAAAATTACAGATCTTATCTCCCTAAGCAGTAGTGGAGCAGATCGAAAACCTCAGCCTTGTCTCCCTGAGCAGCAGTGGAGTAGGTTGAAAGCAGAGTAGACTGAAGATAGCAGATCTTGCCTTTCTGTACCAACAGCGAAGTAGATCGAAGACACTAGCCTTGCCTCCCTGGGTTTCCAGTAGAGCAGACTGAAGACAGCAAATCTTGTCTTCCTGTACTGACAGCAAAGCAGATCAAAGACACCAGCCTTGCCTCATTGGGCTGACAGCGGAGCAGATTGAAGATAGCAGATCTTGCCTTCCTATACTGACAGCGAAGCAGATTGAAGATACCAACCTTGCCTCCCTGGGTTGCAGCAGAGCAGACTGAAAACACCAGATATTGCCTTCCTATATTGGCAGCGAAGCAGATCGAATACACCAACTTCATTTCCTTGACGTTATAGCAGAGGAGATTAAGACTGAGGGCAGCGAATCTTATCTCCCTAGCGTTAAGACTTGGAATAGCTGAAGTGAAGCAGATTGAAGCTGTGGTCAGTGAATCCTATCTCTTTAGCATTACAGTGGAATAGATTTAAGCTACAACAGTGAATCTTACTTCCCAGGCGGTGCAGTGGAACAGATTGAAGCCACAATGGTGAATCTTGCTTCCCTGACATTGCAGTTAAAAAGATTAAAGCTACAACAACGAATCTTATCTCCTTGAGGTTACAGTGGAGCACATTAAAGAAATCAATCCTATCTCCCTAAAGTTGCAGTAGAGCGGATTAAAACCACAGATCATATCTCTCTAAAGTTGCAGTAGAGCAGATCGCATCCAGTCTTATCTCACTGAAGTTGCAGTGGAGCAGACAGGAGAAACCAATCCTATCTCCCTGAAGTTGCAGTGGAGCAGATTAAAACCACAGATCTTATCTCTCTGAAGTTGTGGTAGAGAAGATCGCATACAATCTTATCTTCCTAAAGTTGCAGTGGAACAGAAAGAAGAAACAAATCCTATCTCCCTGAAGTTACAGTGGAGCAGATTAAAACCACAGATCTTATCTCTCTAAAGTTGCAGTAGAGTGGATCGCATCCTATCTTATCTCCCTGAAGTTGCAATAGAGCAAACAGAAGAAATCAATCCTATCTCCCTGAAGTTACAGTGGAGTGAATTAAAACCACAAATCTTATCTTTCTGAAGTTACAGTAGAGTAGATCGCATCCAGTCTTATCTCCCTGAAGTTGCGGTAAAGCAGACAGAAGAAACAAATCCTATCTCCCTGAAGTTGCAGTGGAACGGATTCAAACCATAGATCTTATCGCTCTGAAGTTGCAGTAGAGTAGATAGCATCTAGTCTTATCTCCCTGAAGTTGCAGTGGAGCAGACAGAAGAAACCAATCCTATCTCCCTGAAGTTATAGTAGAGCGGATTAAAACCACAGATCTTATCTCTCTGAAGTTGCAGTAGAGCAGATCACATCCAGTATTATCTCCCTGAAGTTACAGTGGAGCAGACAGAAGAAACAAATCCTATCTCCCTGAAGTTGCAGTGGAGTGAATTGAAACCACAAATCTTATCTCTCTAAAGTTGCAGTAAAGCAAATCACATCCAGTCTTATCTCCCTAAAGTTGTAGTGGAGCAGACAGAAGAAACAAATCCTATCTCCCTGAAGTTGCAGTGCAGCAGATTAAAACCACAGATCTCATATCTCTGAAGTTGCAGTAGAGCAGATCGCATCAGAATTATCTTTAAAGTTGCAGCAGAACAAGTTGAAGCTACAAGTCTTATCTCCTTGAAGTTGCAGTGGAGCAGACTAAAGATAGCGAATTTTATTCTTTTGAGGAGATACACGGTACAAATCCTATCTCCCTGATGTTGCAGTGAAGTGGATCAAAAAAACAATTCCTATACCTATGAAGATGCAGTAGGTTGGAATGAGGCTACTTGAAAAAAAAGAGCACCAAGGTCCAGCACGACCGGGCAAAATTGGCCATTTTAAAATCTTTACTCTGTTCCTGTTACACGACAACGAGTAAAGTGGGGCAGCTGTAATACTCAATTTACCCAGCCCAGTAAACACCAAAAGAAAAATCGAAAATAAAACACATAAATAAATAAAAATTAAATAACAGTCCAAATGTCTAGTTATACAAACCCAAAAAACTAAGCCTAATACCTAGCCGTAAACAGTTTCCAGAAATCCTAATTTTTAGCAACCAACAGCGCCGCAGCAACTAAGCCCCCAACCCACGCGTAGTAGCCCTATACACATCCTACGTACGTCTCCACAGCTGGCTGTACCTGCAAGTGTAACAAACCAACAATACCAGAAGATATACACGAGGATAATAGGAAAAAAGACAAAAAAGGAAAAATAATTCTTTGTAATAGTCGACAATATAAAAGCCAATCGATCCATTTTGTAAAGGGGGATACACAGATTTGAATAGAAATACGAAAAGAAAAAAAAAAGAAAACAATCAGAGTTTTTTTAAGGTGATTTGAAATCTCGTTTTCTACCTTCGATTATTTCACTTTTTGTTTCTTGAATCCTTTTTTACTTATGGTGCATAGAAAAAGAGAGAGATTAGAGGACGAGAAATTTACCTGATCGGTGCCGTCGAATCCTCATCACTTTTTCACAATCGAAGGGTGAATAGGGATTTAGGGCTAGAGAACGGCGCAAGAGAGAAAGAGGGATGAATATTGTATAAAAAGGTTATAAAAACAATCGGAAAATAGAATATGAAAAGGGAGGTGATTTTCTTTTAGATTTTTTTTTAGTCTTCGATTTTTGTTTCTTTTGTATGCGCAAAAGAGAAATAAAGTGAAAGAATAGAGGGTTCTTACCGTCGCGGCATGCCATCGGAGCTCCGTTCACTCCATCCGAAATCGGAGTCGGATGGGATTTCAGGGTTGTAGTGCCAGAAGGAAAAGGGGTCTTTATTTCTGCTAGGTTAAAAGTATGATGAGGGTTTTGGGTTTCAAAGCTTTCATTTGATTTTTGTATGGTGCGAGAAGCGGCAGCGTTTGGGGTCTGACTTAATGGCTCTAAAACGGTGCCGTATTAACATTATAACCCATTAATCCGTGTGACCTGACCTGCTCTATGGGGATCCGCGTTTTTTTCGTTTAATGGGTTATTTGCAACCATGACCCCTCCGCCTTGTAACAGTATTTTAATTCGATACTTTTTTTATTTCCTTTTTAAATTTAATCTTTTATTTTATTTTTGTTTCGATTTGATCCGCATCGAAGTGCCGCGTTTTGAGATAGGGGATATTTCCATTTTTAGTCCTTCATGTAATTCGCTCGTTGCTTTTCAATCCCTCGTTTTATTTTTTATTTATTTCATTTGTTCCCTGTTAATTTTGTTTAATTTCGTTTTAACCCTGCATATTGTTTTTGTTAATTTCTATTTTAGTTTGTTTCCCATTAATTCAGTTCGAATTGTGATTTAGTCCTTTTTATTTTTTTCTATTAACCAGCTTATTAATTAATTTATTGTTATTACTATTATTCTATGTAGTGTTTATTTTAAAATTTATTTTGAGTCCATTTCATATATATATATATATATATACATATTGTTCATTTTAAAACTTTGGCATGTATAATTTATTGATTGTGATTTCTCTTTTGCCATTTTTTAGTATATATTTTAAATTTGATTATTAATTCATTTGATGTTTAATTGTTTATATTGATATTTGCATCATAGGATTAAAATTATTGTCGCTATTCTTGTTAACATTTATCTATTGCTTGGTCATTATTTCTTAGTGTGTGCTCGGATTACCAATTATCTTTTACGTTACACATTATTATTCATCATGCTACATTTGTTTTAAAAATTGTGTTTTATTAAAGCACTAAAATCATTCTATTCCGTAAATTTTTAAAAATACTCGATGTTCACGATTCTCGAGAGGATTGTGCCCTAACTTACTAGGCTTCAATTCTTTTCGATGAATTTAGATAGCCAAGTATTTCTTTCACCTAAATAACACCATCAATTCAACTCATCATTCCCTTTTTCATCATTTTACACTTCAAGTATGAACTTACTATTTCTTTACCCTTCCACACCCGTTTCATATGCATAACACACAATACATAAGCATATCATCAAACATAGCCACAAGCTAGTGCATTTAAACATAACTCTTTTAGGAATTAACCACATGATAAACCATTTCATAAGGAATTACATAATTTAAACCTTACCACTCTTTCATGAACAAAACCATATTTCCATTTCAGCACTCACCATTTCAATGCATAACTTATAAGTTTAACATGACATAATCCAACCACAACTAGGCCAAAGCCTAAGCATTTACACCAAACATGCTAGCCATATAAGCATATAACATAAGCAATATAATCATGGATGACCACAACATTTAAACATGTATCATATGCATATATCATCCATTTCAAATTTCATCATACCATGAACCACCAATTCAATGTAATTCACATGTGTTCATGTTTTAGTTTGTGCCGAACTCTTACCATTTCCTTTTTGAATAATGTCCGTTAAACCATTTAGAAAATCGTTAGATGCCCGGGTTAACTCACACATAGTGTGCTAACTCATATAACTGTAATATGTCAATTCCTATACATGTATGCTTACACGAGCTGTGATCAGAATGCTCACACGAGCTGTGAAAATGGGCCTGCTCACATGAGCTGTGGGTCGGAACGTAGCTACACGATGCTGTTCACATGAGTTGTGGAGTATTTGCAACAAATGCCGAACCTCAGCCATCGGTAGGGTGTTCAAGACCAGCAGCCAAATCATGTAAACCCTAATGACATATCATTTGTATCCTACAAAATCCTAAGGTTCAAATGGGGCTCAGTAATCATCGTATGTCGTTGGATTTATGTCGTTTTATAACACAATAAATTGCATACTAACATATATATATTGATTTAATCACAATATAATTACATATTAACATTTAATTTAATCAAAATTATATAGAATACAGTTCATACGGACTTACCTGGCTAACTTGCAGAAATACCAAAGTTTAGGGGCATTTTGGTAATTTTCCACTTTCCTCGATTTTCCACCTGATCTTGATCTAAATTAATAATTTGATTCAATATATTAATTTAGACAACAAAACAATTCATTTTATGCAATTTGAGGTGATATAAGGGAGTGTGTGGCCTCGGCTCGCTAAACTCGGGACTGATTCTGATTCTGATTGGGAGTAAGGAGATCCGTTTATCCGATGTATGATCACCCGATTAAGCCATGATTGTATATGCCAATATAAATATATGAAATTTTATATGCTAAATTGATGATTATATGCCATGATTAATTATGATTTTTGATACATGGTTGAGCATATGACATTGAACTATTAGGGATTGATATTGTGACTGAAAATTTGTATTTGATTAGTTTTGATTTAAGCATGATTTGGGTGCTAATTTACTCATTGTTTTAACATTCGTTGAGCTTTTTAAGCTCACACCTTCGCATTCGTGCAGATAACTGATAGGATTGAGGAGCTGAAGAGTTGAGCAAGAGAGTTCCAAGAGATTAAGGCTCGATAGAGATTTAGTTACATGTTTTAAAGATGTTAATCGGGCATTGTGGAATTTCTGGGACTTAGTTTAATTTTGGTTGTAATTGGACTTGGACATTGGACATTTTTAATTTTGGATGGTTTTATAATATCATATATGCATGTTTGAGTTTGATTATTGAATAATTTATAGTGCGCTGTTGTTTGATAACCCGATGATTGATGACACAGTGTGTGAGGCATGATGTTTACACTAACCATTGTTTAAATGAAGCTTCTATGGAGTGGTTTACTAGCAACTAAGGTACACCACTTGTTTGAATTAACTAGTGGGTGATATGCATGAAATTGAACGTTTAATTCTATTTAATTGAGGCTTAATCGGAGTTAATAAATTCAATTGAAGGTGTATAAATATGTATGATATTTAATTGTAGCTAAATCAGATTTAATTGTCCATTAAAATACTCAAAATTGGGTTTAAAATCAAATTTTTTGCATAAAAAAACTATAGTGGACTATTGGGGGTTTGAATTTTGGTCTTTTTAAATTGGTTCTCTAGTCCGTTTAAATTAGAAATTAGTCATGTAACTTGATAAGTCTAATTAGAGCCTTAAATGATAAGGAAACTTGATAAAATTTTAGAATTAGACTTGTAATCGATAAATTTTGGTAGAAACGCACTCAATTTAATATTCGAGTATAGTCTTGATAGTTTGAAATTGTTACGATTTAGTCATTAATGATAAAACTTGAATTAGACATAGAAAATAAACTCAGATTAAGCTAAAATTTTTAAGGCTTACATAAATTTACTAAAAGAGGATTGGTAAATGTTTAGATCTAAATTCGGGTTAGTTTAACCGTAGGTGGTAACATGACAAAAATGCTCTTAGGTTAAATTACTTATAAAAAGTTTAAAATTGGTTCACAAATTACTTCTACATTAATAAATAACTAATAAATGGATAAGATTGAGGTGTTATAAGGTCGGGGTGTGTATTGGGAGGTCGTTAGCCACAGAGTCACTCAAGTGGCTAATGTAATGTTTTGAATTGGGGTTGGCCCGTCCCAGTTGAGTTTGGGGTGTCATACATCAGCCATCGAAATGGCCTAGTAAGCTAATGAAGTTTTAGAAAATAGTCAATTTAATATTTATGTTTTAGTTTAGAAGAAAACTAGTGTGTTTTCAAAATGTATAATATCTTTCAAAAACCAGTTGATTTTAATGATTAACTTTGCAAAAAGTGATTTTCGATTTGTATGTTTTTCAAATTTCATTTACATAATATTCTATCAAAAAATTGGTATCTAATCATAGTTTTAATAAAAATTTTATTTCAGGCATATATAATTAATTTTCATATTTCATAATTAAATGTCATGCATGCAATATAACCCAAAACCTAAGTCCCATGCCATAGTGTAAAAATAGAACAAGACAATCTCCAAATAATAGAAATTTCAAATAATAATTCTAAAATACTTTAACATAAGAAAATGATTCCAAGCTGAGACCCTTCGGATGTCATGTCCGTGTCCTAACCTGATGGATTATTTGAAAGGATGAATATTAAAGGGGGTGAGCTTATGAAGCTTAGTGTGAGTTGTATCACAAGTAAATCAGTGCAAATAGTAAAGGCCTCATACAACATAGGAGTTCTCAAAACAATCACACTCATATAACGATTTAGAGTATCGATTGTTTAGATCAACACATCAATATCATAATATTTCAGAATTCTCAATTTATGTATGCAATTGCTAATGAATGGTGATACAATTTCAATTTATCAAAATAGGTCCTACCCAACTCCGCTACACACTGTAGTAGGAGTTCCCCAGAACTCCTCTACCTTTTCACCATGGTATGGACGAACCATTAATCGTTGCAGATGAACTGCTACTAATAAAAATAGTGGATGAACCACCAGAGTATTTTTGATAAAAAGTTTGCAGACAAGCTACTAGTATGGTGTGGATAAACCACTCATTGGTACAAATAAAAGTTGCTAGTACAGTGTAAATAAACCACTAATCGATGCAGATAAAAACTGCTAGTACAGTGTGGATAAACCACTAATCGGTGTAGATAAATTGCTCAGACTTCCTCCATTCATATTGTCCCTCCCCATACAATGCAATATGACATGCTTATAACAGACCAAGACGGTAGCAAGGAACATGCTTATAACAGATCAATATAATAGCAATATATATGCTTTTAATAAATCAATACTGTAGCAAAAGCCATGCTTATTATATATTTGGTTTAATGGTATCATAAGGCATGTTGAACATGCAATCAATAATATAGATGCAATAGGCTTGTATTGTTCACATATCATGCATATACAATAATAATTTACTCATTCAGATCATAAATTTCAATAATCATATTATCAGGGATTCAATTGAAAGAAATAAAACTCTAAAAATAGTTTGGGGACTATGCAGAGACTAAACAGAACAATTCACAAATTTCTGGGTAAAACTATAAAACAGAGGTCACAAGACTGTGTGGCTAGGCCTTGTGAGATGCTATAAGCCATGTAGAGGGGTTACACGGCCGTCTGGACAAACCGTGTAATAGATTGATGCCGTGAAAATAGATAAGTTACCCTACTGGAGAGATACGACCGTGTGGTTCATGAACTCCTTAAAATCTACAAGTGTACATGGTCATGTCGAGGCCATGTGGTCTACACGCCAGTGTGGGAGACCATGTGACCCTAAACCTATACAAGGTTTGACCCAATTCACTTGGTAAAGAATAGACACTTTTCACTGAGGGTCCAATTGATGTTTATCACCATCAAATCTGATCCGATTCACCTAAATTCGGTCCTTCAAATGACATTTACACATGAATTAATGGTTGATTTCAAGATTTGCCAAGATTGTTGAAAGTTTTGGCAAGAACTGTAACAAGATGATTAGATCAAATGAAATATTAGCATAAGATAATCAAGTTACATGAATACGAAATCTAATACTTAGAAGCGAGGTGTACTTACCGATTCTTGGTAAGAAAATGGATGCTATTGAAGAAAATTATAAACTCGATGGAAAGAACGATCGAATGAAGGATTTTTTAAGCCAAGAGAGAAAAATAATCAATAATAAAAAGATGAAAATATAATGTAAAAGAAGGAAAAGAAAAGAAAGAAGAGAAAAAATAGGGAGATAAAAAAATTGGGCGGCATGTTAAATAGATTGGGTATTTGCCTTGGGTTTGGAAACCCTAGGGGGCTACATGGTAAATATCCCAAAATTAGGCGAAATTAAAAAGGAAATAGAAGGGAGGAGGATAACTCAAACTCCAGTCAAAGGGGAGGGAAGGTAACTCTCAACCATTAGGCTTGAAGCCTATTTCTTGCTTAACCTTTACTCCTAACCATATATATTTTGGTGTGGTTTCCATCCTAGGTTGCTGAAAATAAAAGAAAAAGAAATGGGAGGAAGGAAGCTCAAACCTAGGACCTCTAGGATAGTGGAGTAGCACTTAACCATCAAGCCTATTCAATTTTCTTGTCTATTCATTACAAATAACCCCCTATATTTTAGAGTGTGACAACTATCCCCTCCTTAAAGAAATTTCATCTTCGAAATTTACCTGTTCAAATAGATGAGGATACTATTAATGAAATGTATCTTCTGGGTCCCACATGGCCTCCTTAATGCCATGGTTTTTCCACAGAACCCTGAGAAGTGAGTTCTGTTTCCTTTTTAAAACCTTTGTTTCACGATCTAGGATTTGTACGGGTTCCTCCTCAAAGGATAAATCTGGTCCCATCTCAATCACTTCGATTAGAACAATATAGGAAGGGTTGGATTGGTATCGTCTCAATATGGAGGTGTGGAATACATTGTAAATACGGTGTAATTCTGGAGGTAATTCTAATTGGTACGTCACTAAACCAACTCTCTTAAGGATTTTGTAAGGTCCAATGAACCTAGGATTTAACTTGCCCGTTAGTCTGAATCGCAACACCCAAAATTTTCCTTTCACCAAGTTCAGTCTAACACAATGGTGTTTGACACTTAATTAGAAGCTATTATTTTTTGCAAATTCAACTAGAGCCAAATGTTCTTCCCAACTACCTCGAAATTTGATAATACAACCCCTTAGCATATGTTCTAAAATCTTAATAACCTACTCATATTGTCCATTAGTGTGTAGATGGAAGGAAGTACTAAAATCCAAACGAGTACCTAGTGCCTTATGCAGCTTTTTCCAAAACTGAGATGTAAAATAGGGATCTCGATCTGAAATAATTGTTGCGGGTTTTGTAAAGAATAATCCATTCGAATATATAAGAAATAAGCTGACTTAGTTAATCAATTTACTATCACCCATATTCAATCTTTCTTAATAGGTGTTAAGGGTAACCCATCAACAAAGTCCATCATTATCTGCTCCCACTTCCACTACGGTATTTTAATCGATTGTAATAAGCCAAAAGGGAACTGGTGTTTAACTTTCACTTGCTGACATGTTAGGCACTGAGCTAAAAATTCTGCTACCTTATGCTTTAGTCCAAGACACTAATATAGTTCCTTTAAATCCTAACACATCCTATTTCTTTCGGGATACGTATGCGCTTTCTAAAGTATGGACTGATTTAAATCCTTAACTTTTGGCACACAATACCTCTCACGGAAGCACAAAATACCTTCATCATTAAACCCATAGTCCTCATTTTTGGCATCTTCCATCTGTTTAATCCATGGAAACAAACACACATCTAATGGTTTTTTAGCCTTAATCTCATTAACCAAGGTGGGTTTCATTTGTAGTTCAGCTAGATAGTCCACTAGACTTAAATTAGAAAACATTACTCTTAGATCTGTCATCTGTTTTCTACTTAAAGTATATTCCATTACATTAGCCTTGTAGGGGTGATATTTAATTACACAATCGTAGTCCTTTAACAATTATATCCACCTCCATTGCCTCAAGTTCAACTATTTCTAGGTAAGAAGGTACTTAAGACTCTTATGATCAGTTTAGATATAACACTTCTCACTATACAAGTAGTGCCTCAAAAATTTTAGTACGAATACTATTGCTACCAACTCCAAGTCATAAGTCTTATAGTTGCACTCATGTTGTTTCACCTGCCTCGACACATAAACAACTACTTTTTCACCTTGCATCAACACATAACCAAGGCCAATGTAGGATGCATCGCTATATACCATATACTTTTTTCCTGACTCTGGCTGAATTAAAATGAGAGCTTGAGTTAACACAACTATTTGTTTTTCAAAGCTAGCTTGGTGATCTTTCGTCCATTTAAACGGAACATTCTTCCTCAACAACTTAGTCAGTGGAGCAACAATCAGAGAGAACCTTTAATATATCTGCGATAGTACCCGGCTAAAACAAGGAAACTTCAAATTTTAGAAATTTTTTTGGGTTATTTCTATTCCAGGATAGCCTCTATCTTTTTCAGATCTACATGGATTCCCTCTGCGGATACCAAATGTCCTACAAACATAACTTCCTTAAGTCAGAACTCACATTTTTTCAGTTTGGCATATAGTTTCTCTTTGCAGAGGATTTACAAAACTTTCCTAAGGAGTTCAAGATGTTCAGTTTTTTTAATAAACTAAGATGTCATTGATGAACACAATGACGAACCGATCAAGGAAGGGTTGGAACACTCGAACCATTATGTCCATAAAGACGGTCAGAGCATTGGTCAATCCAAAAGGTGTTACAAGGAATTCATAGAGACCATATCAAGTCCTAAATACAGTTTTAGGTACATCCACCTCATTTACCTTTAGTTGATAGTACCTAGATCTTAAATCTATCTTGGAAAACATCGTTGCACCACATAATTGATTAAGAAATCATCGATACTAGGTAGGGGATATTTATTTTTAATGGTCAGTTTATTCAACCACTGATAGTCAATACACAGCCTTAGGGAGCCATCTTTCTTTTGACAAATAGAACTGGAGCTCCTTCTGGAGAAATACTAAGTCTAATAAACCCAGGATCTAAAAGCTCCTGAAGTTGGATTTTTAATTCTTGAAGCTCTTTAGGTTGCATGTGGTAGGGAGCAATGGACACCAGAGTAGTTCCAAGAAACGATTCAATTTTTAATTCTACCTCATGATCTAAAGGTAACCTCAGTAGCTTTTCAAGAAATATATCTGGTAATTCCCTAAAGGTTTAGATACTTTCAATAGCAAATCTAATCGCATTCACATCCATCACATAGGCTAGATAAGCCTTACACCCTTTTTAAACTAACTTTTTGACGACCATAGTGAAGATTACATTCGATAAATAGTTTTGTTGCTCCCCAACCATAACAATCTCAGTACCCTTGGTTATTTTCAAAGTTACTCTCTTAGAGACACAATCTAGGCTAACTTGGTGTTCTACTAACCAATCAATTCCTAGAATTAAACCAAACTTCCCAAAAGATAATTCCATAAGATCCACCGAAAACACTACACCTTGAACCTCCAATAGACATCTCTTATAGATCTTGTTCACAATAACCAATTATCCTAAAGGGCTTACTAGGGTAACATCAATAATGGTTTCCTCTACCCCAACATTCAGTTTATCAAACATAGTAGAAGCAACATATGAATGGGTGGATCCTATGTCGATTAAGGCAAAGTATGAGATAGAATGAACAGTAAAAATATCTGCAATGACATCAGACGGACCTCTATCCTCATGACCTCTAACGACATAAACAAGGGCAGACTATCTAGCCTCAGTTCGGTTCGCACCCTGATTACCTGTTGTGGCATTACTAGCGGCCTTATTCTGACCTCGGCCCTCTGAGGTAACTGTCTCGATCTCTTGTTTTTGGTCTGATTTTGGGCTGGAGCTTGAGCCTGGTCGACCCGTCGAGAATAATCCTTATAACTATACTTCATTGATCCATATTTTAGGTAGGCACCCAATTTTCTCCAAGACTCATCCTAGTGACGCTTATTAGAATACAAACAGTTGGGTGTCTCATCCCTAGAATTAGCTACCGTAGCCCCTTACCATGGTCTATTCTCTCTGGCTCATTTTATAGGACAAGAATTTGAACTAGTGGAACCAGAATCTCTCTTATTCAGGACCTTACTTTTCTTCTATTTCTACATTCTCTCGATCTTCCACTAAAGTAACGAGTCAACAAGAACTACTTATCTCTTGACCTTACAGTCCAGACCGATTCAGGGGTAATGTGTTTACTGATAGACCATACCAATTTTGGGTTAATCCCCACCTAAATGACTTCCTAGGGTCGCCAAGTCTAGGGTTTAAGTTCTCCCTCTCCTGAATAGCTGATCTGCTAAGAAATCCTTACATAACAATTAGTCAATCACACCTCCACTCATTAATCCCCCATAAGAGGATTAGTTCCTCATGGAATCCATAAACATAATAAACTTGATAATAACAATTTGCATAAAGAATAAATCAAGAATAAAGTTAAGTGAATTCTGATTGTATTTGAATGATGATGTGCTCAAATCCACTAGTGTTTGAACACGTTTACAAATAAAGTCTCCCAAAGAACACAAATGAAAAGAACTGAAAATAAATCTAAAATCTAAAGGAACAAAAAAACTAAAAATAAATTACAGAGAAAAAATTAGAATACGAAAGGTTGTCCTCTAAATAGTGCTAAATGAGCCTATTTATAGAATTAGGGAGCCATCGTCCTCAACCCTAGCTTAGCTGACATTCTCGTGTTTAATTTCCATTATGCAGACCAAAACGCCCCTAACTCATAATTAATCTTGTACAGGGCTGGTGTCACAATAGCTTAGTGTCTGTGTCATAACATCGAAGGTAGTTTGCTCAGGTTCAGAGGTGGCTTCAAGGGTGTGTCACGACATCCCTTAGCTGTGTATGACACCTAAGGCATTCTTGGAATTCTTGTATTTTGCTCCCTATGTTGCGACATCAATCTCCCTGTGTTGCAACATAGTGACCAGCTTTGAGTTCCTACGTATTTGAATAGTCTTCTGCATACTTACTAAGTGCATTAGTTCACCTTTAGGCCTCATTCGGCCCCTATGGTCAATAAAAGACTTAAAATAATTTTTTATTTAACTCAACCTAAAACACTAAAACATAATAAAACTACTTGTATTCAAGCTTCTTAAGTGCGAAAACTAGTTTAATCTGCTAGACTGAACTGTAGTAGATCACTAACCAGGCATAATGTGATTGTTGATTGTCAAACTAGAAGTGTATACCTGGCAAGTGCTGAGGGAAAGGAGATAATGTTGTCTAGTAAACAATCAGAGTTGGTGTAAAGAATAATTTCCACAATAAGTGCTAAGAAAATAATCATTCACATCTTAGATGTCGATCTGGCATATATTATGGATACTTTTAAATCTAGAAGCGAGATCAGTCGAGTTCTTGTCCTGATAGAGTTTCTGGATGGATTTCCCAAGAAGCTTTCTAGTATGCCCCCTGAGAGGGATATAGAGTTCTCGGTTGAATTGAAACGACGGACAACCTCTATATCGTGCATGCCCTATAGAATGATGCCAGTAGAACTTAAGGATTTGAAGGAACATTTGCGAAATTTGTTGAGTAAACATTTTATTAGGCCTAGTGTGTCACCGTGGGGTACTCGAATTTTATTTGTTAAGAAGAATGATGGATCCATACGCCTATGTATAGACTATTGTCAATTGAATGAGGTCACGTTAAAGAACAAGTATCCTCTGCCCAAAATTGAAGACTTATTCGATCAGTTAAGTGGAACATCAATTTTCTCCAAGATTAACCTAAGGTCAAGATATTACCAGATCAAGATTAAGGGAGAAGATGTGCCTAAAATAACCTTTTGATCAAGATATGGTCACTACGAGTTTTTGGTAATGCCTTTTGGTATTCATGGACTTAATGAACAGGGTATTTCAACCTTACTTAGATCAGTTTGTAGTGGTCTTTATTGAGGACATGTTGGTTTATTCCAAAAGCGAGACTGATTATGAAAAGAAGTTGAGAATTGTATTGAAGACCTTACGAGAACATAAATTGTACGTAAAATTCAACAAATGTGAATTCTGGTTGAAGGAAATGTACTACTTGAGACATGTGATATTGACAGATGGAATTAATGTAGACCCTGCAAAGGTAAAGGTGGTGCTTGAATGGAACTCGCCGAAGAATGTTACTAAAGTCTACAGTTTCCTAGGATTGGTTGGATATTATTGAAGGTTTGCTAAGGGCTTCTCAATAATAGCATCATCTCTCACCAAGCTACTCAAAAAGAAAAAAAATTTGTTTGGAGTGATGATTACTAGCAAAGTTTCGATAAATTGAAGGCGGTCCTAACCAAAGCTCCGGTGTTGGCACAACTTGAGCTTGGAGTTGAATATATGGTCTATACAGATGCATCACTTAATGGATTGGGTTGCATGCTCATGTAAAAGGGTAGGGTAATAGCTTATGCATCATGACAACTGAAACCCCATAAGAAGAACTATCCTACGCATGATCTGGAATTAGTGGTAGTGGTACTGACGCTAAACCTCTAGAGATACTACTTGTATGGAGAAAAATGTCATCTCTTCTCGAACACAAAAATCTAAAGTATTTAATGACCCAGAAGGACTTGAATCTACACCAAAGAAGGTGGTTGGAATTATTAAAAGACTATGACCTGATCATTTAGTATCATCTGGGGAAAGCTAATGTGGTGGTTGATGCTTTGAGAAGAAAAACTATGGCAACCATATTATCCCTTTGAGCTAAAGTCACCATGTCTGATAATAGAGCCTTGTTGGTAGACTTGGCTGTAAACCCAACTCATTTCTCTCAGATTTTAGAAGAACAAGTTAAAGATACTTAGTGCACCCAATTCAAGCAAAAGGTGATGAATGTAGCGTAGGTAAGAAAGGCGAGCTTAGGTACAGAAACAAAATGTTTGTGCCAGTAGGGAATGAACTAAGGAAGGAATTGTTGAGAGAAGCTCACAAAGGACCATTTTCACTTCACCCGGGTAGTATCAAGATGTACCGAGATATAAATGACTCATACTGGTGACCTGGTATGAAAAAAGAAATCTCAGAGTATGTTTTTAACGTGTCTAACTTGTCAAAGAGTGAAAGTTGAACATCAAGTCCCTTCGGTAAACTATATCCTTTGGAAATTCTGGTATGGAAATGGGATAGGATTGCTATGGACTTTCTTTTAGGGCTACCTCTTAGTCCCTCCGAGAAGAATTCTTGGAAAAGTTGGTTGAGTTATACATCACTGAGATAGTACATCTGCATGGAATACCCTCCTCCATAGTGTTTGACAGAGATCCAAGATTCACTTTAAGGTTTTGGAATCAACTATAGAATTATTTGGGTTTAAAAATGGAATTTTGCACTATGTTCCACCCTCAGACTGATGGCCAATCTGAAAGAGCCATCCAAATGTTAGAAGATATGCTAAGAAGTTGTGTGATGGATTTCGGGATCAATTGGGAGAAGTATATCCCTTTGGTCGACTTCGCCTACAACAATGGATATCACGCCAGTCTAAAAATGTCTCCATTTGAAGCATTATTTGGTCGAAGGTGCAGAACACCTACATGTTGAACGAAACTCAACGAAAGGAAGATAGTAGGACCAGACCTGGTACATGAAATTGAGGAAAAAGTTAAAATTATCCACAATCATTTGAAAACAGCACAGGACCGATGTAAATTGTATGTGGATTTAAAAAGGAAAGAAATTTCCTTTAAAGTAGGGGATAAAATGGGGCCAATGGCGTATAGATTGGCTTTGCCTCCTAGACTTTCAAAGATCCATAATGTATTCCATGTGTCAATGTTAAGAAGGTATAGATCAAATCTAAATCATGTAATATAGGCAGAAGGGCTTGAAGTTGAGCCAAACTTGTCTTACGAGGAAGAGTCCGTTTGCATCTTAGCTAAAGAGGTTAAGGAGCTAAGAAATAAGAGGATCCTCTTGGTAAAGGTATTATGGAGGAATCATCTCACTTAAGAAGCCACATGGGAGAGAGAAAGTTAAATGAGAGATCATCACCTTCAATTGTTTTTAGGTATGAATTTTAGGGGCAAAACTTTCTAAATGGGGGAGAGTTGTAGCATCCCGCCCAGCGAAAACTAGTATTCAAGTTCTGTTTATAGAAGTAAGACTTATAGAATAAGTTTTGAATGAATAAGGTGTTAGATATGACTAAGTGCTTAAAATCTATAGAATGCGCCCTCGACTGAAGTTTTTTTAAGACAAGCCTGGTGGATTGGCAGACTCTCTTGTAGGGTATACGCCGCCCCAACTGATCGATATTAATGTTTATTCCTCAGCGTTAGGTTATTAGATTGAAAGTACTATAGGTTATATTATTATATTATTTTATAGTTCTAGTTAAATCATTTAGTTGGTGTAAAAAGGACTAGTTAGAATGGGACAAGGTTTTTGAAATTGAAAGGACATGAATTTAAGATGAGAGAGAAAGTTATTAGTCATGGCCACTGCAGGAAGGGTAGTAGATGAAATAAAATGTGTCCACTAAGTTTTCTTTTCGTGTACACATGTATAAAGCCAACATATGCTTCTTGAGCAAGTTTTATTCTTTCTTTGGCAAACCTTAGTTTCTCTCCAAATTTTCTCTATGTGTTTCTTGGAAAAACTCAGCGCTAAGACTTCTTTGAAGGACTAGGTTCATTGTATTTAGCTAACTCCTCCGTCATTAAGTGCCTAGTAAAAATCTATGAAACTTAAGTTATTTTCATGGTTATTTACAGGGCCTTAGGGTTTTGTGCTTTGGGGTCAGTTTAAAGTGAGAACAGAGGAAACTTTCAAATTCTAGGTTTCCTGTTAATGTTTTTGTTAAAGCTTGCGTAGCTTTTGGTAAAATGATCTGATAAGATAATTTTTTATAATATAGCTCAAGAAACTCCCAAAAGCTCCCAAGATAAAGGCTAGGGTCCTGTTGTCTGAACTTTTCTACATCTATTTGGTGAGTTTCTTCTTACTCTATGTGTGTATGTGTTTCCTTTGATTAATGTCTTGTTCAAGGTAAGTATACCTACCCTGTGAAAATGAAATGTTTTTGCAAGTGAAACAAAAAAAGTTGTCAGTGGTCTGTTTGAGTATGTCTGTGTGAAAGATGTAAGAGCCTTTCTTTGTGTTAAGTCACCCCCTTTCCATTTCTGAAATGAACCATATGGTTTGAAAGGAAAAAGGAAATGGTTTCATGGTGATGCCTTCAGTGAAATATGCATTGAACTAGTAGATCACTGATACGATCTCGGTTTAGTAGTTGAGTCCGAGTCGTTTGGTTCCCGATCGTAAACGAAGAAGTAGATTAGACGAGAAGGAGTTAGAATATATTTGTGTACAAAGAAGTAAGATAAGTTTGTGCAAAGTTGGATGTGGATTTGGTTTAAGTCGAAATGGTATGAATAGAATGGAAGAGTTGGGTTTAAGATAATTAAGAAATGGTATTTGGTTTTGGTACGTTTTGGTATTTGGGAATTGGTACGAAATGGTATGGAATTGGTATGAAATGGTATGGTATTTGGTACGAATTGGTAATGGTTCAAAGAGGTCAAGAATGAACCAACACTAAAGAAAAGTGTCGACCCGAAACTTATAGGACCTAAATGAATTGGAAATGGTTGAAAAGGACCTTGACCCAATACTTAGGAAAGTATGAACCAAAGGTATCAAAGGTGAACGCCACACTCGGGTTTAAGGAGTGATAAGTTCGGAAAAGACTTGGAAAGACGCCACTAAAAGCTTAGATAAGTCTTACGGGTCTCGAACGAAATTTGAGAGAAAATGCCTCACAATTTTGTCAGCAATTCGCTAATAAAAAATGTCAAAAGTTCTTTACAAAGTAAAATTTCAGCTATTTATAAGCAACATCTAAGCTAGCCGAATGGTCACTTACATTCCTTAAAAATTAAGCAAATGAATCACTTAAATGAACTAGCTAGATTCTATTTGAACATGGAGCTCCATTAGACACCTTCTAGATGAAGCATTGGACTTAGAAAAGCTTGGATGATGCATGGATAGCTAGGTTCGCCAATTGGCATAAATTAGCTCATTTATGTTGTAACTTTTGGTGAAAGGTGACCAGCAATTAAGAGGATAATGAGCACCAATTCAAGTGTGAAAGCTCAACGTTGAAGAGTCATGGAGTGTGAACACATGGAACCGAAAAGCCAAGATGCATCCAAAGAAATGTGAAAGGAATTAATGGGCGCTTTGGAGTTGGAAACATTAGCTCCCTTGGCGAATAGTCACCTAGGAATGTTGAATTCACTTACCAATTTGATGCATGTATCTCCGGTGCAATGTATCTAACATGCATGCACCTTGCTAAAATGAATCTTCAAATTCTACTAACCTTGTTAAATGATCCCACACATTCTACCAACCTATATAAATAAGAAGAACTAAAATTAATATGATATTTAGTGAACAAAATTAATATTAAAACCATGAAACATTAATTAGGTCAACTATATCACTAAAATCACTCATTAAATTCGCAGACTTTAAAGCAACTTAAAATCATGTAATAAAACTTGACATATTAAAACATGCAACAAACATATTAATAAGTCGTAATAAACTAATTAAATCGACTTAAATAAATATTCACTATTAAATTAATGTCTAGTTGATATTGTGAATTGAAAAGGTTTGAGTGAAGTTGAGCTAATTCGAGCTCATTGAGCTGAAATGGAAGTTAATTCACTTCGTATTAAAGTGCACGGATTGCTTTTCGAGTTGGTCCAAGCTTCCTCGATGTGACCAACCAAGATCTCGCCCCAAACTTTGTCAACTAAAGCCGAAACAGCCTCCTTGAATTGTTTAGCTCGTGATCGGGTGATGGGACCTTGGGGCAACTCCAACGGCTCCTTGTTCGAGCTAGGTAGGACTTGAGGCGTGGCTGTATCAATCACGATACATGAAAATGGTTGTGTAGGCTTTGGTACCGTAAGTGTTATTGCAAACCAAATTGACAAGGCATGACAAAGGAAAGGAAATGAATGAATGATATGATTTTGAAAATGGACCTAGGATTTTGGCTAACACAAGGAAGGTTGGCTAACACAAGGGCGTAGTCTACACGCCAAATGAATAGTGTCCGGCGTTCTGTTTGTTTGGGTTGGTATTTGCCAACTAGCGAATTGTGTGTCTGTACTGAGATGGAAAGGCTTACTTCAATTGTATAGGATTATTGAATTTTTTACCCTTAGGATTGACTAAGTTCTTTGAACTTAATTACGTTTCCTTCTAAGGGCAGCTGATGAAGCAAAGGAACCTACAAAGACTACGCTAGAAGATAAATCACCGCCGTGATATTTCTATGTATTTTGTATTATGTATGGCATGGGGGTGTTGTCATGACGATATCTTTTTAAAGAATGAAATTTGTATATTTGAGGTTCTGCTTTTGAAACTGTAGATCTAATAAAAAATTCCAGTAAAGATATTGCGTTCCATATTAAGCCCAAATTTATACAACTTTGACTAATCGGGGTTTCATGCCTCCTGTATAGATATATATATGTACACGAGCAATGGTGTGATTTAATTTGTGGTTAGAAATAGTGATTTGAAAATAGTGACACACCATTTTTGGATCGTCCTTAAGGATCGAGATTGGGGCGTTACACTCATCAATTCCCTGCTTATAAGAAATAGGGATACCATTAAAACTAATTTATATAACTTTTACAACCATCAAAAACCAAGATAATCTCCCATGCAAAAACCTTACTTCGTCATATTGTCATCCATGCCTTCAAAATAGATTTACTCTTTCAAAATTAAACATGCAAGTTTATAATACTTAACCAGGATATGAAACAACCTTCTGCATGAATTTCGATCCTTAGTTTCAACTTAGAACGAAAGATCCTTGATCAACTTTAAAGAGAATTAGAAATGGTGTTTTCAAATAAAAGGAAGAAGATAATTCCACCTTTCTTATAAAGCTCACATCAATATATATATAAAACCTATGTTCTCATAGTGGAACTTGACACGTGTCACCAACTTTCAAAACTGCTCTTATTTGTAGCTTACAACTATAGAGAAACATATACTAGAGTCCAAACTCTTTACGTATCCTTGATTTATCCCTTCGTTCATTCTTGACCATCTCATTAGAACATAACTTGTACCATAACTAGACAAATTAGGCGTACCTTACCTTTGGCGGTACCCTCATTACCCAAGAACCCTTGACACACTTACTAATCTGGTCTTCTTTATGACTAAACCCATTCATGGAACAATCCTTTCATGATACTCTATCATTAACTATGCGCCCAATCTATCCGCCAAAGCACCAATTGGGTGAATAGGATCCCACCACTCAAATTACTTTGAGTTACTCACCTAAACTCAAGACCCGCCAATACTGGGTGTTACATGTTAGGGTTGTCAAGCCTAACAGTTTAAGAACACGCAATTTATACTAACCAATCAATTTTGAGAAATCTCAAATCCTCCATTAATCACATCCCCATCCACTCATTAATCTCCCCTAAGGTGTTTAGCCACTCTTATTATTCATAATCTCAACTTCAATTGAATAAACTATGTAAGAAACACGATCAATTTGGAGAAGAAAAGAGACTAGAATAATTGTGGATTGAGTACCGAATGGGGAATAGAGTAGCAAACCTCTCTATTAGAATAACCAAATAAAACAAGTGCAAAGAAGAATATAAATTGAATACTTTAATTAAATAAATAAGTCCTTGAGTCAAAACTGATTCAAGAAGAAAAATAAGAAAGTATTTATAAGCCGAAAAGATAATCTAAAATTAATTCCAAACTATGAAGGTTTTTGAAGGTGTCTAGGATTATTTTTTTACATTCAACCCCTAATGTCTTATTCATAGAGGTGTTAGCAACCCAAATTAGGTCTTCAGTACGTCCTAGGTGTTTGTATAAGTTTGATCGCGTAGAAAAAAATAACCCCGGATTACTTGGGCAGGACGTCGATGTGTGTCACGCCACACCAAGGTTAGGGCACGACATGCACGTAATTCCAGCCTTAGTCAATTATTTGGTGCTTTGACGACTCGGGAAGGTTGTGCATCACTCGTCTGTTGCTTCCACTTCAATTGGGCCTTTATATCTTCATCCTACACACACAATTAAACACATTAGCACAAGTTGAGGCTCGTGTTAGCCTATTGGGTCACAACACCTAGAACATGTGCTGAAAAACACTTATTGTAACACCCCTAACTTGTATCCGTCATCGGATTAGGGTTACGGAGCATTACTGAACAAACAAAACATTTAAACATACATCTCATACATTATCATAACCACATTATAAAGCTATCATTCACATACATATCGTCCCTGAGTCGGGCCTTCTAGGCCTTAAAAATACCTTAGAAATGATTCAGGACTTAATCAAAAAATTTTGGAAAGTTTAAGAAAAAGTTAGAAAATTTTGGCTACAAGGGTCACACAGCCGTGTGCCTCACACGGTTGAGACAGACGCCCATGTCTCAAGCTGTGTAACCTTCCAACTAAGGACATATGGCCGTGTCCCAGCCCGTGTCCTCACTCGTGTAACTCTTTGAGTAGGGTCTCACAGCCGTGTCACACTCACATGTGTCAGGCCGAGTAACTGTAACACTTCTTACCCATGTTCATTGCAGAAATAGGGTAAAAAGTATTATCAAACATAAAATACATATTTTCATACAATCGGAGTTTTTTTTTTATAAAATTTTTGACATAATCCCTTTTACAAATGTCCAATCCCTCCTACAAATTTGCAAAATGCAATCTCAAACCAATTCAATATTTCAACTAATACAGCTATATACTTAAACATAATTAAATCATTCACTACATTCAAAGTAACCTCGCTAGCATTTAAAAAAACAACCTATCAATTAATATACATTAACATCTTAAGCTAAGTAGTAATTAGCATATATATACATCACATTAACATTAGGTCTTCTATACATGCCATAATTCAAAAATATTTGTTTCAAAATACCAAAAGATGTAGATAGTGTGGATGATCCCCGACTCATCGATTTCGAGATGATTTATAACACTATAAAACAAGAAAAAGAAAGAGAAGTAAGCATATAACTTATTAAGTACGTATGTAATTGATAAATAAATTTAAAACATGTTCCCATAGATAACATAATTTTAATCAACCATAAATTTGATATTTATTCAAATTCCAAAGAACTGTTTTTCTACGTTGTAGTCACTAAATTATTTTTATCCAGAGATACGGAACTCAAAATTAAGTTCTATAAATTTTTCATAAAACTAGACTCATATACCGTCTTATCATAAAATTTTTAGAATTTTTTACTTGGCCAATTAGTACAGTTTATTCTTTAAAGTCATCCCTGTTTCACTGCTCAACATCTCTAACCTCTCTTCACTAAAAATTAATTATCTCACTATAAAGAATTAAATGATAATTTCGTTTGTTTCTTTTGAAAATAGACTCAATAAGGATTCTAAACATACAATTTTAAATGATTTTTCAAAGTCAGAATAGGGGATTCAAAAATCAATCCGAACCAGCCTCACTAAAATTCAAATATCTCAAAATATACAACTTTTTTGCTTGATATTCTTCCTTTATATGAAATTAGACTCATCAATATTTAATTTCATATCTCATTCAACCAATAATTAAATTTCTACAATTTTTGCTGATTTTTCAAACTAACATCAATTCCACTGTTCGAATCTGTTCTGTTCCAATTTTACTCATTTACATAACATTACAACAATTTATTTTGTAAGCACAGTACGAAACTTCATCACTCCAGTTACTTTTTAGCAAATTTTCACACTTCAATCACATACTCATATTTGTTTATCAATACTCATATCCCGTTGAACACGTCGGTATAATAGCGAATATTCGGTGGTTTGCACATAGTACCACCCATGTAATTATTATCATTAGATACACATAGTAGCCTTCACATAGTACTACACACGTGATCAAACTTTTCGGTTCACGTGGTAGCCTGCACATAGTACTACACACGTGACCAAAATCTTCCAGTACACATAGTAGCATGCACATAGTACTACACATGTGACCATTATCTATCGATACACGTAGTAGCCTGCACTTAGTACTACACACGTGTTTATAGGCACTTTATTCAAGCCTTTCTTATTCCGACAGTCCCACAGAGATTCTTAGTTTTCAAGGATTTACAATTTATCCGTACACAAATCACAATTTCAATATTTCAGTCCAATCCCATAACAAATTTAATAATTCAATTCAACTACTTCACTTATTACTTGTCAATGATATATCCACAATTCAAGCAGATTTTAATCGATTCAACTATAAATTCTAAATTTCTAATTGTTATATAACTATTTCATAATGAACCATTTCTCATATATTATAACAAAATATGAAAAATAGTTATAAACAATGTATTAATTACATATTACATACCTCGGTGCAAAATATAGGAATTTTGCAATTCAATCCACAATCTTTTCCTTTCCCTTATCGAGGTTGATTCCACGTCTTTCTTGATCTATAATAGAAAATTTAGCTTGTTTAATATTCACATTTATCAAAATAATCCTCGACTCAACGTTTGACAAAACTACAATCTTGTCCTTAAACTTTTGCATATTTACATTTTTGCCCCAAAGTTCGAAAATTAAATTTTATTCCTTATTCTTACGTTTTATAACATGCTGAACACTTTTCCCTTCTATGGCAACATCAAATTCTCGCTATAACTCTTACTTATGAACATTAAATATTTTTACCGATTATGTTATTTTGCTCGGTTTCATTTAAAATCGACTAGCAAAAGTTGTTTAACATAAATTACTGCTTCATATTCTTCCATAAAACATCAAAATACATACATTTCACACATGATTAATTTTTCAAATTTCAACCCTAGCTCAAAATTACAGTAGAAATAGATAAACCGAGATACGTGAATCTCAAAAATGCAAAGAAAATTAAAAACGGGGCTAAAATGCACTTACAATCAAGCTTGAAAGTGGCCAAAACCCTAGCTATGGAGTCCTTCAAGTTTCAGTAGCAAGCAAATATGATAACACCATTTTTTACATCTTTTTCCCATTTTAATTCTATTTATTTACTAAATTACCAAAATGCCCTTACTTAAAAAATCCTATTTCACTTATTTCTTGTCCATTTTTGTCCATCACTAACTAATGGTCTACATAAGGACCCCTAATTTATAATTCCATAACAATTAAACACCGTTAACGAATAAAACTCAACTTTTGCACTTTTTACAATTTAGTCCTTTTGACTAAATTGAGTGCCCAAACGTCAAAACTTTCGAACGAAATTTTCACAAAATACTTTCGTGAAATTGTAGACCATAAAAATATAGTAAAAATAAATTTTTCCTCTTTAGATTTGTGGTCTCGAAACCACTGTTCCAACTAAGCCCTAAATCAGGCTGTTACAACTCTCCCCCCTTTAGAGATTTTTGTCCTCGAAAATCTTACCGGAAAAGAGGTTTGGATATTGTTTTCTCATAACTTCCTCTGGTTCCCATGTAGCTTCTTCCATTCCATGTTTTTGCCACAACACTTTCACTAAAGCTATATTTTTATTCTTCAACTGTTTGACTTCCCGAGCCAGAATCTTTATCGATTCCTCCTCATAAGTCATATCCGATCGAATTTCAATTTTTGTTGGAGAAATTATATGTGAAGGATCAGAACGATATCGTCGTAACATTGACACATGAAATACATTATGTATCCTTTCCAACTCTTCTAGCAAAGCTAACCTATAAGCCACGGGTCCAATCCTTTCAATAACTTCATATGGCCCAATAAAATGTGGACTCAATTTACCTTTACGGCCAAATCTCAAAATCTTCTTCCACGGAGATACTTTCAAAAATAATTTATCGCCCACTTGAAACTCAATTTCTTTTCTCTTTAAATCTGCATATGACTTTTGTCGGTCTGAAGCAGCTTTCAAACAATCACGGATTATTTTCACTTTATCTTCAGTTTCTTTCACCAAGTCAACCCCGTGAATCTGTTTCTCACTGAGCTCAGTCCAATACAAAAGGGTTCTACACTTACGTCCATATAATGCTTCATACGGTGCCATTTGTATACTCGACTGATAGCTATTGTTGTAGGCAAATTCAACCAATGGTAGATATTTCTCCCAACTGCCTTCAAATTCTAAGACACAACATCGAGCATGTCTTCAAGAACTTGAATTACTCTTTCAAATTGTCCGTCATTTTGTGGATGGAATGCAGTACTAAAGTTCAATTTTGTACCCAAGTCTTCTTGCAACTTTTTCCAAAACCTCGAAGTAAACCTCGGATCTCTATCCGAGATAATGGACTTAGGCACCCCTTGCAACCTCACAATTTCAGTAACATATAACTCCGCCAACTTGTCAAGTGAGTAATCAACACGTACCTATATAAAATGGGCTGATTTCATCAATCTATCAACGATTACCCAAATAGCATCTTTCTTCCTAGGAGTTAGAGGCAAACCCATCACAAAATCCATCGTGATTCTGTCCCATTTCCACTCAGGAATCATTAATGGTTGAAGTAGACCCGAAGGTACTTGATGTTTAGCTTTTACTTATTGACAAATCAAACACTTTGATACAAATTCAGAAATATCCTTTTTCATGCCCGGCCACCAATACAATTTCTTCAAATCATCATACATTTTCGTACTACCTGGGTGAACTGATAAACTACCATTGTATGCCTCATGTAAAATTGTCTGAATCAACTCATCATTTTTCGGTACACATATTCTATCTAGGAACATTAGACAATCATCTGATCTAATTCGAAAATCTAAATCACAACCTGATTCACACTGAGATCCCTTGACTTGTAATTCACTATCATTCTTCTGAGCTTCACAAATTTGCTGCAAAAATAACGGTCTAGCTTTCAACTCAGCCAAAATTGAACCATCCTTAGACAAAGCTAAACTCGTGTATCTATGGTTCTCAAAGCAAACAAAGATTTTCTGCTCAAAGCATCAGCGACTACATTTGCCTTTCATGAGTGGTAATCAATAACTAACTCATAATCTTTTATTAATTTGAGCCATCTTCGTTGTCATAAACTCAAATCCTTTTGATTCATCAGATACTTCAAACTTTTATGATCAGTAAAGATTTGGCATTTCTCACCATACAAATAATGATGCCAAATTTTTAAAGCAAAAATGATAGCAGTTAATTCCAAGTCATGCGTCGGATAATTCTTCTCATGTGGTTTCAGCTGTCTCGAAGCATAAGCTAAGACCTTCTTGCATTAGCACACATCCAAGACCATTCAACGATGCATCACTGTAAATTATATACTCTTTCCCTGTCTCAGGTTGCACCAACACCGGCGCCTCAATCAATAACGCCTTCAATTTCTCAAAACTTTGTTGACATTTATCAGTCCATTCAAATTTGACATTCTTTTGCAATAACTTATTCATAGGAGAAGCAATCATTGAGAATCCTTTAACAAAATGTCTATAATACCTGGCTAAGCCCAGAAAACTTCTAACCTCAGATACATTCTTTGGCGGCTCCCAATTAACAATTGTTGAAATTTTACTCGGATCAACCCGAATACCATCACTTGAAACTATGTGTCCCAAAAATCTGACTTCATGAAGCCAAAACTCACTTTTACTAAATTTAGCAAATAACTTCTCTCTCAAAATCTGCAACACAGTTCTGAAATACTCGGCGTGCTCTGATTTATCTAGATAATAGATTAAAATATCATCTATGAACACCACCACAAACTTATCCAAATACGTTCAGAAAATTTGGTTCATCAAGTCCATAAAAATAGCCGGAGCACTAGTTAAACCAAAAGGCATCACTAGAAATTCGTAAAGTCCATATCTCATTCTGGAAGCAGTTTTTGGCACATCTGACTCTTTAACTCTAAAATTGATAGAAACCTGATCTCAAATCAATCTTTGAAAACACTGATGCTCCCTTTAACTGGTCAAACAAGTCATCAATTCTTGGCAACGGATACTTGTTCTTTATAGTTACTTTGTTGAGCTGACGATAGTCAATACAAAGTCTCATAGAACCATCTTTCTTTTTCACAAATAATATAGGAGCACCCCAGGGAGAAAAACTCGATCTCACAAATCCCTTATCTATCAACTCTTGTAATTGAGATTTTAGTTCTTTTAATTCGATTGGAGCCATTCTATACGGAGCAATAGAGATCAGTGCAGTCCTAGGTAACAAATCAATAGCAAACTCAACTTTTTTAATTGGAGGTAATCCAGGCAATTCCTCTAGAAACACATCCGAAAATTCACAAACTACTGGTACTGATTCAAGCTTCGACTCAGTCATCTCAATGTTTAACACATAAGCAAGATAAGCTTCACACCCTTTTCTCAAATATTTCTGGGCAGACATGTGCGAAATTACCATAGGAAATTTATTTGATTCATCTGTTTCAACCCAAAGAATTTTACCAGTTTCACATTTCAATTCAAGAATTTTCTATCTACAGTTCACCTTGACATCATGCAAAATCAACCAATCCATCCCCAAAATAATATTAAACTCATCAAATGGTAACAACATCAAATTTGCTGGAAAACAATGACCTTGAATCATTAAAGGGCAATTCTTGCAAACCTTATCGACTAACACATATTTGCTTAAAGGGTTTGACACTTTAATCATGAATTCAGTAAATTCAACAGGTAAATTCTTATTAGATACTAAATTCACACAAACATAAGAATGAGTAGACCCGGGATCAATCAATGCAATAACATCAGTGTCATAGAGAGAAAATGTATCAGTAATCACATCGAGAGATGATGTATACTCTCGAGTACGTATAACATAAGCTCTAGTAGGTGTTCTAGTTTTTGGTCTCACAGTTGTATCTTTCATTGCACTTTTACTGCTAGCTCTGTTTCTGGTATTTCTCGGTGGTCTACCTCTGCTAACAGTATCACCCGATCTAACATTCTAAAATTTTTCTTCTTCAACTTTCTCAGGGCAATCTTTAATGTAGTGTTGTCAAGAACCACACTTGAAACAAGCTCGGCTAATTAACTAGCACTCACCAGGATGTTGCCTTCCACAATGTTAACACTCAGGTTTATTAGACTTCACACTACCCACACTTACTATTGAAGTAGCTTGAGCTTTCGGATTCGAATATGATCTCCCACGATCCCGGTAAGAATACCCAATTGAAGCAGTCGATCGAGAATTCACTTCTTTGAACTTCTTTGACTGAGTTTGGAATGACTTACTCATTGGTCTTTTTCTTGCATCCCAAGCCTCAATCACAGCTTTTCTCTTTTTTTTATTCAATTCTTCAGCCTTGCAAGCTCGATCAACCAGTACCACAAATTCTTTCAGTTCCAACATCCCAACAAACATTTTGATATATTCATTTAACCCGTCTTCAAACCTTTTACACATAATAGCTTCGGTAGGCACACACTCTTGAGCGTATTTACTAAGTCTAACAAACTTTTTTTCATATTCTGCCACAAACATTTGGCCCTGCATTCGAGAAATTCCTTACGTTTTTGATCGATGAACCGTTGACTTATGTATTTCTTTCTGAATTCCTCTTGGAAGAAATCCCATGTAACCCTTTCTTTCGGAACCACAGATACTAATGTTTTCCACCAACGATATGCTGAATCTTTCAGTAAAGATATGGCATATTTTAAACATTCTTCAGGAGTACACGATAATTCATCAAATACCCGGATAGAATTTTCAAGCCAAAATTTTGCCTTTTCGGGATCATCATCTATGTTAGCCCTGAAATATTTTGCCCCTTATTTTTGGATTTTATCAACTGGGGGTTTACTCGGTTTTACTAATTCAACACCTTGTGAAGCTACAAGAATCGGTTGAGGAATAGGAGGGGTGGAGGAGGTTGAACATTCGGATTTGCTCGAATAAACTCTATGTACCAATTATTCATCATATAAAGGAAGGCTTCTCAAGCCTCATCTTGACTATGTGTTTTAGTTCCATGTCAACTTTCCTCAAGCACAGTCCCTTGCGCGGGAGCCAACGCTTTGCTTTCTACATCATTCGCTACAGCTCGGTCGGGATCCATTTACTATATAAAAACACAATTTTAAATTGTCAGAATCATCACACTATCACAATATATTTATGGCATGTATAGATAGACTTTCACACATATTTTGTTAGTCCAAGAATCGGCTAAACCATAGCTTTGATACCACTAAAATGTAACACCTCTTACCCATGTTCATCACCGAAACAGGGTAAAAAGTATTATCAAACATAAAATACATATTTTCATACAATCGAAGTTTTTTTTTATAAAATTTTTGACATAATCCCTTTTACAAATGTCTAATCCCTCCTGAAAATTTTCAAAACGCAATCTCAAACCAATTTAATATTTCAACTAATACAGCTATATACTTAAACATAATTAAATCATTCACGACATTCAAAGTAACCTCGCTGGCATTTTTTAAAAAAAAGCAACCTATAAATTAATATACATTAACATCTTAAGCTAAGTAGTAATTAGTATATATATACATCACATTAACATTAAGTCTTCTATACATGCCACAATTCAGAAATATTGGTTTCAAAATACCAAAAGATGTAGATAGTGTAGATGATCCCTGACTCTGCCCGAATGCCAAGATGATTTATAACACTATAAAACAAGAAAAAAGAAAGAGAAGTAAGCATAAAGCTTAGTAAGTACGTATGTAATTGATAAATAAATTTAAAACATGTTTCCATAGATAACATAATTTTAATCAACCATAAATTTGATATTTATTCAAATTCTAGCAAACTATTTTTCTACATTGTAGTCACTAAATTATTTTTAACTAGAGTTACGAAACTCTAAATTAAGTTCCGTAAATTTTCCCTGAAACTAGACTTATATACCGTCCTATAATAAAATTTTCAGAATTTTTTACTTGGCCAATTAGTACAATTTATTCTTTAAAGTCACCCCTGTTTCACTGCTCAACTTCTCTCATCTCTCTTCACTAAAAATAAATTATCTCACTGTATAGAATTCGGATGATATTTTCATTTGTTTCTTTTGAAAATAGACTCATTAAGGATTCTAATTATATAAATTATATCTCATTATTATTTTTTACAATTTTAATGATTTCTCCAAATCGAATAGGGATTCGAAATCAATCAAACCTACATCACTAAAATTCAAATATCTCAAAATATACAACTTTTTACTTGATCTGCTTATTTTATATGAAAGTAGACTCATCAAGATTTAATTTCATATCTCATTCAACCAATAAATCAATTTTTACAATTTTTGGTGATTTTTCAAACTACCATTACTTCCACTGTTCAAATCTGTTCTGTTTCAATTCTCTCATTTACATAACATTACAACAATTTATTTTGTAAGCACAGTATGAAACTTCATCACTCCAATTACTTTTTAGCAAATTTTCACACTTCAATCACATACTCATATTTTTTTATCAACACTCATATCCCGTTGAACACGTCGGTATAATAGCGAATATTCGGTGGTTTGCACATAGTACCACCCGTGTAATTATTATCATTCGTACACGTAGTAGCCTTCACATAGTACTACACACGTGATCAAACTTTCCAGTTCACGTGGTAGCCTGCACATAGTACTACACACGTGACCAAAACCTTCCGGTACACATAGTAGCCTGCACATAGTACTACACATGTGACCATTATCTATCGATACACGTAGTAGCCTACACTTAGCACTACACACGTGTTTATAAGCACTTTATTCAAGCCTTTCTTATTCCGATAATCCCACAGAGATTTTTACTTTTCAAGGATTTACAATTTATCCGTACACAAATCATAATTTCAATATTTCAGTCCAATCCCATTACAAATTTAATAATTCAATTCAACTACTTCACTTATTACTTGTCAATGATATATCCACAATTCAAGCAGATTTTAATCGATTCAACTATAAATTCTAAATTTCTAATTGTTAAATAACTATTTCATATTCAACCATTTCTCATATATTATAACAAAATATGAAAATAGTTATAAATAATGTATTAATTACATATTACTTACCTATATTTTGCAATTCAATCCACAATCTTTTCCTTTCCCTTATCGAGGTTGATTCCACGTCTTTCTTGATCTATAATAGCAAATTTAGCTTGTTTAATATTAACATTTATCAAAATAATCCTCGACTCAACTTTTGAAAAAATTACAATTTTGTCCCTAAACTTTTGCATATTTACATTTTTACCCCAAAGTTCAGAAATTAAATTTTATTCCTTATTCTTATGTTTTATAACATGCTGAACACTTTTCCCTTTTATGGCAACATCAAATTCTCACTTTAACTCTTACTTATGAACATTAAATATTTTTACCAATTATGTTATTTTGCTCGGTTTCATTTAAAATCGACTAGCAAAAGTTGTTTAACATAAATTGCAGCTTCATATTCTTCCATAAAACATAAAAATACATACATTTCACACATGGGTAATTTTTCAAGTTTCAACCTTAGCTCAAAATAATAGTAGAAATAGATAAATCAAGCTACGGGACTCTCAAAAATGCAAAGAACATTAAAAACGGGGCTTAAGTGCACTTACAATCGTGCTTGAAAGTGACCAAAACCCTAGCTATGGAGTCCTTCAAGTTTTAGTAGCAATAAAATATGATAACACCATTTTTTACATCTTTTTCCCATTTTAATTCTATTTATTTACTAAATGACCAAAATGCCTTTACTTAAAAAAAATCCTATTTCACTTATTTCTTGTCCATTTTTTTCCATCACTAAATAATGGTCTACATAAGAACCCCTAATTTATAATTCCATAACAATTAAATACCTTTAACAAATAAAACTCAACTTTTGCAATTTTTACAATTTAGTCCTTTTGACTAAATTGAGTGCCCAAACGTCAAAATTTTCGAACGAAATTTTCACGAAATATTTTTGTGAAATTCTAGACCATAAAAATATAGTAAAAATAAAATTTTCCTCTTCGAATTTGTGGTCTCGAAACTACTGTTCCGACTAAGCCTTAAATCAGGCTGTTACAGTAACTCTCGAAATAACCCCACATGCTAGTGTGCCAACCCGTGTGCTAGGTTGTGTAACTAACTGACTTGCATGCAAAGGAACCTACAAGGGACACACGGCCATATCGTCAGGCCATGTGTCACACATGGCTGAGTCACACATCTGTGTCTCAGGCCGTGTGGACATGAATTTTCCCAAAATCAATCCATTTCCAACACCAACTCATGCATACACCTATAAGTCTTTTGTGCACATAATCAAGACCTCAAAACCTTACCAAAACATGCATATAATGACAAATTCAATAGTCCTAAATCAATCAACCAATATGCCATTCAAGGCACCTCAAATGTAATCATTAAAACTTACCTAATCATTCATACTTTACTACTTTTCATTCATCAACTACTGGCTTCAAAACCTTACCAAATACGCCATTACAAAACATGCATCATAAGATAGCTATAATATCCTAATTTGGCAAGCATTAAAAGGTATCAACCAAAACAAATTGCACAAGTTATACATACCAAAACATCCAATAAACATTCAGCTAAACACCATTAGAAGTCCACCCATACACGCCATTATAAACTTGGCCAAAACATCAAAAACTATCGATATTTATGCTGGATAGTATGATAGACCTCTGATGAGCTTCCAAACCGATCGAGCTTCCGATAATTTATAAAACATAGGAAAGAAAACTACATAAGAACATAATGCTTAGTAAGTTTGTATAACGTAAACACAACTTACCATTCATTTTCATAATGTAAATAGCATAATTAAAGCATCAACTAATACCACAAACTTGGCACAATGCCTATACAACATCAGCAAATACACAAGTTAGTGCATTTATACATGGTTCAAATGAGTTCATCCATAACAAGTAACTTACATATTTGTTCATACCATTTAAATCACCATTTCCTTTTCATAAGTACATGATATATTTCATTTAAGCACTTACCATTTCCTTTCCTTTTCATGCCCGTTGAACCAACTAGAATATCATCGGATACTTGGGAAAGCTCACACGAAGTGTGCTTAAACATATAACCATAAACTTCCCTTTACATTATTGCTCACATGAGATGGATCTAAATGATACCTCTTGAGCATAGATACGTGAAACACATCATGTATATTTTGTAATTATGATGGTAACGCTAGTCTATATGCCACCATTCCAACTCTTTCTGTGATCTCATAAGGTCTGATAAATCGGGGGTTCAACTTCCCTTTACAACCAAATCTTAAAACCTTTTTCCATGAAGAAACTTTAAAAAAAACTTTATCACCCACAAAAAATTCAATATCTCGACGTTTCAAATTCGTGTATGATTTCTACCTTTCAAAAGTTTCTTTCAATTTGTTTTTGATCAATTTAACTGTATCTTCTGTTTCTTGAATCAATTTCAGGGCAGTGATCTTTCTTTCACTTAAATCCAACTAGCAAATAGGTGTTTTCCACCTTCGACTGTATAATGCTTAATACGAAGCCATTTGTATGCTCAACTGGAAACTATTATTATATATACAAATTCAGCTAATGGTAAATAATGTTCCTAGCCTGCTTCAAAGTTAATTACATAAGCTCGAAGCATACCCTCTAAAATTTGAATAACTCGCTCTAATTTTTCGTCCGTCTGTGGGTGAAATGTAGTGCTGAAATTAAGTTTTGTACCTAAATATTCATGTAACTATCTCTAGAATCTTGAGGTGCATCGGGGATCCCAATAAAAAATAATCACCATAGGTACAATGTGCAATCTAACTATTTCTCGAATGAATACCTCAACTAGCTTTGGAAGTGACCAGTGATTCTAACTACTAGAAAATAGGTTGATTTAATAAATCGATCAACAATAACCCAAATGACATTTATTTTACTCAGAGATAAAAATAACCCAATCACAAAATCAATTGTTATACGCTCCCATTTCCATTCAAGAATTGAGATAGGCTGAAGAAGTCTAAAGGGAACCTGATGCTCTGCCTTGACTCGCTGACAAGTCATACATTTGGCCACAAACTCGAATATCTCTCTTTTCATACCGAGCCAGCAATACATTTCCCATAAATCACGATACATTTTCGTTCCAGCAGGATGCATGGCAAAAAGTACTATCATGGGCTTCGCAAAGTATTAATTCCTTTAAACTGACAACGTATGAACACAAATTCAATTATGAAATCTCAAAAAACTGCGATCATCTATACTGAAATTTTTCGTCGTGCCCTAATGAACCATTTTCTTTTTCTCAGCTAACTTGATATCGACAAGCGATGTATATTTGATTTGTTCAACCAACAACGGCTTGATTTTCCATTCAGCCAACAAACTACCGTCACTACTAATACTGAGTTAAGCAAAAAACACCCACAACTCAACAACTGCTTTCCTGCTCAACACATCAGTTATGACATTAGCTTTCCCGAGATGATAATCAATAACACATTTGCAATCTTTCAAGAGTTCAGTCCAGTGACGTTGTTTCAAATTTAACTCCTTTTGGGTTAGGAGATATTTAAGACTTCTGTGATCAATATAAATATGACACTTATCACTGTACAAATAATGCCTCTAGATCTCTTTGTAAGTCGTGCATTAGATAGTTGCGTTCATGCGTTTTCAACTAGTGGGATGATATGCGATCACCTTTCCATCTTGCATTAAGACGCAATCCAAACCATTCAATGAGGCATCACTAAAGACCACAAAGTCTTTTCCCGATTTAGGCAAGGCTAAGATTGGTGCTTCAGTAAACATCAACTTCAAATTTTCGAAACTCTCCTGACATTGTACATTCTACATATACACCTTTTTGCAGCAATTTCGTCATTACATTCATGAAAATCCATCCACAAACCTCTGGTAATATATGGCCAAACCAAGAAAGTAGCAAATCTCTGACACATTTTTCAATGCTTTCCACTGTGTGATAGCCTCAATTTTCATTGGATCAACTCAGATCCCTTCTGTTGAAACAACATGTCCCAGAAATATGGCTTCAGATAACCATAATTCACATTTGTTGAGCTTCCCATAAAGTTATTTTTCCCGTAAAACTTGTAAAACAATTTTGAAATGCTTGTCGTGTTCAACTTTAGACTTTGAATAGATTAAGATGTCATCAATAAATAATACTGCAAACTAATCCAAATACGGTTGGAAAATGAGGTTCATAATGTTCATGAATGCAGGAGAAGCATTAGTCAGTTTGAAAGGCATAACCAGAAATTCATTGTGATCGTATTGATTTGATGTCAAATGTAGTAGTTATTTTAGGCTATTTTGCACTTGACAAATTTATTTTCTAGCACTTTTGTAATTAATTATTATATTTTTAGTATTAGTAGGTTAGAAACTAAAAGTTAATAAAATAAGTATTTTTACGCATTTTCTGTTATTTCAATGAGTGACTAATGAGCTATTTAACTGTATAGGATGTCAATTCAAGTCCAAGAATACAAGGAATGATGATTGGCCTGCGAGACAATGAGCCTGATAAGCCAACCAAGCTACCAAGGCCCATAACACATTTGACGTCGTGATAAGGAGACTTCCCCAAGGAAATTCATGGTGGCGACGTCGTGACGAGGAGACTTCATACACAAGTCAACTAGTGCACTTGAGTGCACTTCATTAATAGTTTTTCATAGATTAAGTGTGTAACATCCTACACCTGACTTGATCACCGAGTCCAAGCTACAATGTATCACATTCGTTGTCGGAGCAACTATAGTTAAATCACAATTTAATTATACAATATATACATATAATAATATCAATTGAATATAGGCGCCATCACATATCTCACACATTTACCAACTATGAGAATTATAATTTGCACTACTAGAATATAAAATACAACATTTAATTAGAACATCATTTAACTGTCGCAAAACCTAACCTATTAGGTACGTGCAAAATATAAATAAGGTTGGAAATAAACAAACACTGCAGAGATTGGGATTGTAGATTAAATGATGAGGTCGATGATCGAAAATTTTGAATTAAATCTAACTTGTGCATAGAGAAAACAAACTGTACGCTGAGTACAACACTTAGTGGTAATTCTATAATTTAAGTATGTAATATTAGCATTAATAATTCTACCCTAAGTAAACATGTATATCTATATACATCTATCTACCATATACTTGTAACTCGAAGTTACCAAGCTTCACATTTCATAATAAACATGTTCTTTGTATAGGACTGACATCAACTCATCCCTCTTCAATGTAATTTGCAGAGACATTTCATTGTACTTATAGTAATATTAATAATATTTAAACAAATTTCAATATCAAACATTCCCTTATCAGCCTTATTTCTAATTTACTACTTTGGATATCACCTATTTCATTCATTTCAACTAATACACAATAATTTCGGGTTTAGTACGAGTGTACAGAAGCTAAAAATACTAAGTTGAACTTGAAATAGGATCAAACTGTATAATTTTCAAATATTGCATAATAGGTATCGATACCCTTGTTAAGTACCGATGCCATTTTGGCATTCTGTTAGTTTTGAAAACACGATAATTTGGTAAAAGTACCAATACCTTAGTCCATGGTGTCGATACTTTTTCCCAGATGGCAAAAAAATACATTTTGGTACCTTTTATGACTAACCAAAGAGCAATTCAAATGGTACTTTAGGTATTCATCCAATCTGCATATAACCAGCTCAAAAACATATCAAAAGCTACAATTCAACCTTTCATCAATCAACCATACCAACATGTCTTATTTGGCATTCAAATCACAACTATTATACCTTCACCTAAGCAATACATACCAAGTGAATTATACCCAATTTCAATACTTGACAATTTCACCTATCAACCAAAAATTACAATAGACCATTCACAAGCAATTCAAACCATAGGTCATCAACTTGGTTCTTTGCCAAACTTATAAATCTATGTAAATACCAACTGCTCAAACATGACATAACCTTAATTTATACTTATAACACATTACAAACCTGCATATACCAATTCAAAATATACCAAAACCACCTCAATACCAACAATTATCCATTCAATCAAACATATATACTTCATAAAGATATCCAAACATACCAATTAACTTGTAAATTCTAAATAGTCTCATTTACATTTCGATACAATCCCTTTTCAATGTTATATATATAAATCTTTAACCAATTAATAGATAATTTTAATACCAATTCACATTTCAATCATCAAGTCACATACAATGAAAGGCATTCAAATATTGCCCAAAACATGCCATTGTTCACTATATACTAACAAACCATCTACCAACATCTAACAATATTCAAAGTATCTTGACTTCAAATGTAAATCTTACAAAACATAATTACATGTCTTATAAAATTCAGTTCAATATTTCAAACATAACAAGGTATAGGGACTCAACTAGGTACATGCTTTATGATATACTATCACAATTCATATCTAACTTCGTGTATCAATTAAATCATACAACTTTCTATTCTATTCTATTCAATTTAGTCCTTGTCTCGATATTCACTTCACCCTTAGCATTTTCAGCTCAATTTCCATTAATATTTTACCTTAGTCTTATATAATGTAATATATCATGAATATGCGTTAACTAAAATTAGTTTCGAATCATAAAAATACAAACTGAAAGCTTGCGTCACCCATCATCAACTCTCACCTTCCCTTTCCCTTTCAATGATCTTGTGTCATTTTTAGCTACGAATAATATTTTAGTAACAATATAATATCAAATTCTATTCAAATCAGATTCAATTTCAAGGTCATACAAATTTTGAAAATTATTCAATTTAATCATATATCTAAATAATCAATCAAATTCATATCAATCCTATTAGATCATTCATGATAAAATATTAATTCATTAAATATCTCAAATTTCAATTCATCAAATTCAATATATCAATCAATTTATCATTTCTTTACGATTTAGTCCATATCACACCCTTTTGTACCAAATTGTAAATAATTCAAATTACAACCACACAAAACAATTTCATAATTCAAGAATATGTTACAACTATAGATAACCATACCATATGAACTTACTTGGTTAAAATAGTAAACATGTTGAAACTTTAAGGACTATTCAATAATTTTGTATTTTCTCCAATTATTTCGATTTGGTCCAATTTTCGATCTATACAATTATTTCATTCAATTTATCAATTCCACACATCTTATATCATCCTATCATGTGCATGAAGCAGTTTGATTTCATTATCAAATGCCCTCTAAAATGTTATATTTTATTCAATTTAGTCCCTAAAATCGAAATAGTTAAAATTTTCAAATTTGAGCCTCGATTTTGAAACCAATCTCAATTTCATCATTCTATAGCCCACTACTATCCATAATTATAGAATTTTCATACCAATTTTGAAATATTTACACTTTAGTCCTTATGTTCAAAACTAACAACTCTTACTTTACAAACTACTCCTTTTTCATATCTAGGATTTAAATCTATCCATTTAACACCAAAAGCTTCAAGATTTAACAATGAAAATATTTATAAACTTTAACAGTTTCAAAAATTAGCACACGTGGTAGCTAAATTAAGCTCCTAGAACCTTAAAAATATAAAAATTATAAGAAAAAGACTAAATTGCACTAACCAATTAATAGTTTGAACCCTAAAATTTTTTGCCCATAACTATGGCTTCCTCCTTTCTTAAAATCATGCTTGAAAAGTTGGAGAAGATAATGTCTTTCTCTTTCTTTCCATTATCAAACTTTTATTACATATGTTTTTATTTTATTTTAATTATAATTTAATTTTTATCACATTTTCTACCTATTACGATTTTTTTTACTTGTATAATACAAATAAAAAATTTTAAATACTGAAATGGTATGTCAATACCATTATTTATCAAAATGGTATGTTTGAAGCAGTAACAAGGGGTGGAGGGAAAGAGATGGGCGGAACCCATGATTTTTTTGACACACTTATTGAATCATTATTACAAAATGATGTGTGTTTAAAAAAATTGTTTTTTAAGGGTGGAGGGAGAGAGATTGCACTAGTCTTTTCTGGTGCAAAAATACAATTTGACTTGTGGAGGATGAGAGAGAGGCGGCATCAAATTAAAATGTGATTACCTAAAATATTCAGGGACCTAATATGTAAATTTTTCATTTTAATTGACTACTAAAAAGAAACTTTTAAGGTGTCGCCTGAGAGTGTGGCGGCACCAAACTTTAAAAAGGTTAAATTACTTTGTGAGCCCTTCTTATTTACTATTTTGTTTTATTCTCTTCCAACACAAAAAATAGAGAGGTTTATTACCAATTAGCTCAAAAAGTTTTTCTACCAAAAAGTATTTTTATAAAAAAATCCAATTCCAGCTGGAAATATATTTTATTTATTTTATGAAAAATGATTTTTTTTTGTTCAAATAATTGTTGGGATAAAATAAAATAATAAATTCTTACTTGGAATTAGAGGATATTTTTTAATTGATTGTTCTATCACATTGTGATAATTTACATCGTTGAATGGGCCCATACGAAAACAATTAGATGATGACAAAATTATCAAAGATTGGGATTCCTTATTTCTGTTCAAGAGCATATGAATAGTTCCGTGATTTTGGCTAAACAATTGTTGAATCATTGCGTTGGAATAAATGGAATAAAACGGATTTTTATTGGTACAATCTGACCGATTATCAGAAATCAATTCTGAACCTGACAGATCATTTCTTTTTCTGATATAAAAAATATGATAGTTCACTAAGCCGATTTTTAGGAAATCTCAAATCAGACTAGTTGTCCTTACTTCAACAAAGGAAGCACAAACCTCTTTGGTGGAAGAACTTTTGTTGTCTTGGTCCCAACTCAACACTATACAAGTCTGAACTAGTTAAATACTTGTGTCAGAAATTCTCCGAGTCGGTTTGCCATTTCCATAAAGGATATAATTGATAGCTCAAAGTTGCATATTATCTTTTTTCCCAAAATAGATCCTGGGGGAAGAGTGTTGCTAAATTTAGACCATCCGATATTTCATATAATAATTTTTTAAAAAAATTATTTGAACAGTGGAATAAAATAATTTAAACAAAACAAATTATTTGAAAAAAACAAATTATTTTTTGAAAAATAAATAAAATTTATTTTCAGTTGGAATCAAATTTTTTTTAAAATACTTTTTGGTAGAAAAAGCTTTTTGAGGTAATTGGCAATATGCCTCTCTATTTTTTGTGTTGATAGAGAATAAAAGAAAATAGAAAATAAGAAGGGTTTATAAAACAATTTAACCTTTTTGAAGTTTGGGATCGCACCCTAAAAGTTTTTTTTAGCAGTCAATTAAAATGACAAATTTACATATTAGGCCCCTGAATATTTTAGGTTATCACATTTCAGTCTGGTGCCGCATCTCTCTCATCCTCCACCAGTGAAACCGTATTTTTGCACTAGACTGGTGCCGCCCATCTCTCCCCCTCCACCCTTAAAAAATATTTTTTTTGAACGCACATTATGTTGTAATAATGATTCAATGAGTATGTCAGAAAAATTACAGGTGCCGCCCATCTCTGTCCCTCCACCCCTTGTTATTCGTTTCAAACATACCATTTTAGTAAATAATATTATTTACATACTATTTCAATATTTAATTTTTTATATTTGCATTATACAGGTAAAACAGCCACCTACTATCACTACCGTCGACTCAAATGAATAGTGGTATAATTTCTATTTTAGGCCTTAGTCAATTACTATTTATTATAAATTCCTAGAAATTAAACTTTCATCGTCTTTACAATTTAATCCCTACACTTTAATTAATCACACTTTTGATAAAATTATCTATCCAAATTTTAATTCACCTATTATATAACTCCGTAAATATTAATAAAAATATTTATGGACCTAGTTTACGGAAACGATGTCTCGATACCTTATTTTCTAACATTGCTGACTTTAGGGTCAAAACACTTACACCTTAACTAACTACTCAATTAACAAATTCGTCAGACCAAAATTTAATATGACACTATAATTAACTCGTAAATATTAATTAATAATATTTATAAACTTAATCATTAGAAAATGAGATTACGAAACCATTATTTTCAACATCATTGACTTTCGAGTCGTTACAAAATGACAGATTTTGCAAAAATTAAAACCCACTAATTTTTATTTTCATAAGTTTCCAGTGAATGTAAACTGAAAAGTCTTACTTTAAAAATAATTTAGAAAAGCCTAATTAAATAATTAATTTAAAAATTATAATATTCAAATTAAAAAAACCCTCACGTTACACCCATGTCATCGAGCAGAACCAGAGAAACCAAAGTGGCCTCTGTTATCTTGTCTTCTATTAAATCGTCTAGTTCCTTCCGTTATTGCTCGTCAGTTGGTTTAATCATGTCAGATGCGTCCCTAGCTAGCCTACCTCAACCTTTGCAGCGAAACAAAAAAGACACCAACAATGATTGAGTACATGGTACGACCCTTTAGCTTTAATTGATCCTTCTGTGTTGGATCATCATTGGTCTCTGATCACATTATATAGGAGACTAGTATAAAAGTCATCAACGTCATGTCAGTCAAACAACAAACAATATAAAATGAGAGTAGATTTTGCTAAAAAGTTCGACATAAGTCAAATTACTTTCCATTTTTCTTACAAAAAATTTGGTTTCAAAGATGTAATTTTCTAAGATTTTAAAATTTAAAATTATGATATATTTTCATGTGAAATAGATCTATTAATTTGTATTTGAATTGGAATTTAAAATTTGTATTTGATTAATCAAAATTTAAATATAATTTAATTTTATTTGAACTCAAAATTGATGAGAATAAATAACTTGAAATGATTAAAATTTATTATGATACTATAAAAAATTCTAATAAAATCATCTACCCAAATTTGAAACATTTAAATTTAAGTTAATTTGATCCACTCGCTTAATTGATTGATGAGATTTTATATTATCAATCTCCAAAAGGAAGATTTTGAAGAATGATATTGATAAAAATGGTTGGTTCATACCATATAAAATAACACCGTTGATAAGCATTTTTGTACTTACAATTTAACAAGAGAATCAGTTTTTCAGTAAAAGAGAAGGTTTTTAAGCTTCATACATTGATGTCAATGGCAGTAATTTACAAAAAAAAAAAATGAAATGAAGAACAAGAAGGGAATTCCTCCATTGAAGGAAATTTCAAGTCTTTGTTTTCCAAGAGCCTTCTATATTGCATATATACCTTCTCCTTAATGCACCTCCAAGCACTACTTTGATAAATCATATGTTTTAGAGTAGCCAAATTGCTCCATCTCCCAACTCAAATTTGAAGCAACACTTTCATGGCAGGGGACATATTCCTGCTGTTGACACCATTTTTTGGATTGAAAACGGGGTCGACTTGGGTTTTGGAAAATGAAAACGAAAAGGGGAGTCGCCACCGATCCTTTTTGATGAGGTGTGATCGGATCACCTCGAAAAGTGATTGTTTTTAATAAAATGATTTGATTTTATTAAAACAACAAGTTTGGTCCACGAAATTTAGAAAAACGGGTTCGGGAGTCGGTTACGCACGAGGAAGGATTAGCACCCTCGATACGCCCAAAATTGGGACCTAGTTGATTATTTAATGTCTTAGTGTCGAAAAGCTGAAAACTTTAAAAAAATTCAAAATACGATCCTTAAAAAAAAATTCGAATGGCATGGATTAAAAGTCAAGAGGATATTTAGCAATTTGGCTAAACGTGAAATCGAAACCCAGCACCTTAGGGCATGTTTCTCGAATTTCCAAACGCAAAACATTGCCTTATTTTTGAAAAGTTTTTAAAAGGATATTTGGCTATTTGGTCGAACGAGAAATCGAAACCTAGTACCTTAGGGCACGTTCCTCGAATTTCCAAACGCAAAATATTGCCTTATTTTGAAAATTTTTGAAAAGGATAATAAGTCATTTGGTGGAACGAGAAATCCAAACCCAGTACCTTAGGGCACGTTCTCCAAACGCAAAACATTGCCTTATTTTTGAAAAGTTTTTAAAAGGATATTTAGCTATTTGGTCGAACTAGAAATCGAAACCCAGTACCTTAGGGCACGTTCCTCGAATTTCCAAACGCAAAATATTGCCTTATTTTGAAAATTTTTGAAAAGGATATTAAGTCATTTGGTCGAACGAGAAATCGAAACCCAGTACCTTAGGGCATGTTTTCTCGAATTTCCAAACGCAAAACATTGCCTTATTTTGAAATATATTTTTTAAGGATATTAATATGCATAACAAAATGTTAATGAATGCAATAATGTGAGCATAAGTAATACGAACAACAATAGTAAAATACGATAAATAAAAAGGATAAATCGACAACATGCAAAATAATAAGAAATAAACAAATAAAACTAAAGCATAAAAAGATAATAATAATGGACATGTAAATAAAACAAATAAATGAGAAAAATGAATAAAATTATAAAATATATGAAAATGTAGGTATGAATTTAAAAATTTTAAGATAAAAAAATATGTAGGTATATAAATATATAATGAAAATATGTATGTCTACACGTATATATATATATATGTATGTATAAGAATCATAGAGTATAAAACATATAAGTATGTACATTTAAATTCAAAACATGTATGTATATATGTATGTAAATTATAAATTAAAATACATAGGGATATGTATATATAAATACAAATATGCATAACTTTATAAATATATATGTATATAAATTATAAAATACGAAAACATAAGTATGTATATATATGAATAAAAAACGTGTGTATATATATATTACATATAGACAAAATAGATATGAGAATATATATTATAAAACAATGTAAGTATGTATATACATGTATATATAAAGTTATGAAATATATAAAATATAAAGATAGGTATATATGTATATGAATTAAAATATATAGATATATATATATGTACGTATATGTATGTAAAAAAGTGAAACATAAAAATATGTATTTATAATAAAAAAATATAAGTATATATTATAAAATGTATTTGTATATATATTATAATAATACAATAATAATAATAGTGCTAACTTAATTGGTCTAATAAAAATAGAAAATGACTAAAATAATAATAATAACAACATTTGGGGCGAAATCGAAAACAAAATAAAAGGGAAGGAATGATTTGAATGCGCGAATAAAATAGAGGGACTGGAAGGGAAAATTTCCCTTCTCCTCTAAAACGTACAACTTCATTGAGGACCAAATAGAGAGAAAAATGAAATTTTGTGGCAAAATTGAAAAATAAAAATAAAATAGGACCCAATCGTAAACAGCCTCAAAAGCAGAAGGATCAGGAGCGCAAATAACCCCTTTTATCCAGAAACACGCGGATCCTAGGCGGTTCGGGTCGGGTCAGTTCGATCCATGTCAAAACGGCGCCGTTTTGGTGCCTGAAAAGGCTGCCCAAAATGACATCGTTTTGGAAGCCTATTTAAACTAATTTTTTTTCAAAATTTTCATTATTCCCTTCTTCTTCAGAAAAAAAACAAAAAAACTTCTCTCAAGTCTCTCTCCCTTTTCCAGACGTCGGTCAGAGGTCAGGCCACCGGCCGCCGGTCGTCGGCGCCGCCGTGCACTGCGGCAGGGAGACCAAAAGTCTCCCCTTTTTTCACTGAATCGTCTCCTCGGCCTTCTGAGCGCTCCGGGGACGACCAAAAAGGTAAAAAAAAGAGCTTCCTCTTTTATTTTTTTTTGTTTCGAAATAAAATAAAAATAAAATAAAATAAACTGAAAAGAAAAAAAAACAACCTTTTTTATTTCTTTTTTCTTCAAATCTCGCAAAGAGTTACAAAAGAGATCTTTTTTTTAAAAGACCAGATCGGTTTTCCCCCTTACAATCTGTTCAAAAATGGCTTTATAGCCGAAAAATACAAGGCCCTCCCCATTACTTTTCAACTTGTTTCTTTTTTTGTTGTTTGTCTGCTTTGTTGTGTTGTCTTTTCATTTTACAGGGCAGTTGGAGCAGGTGGGCAGAGATGCGGCGCTGGTCAGAGCGTGGCGGTGGCAGGAGTGCCACTTGCAATGATGTGACGGCGGCGGCACTAGGGTTTCAGAAAAGCTGAAACCCTAGTTTGACTCCTTGTTGGGTTTGGGGTTATTTGGGCTTAGTCTTTTATTCTGGGCCCCCGGTTGTAATTGGGTTTTGGGTAGATTGGGCTGAAATGGGTTAGGTCAAAATGGGTCTGTACAGCTGCCCCTCTTTGCTCGTTGTCGTGTAACGATAACAGAGCAAAGACTAAGAAAGACCCATTTTGCCCGGCCTCACTGATTCTTGACTTGTTCTGGTGCTTCTCTCCTTTAAGTAGCTTCATTCCAGTCCACTATGCTTTGTTGCTTCGATCCACTTCACTGCTCTTTAGAAAGATGCGTCTTGTAGCTTCAATCCACTCTGTTGCAACTTCAGGGGGATAGGATTACTAGCTTCAATCTATTCCACTGTAATCTCAGGGAGATAAGATCTCTGGCTTCAATCTGATGTGATCTACTCTACTGTAACTTCAGAGAGATAAGATCCTTTGTTTTAATCCGCTCCACTGTAATCTCAGGGAGATAGGATTACTAGCTTCAATCTGCTCCGCTGTAATCTCAGGGAGATAAGACCTGATACGATCTTCTCTACTGTAACTTCAGAGAGATAAGATCATTTATTTTAATTCACTCCACTGTAATCTCAGGGAGATAGGATTACTAACTTCAATCTGCTCCGCTGTAATCTCAGGGAGATAAGATCTAACACGATCTACTCTACTGTAACTTCAGAGAGATAAGATCCTTTATTTTAATCCGCTCCACTATAATCTCAGGGAGATAGGATTACTAGCTTCAATCTGCTCCGCTGTAATCTCAGGGAGATAAGATCTAAAATTCTTCGGTCTGTTCCACTGTAATCTCAGGGAAATAAAACCTGACACGATCTACTCTGCTGTAGCTTCAGAGAGATAAGATCCTTCATTTTAATCCACTCCACTGTAATCTCAGGGAGATAGGATTACTAACTTCAATCTGCTCCGCTGTAATCTCAGGGAGGTAAGATCTGACACGATCTTCAACCAGCTCCACTACAACCGAGAGAGGCAAGGTTTGTGTCTTCGATCTGCTTCGCTGTCAACGTAGGAAGGCATGATCTTTTATCTTTAGTTTTCTCCGCTGTTATTACAGGAAGGCAAAACTGGTTTCTTCGATCTGCTTCGCCGTCAATACAGGAAGGCAAGATCTGCTATCCTTAACCAGCTCTACTGCAACCGATAGAGGCAAGGCTTTGTTTTTGATCTGCTTCGATGTTAATGCAGGAAGGCAAGATCTGTTGCTTTAACCAGCTCCATCGACCTGCTTCACTGTCAATGCAGGAAGGCAAGATCTTTTGTCTTCAACCAGCTCCATCACAACCGAGAGAGGCAAGGTTTCTGTCTTCAACCTACTTCGCTGTCAATGCAGGAAGGCAAGATCTTTTGTCTTCAACCAGCTCCATCACAACCGAGAGAGGCAAGGTTTGTGTCTTCGACCTGCTTCGCTGTCGATGCAGAAATGCAAGATCTTTTGTTTTCAACCAGCTCCATCACAATTGAGAGAGGCAAGGTTTATGTCTTCGGCCTGCTTCGCTGTCAATGCAGGAAGGCAAGATCTTTTGTCTTCAACCAGCTCCATCACAACCGAGAGAGGCAAGGTTTGTGTCTTCGACCTGCTTCGCTGTCAATACAGGAAGGCAAGATCTTTTGTCTTCAACCAGCTCCATCACAATCGAGAGAGGCAAGGTTTGTGTCTTCGACCTGCTTCGCTGTTAATACTAGAAGGCAAGATCTGCAACTTCATTGATCTGTTCTCTGGGGAACATGACCTGTATGTTCTATTTTATGAACCTATTTGTGCTTAGTGATTAGGATGACATGATCTGAATGAATCAAATGCTCCTAATTAGATGTGTATGAATGACATTTGAATGAATGCAAAATGTCATGAAAATGATTCCTTAATGCTTAGGTTATCATCACACAAAAGCTTATTAAGGCTTTATCACTGACGTGCTACACCGCCTTCTTGCTCGGCTAGCATATCCAAAGAAACACTTAATCTGATTGCCCCCCACTGGGAACGTCAAGCCCAAAAATTTACCTGGGCCTCACCAAATAACAAGCCCAAAAATTTAAAACCTACCCAAGCCCAATTACAAAACCCATTACCCAAAACACAAATCAGAAAAAAAGAAACCCTAACCCTAGGTGCGCCGCACCTAGGGCCTTCTGACATTGCCGCCACAACTGCCACCACCGACTCACCCCACTTGCGCCGCACTGTCCCATCGCCACCTGCTCCACCTGCAAACAATAAAGAAAAACCACAACAACAAGCAATAGGGGGTTTTTGTTTTTTATTTTTTTTGGTATAAAACCGATGAAAAATAGATTGTAAAGGGGGGCGATCTTTATGTTTGTAAAATAGAGGGTTCTCTCTTTCACGATTTGAAGAAATAAAAGCAAAAAAAAAACAGATTCGAAAAACCCTTCTTCGGTATAATCTCTACTTTTTCTTTATTTTTCTTTCTTTCGTTTGCAATCGTTTTTTTTATATTTATATTTTTCTTTTATTTTTAAACAACGTATAAACAAAGAAAAAAGCAAAAAATAAAATAAAATACCTTTTAAATTTTCGCCACCGGCGGCGACGAGGTGGCCCTGTTCGCCGGTTTCTGGGCTCTGGCCGGATGCTTGAGAGAAAAAAAATGAATGGTTTTGAGTTTTTTTTAAAGAATGGCTGCTAATGAGTTATTTGAAAAAAATTTAATTTAAATAAGGGTGCAAAACGGCGCCGTTTCGAGCTAGGGTTAACAGGCTCCAAAACGACGCCGTTTAGCTCCTGACCCATGACCCGACCCGCCTACCCAAAGGGGATCCGCGTGTTTTTGATGGAAGGGCTAATTTCACGTTTAGCCCTTTCGCTTTTTAATGCTTTTAAAATTAGGTTCTTTTAATCTTTCGAATTTTGCCTTGAAATTTTTTTGTGTTTTCAATTTAACCCTAACCCGAACTACGTCGTTTTAAAGGAAGGGCAATTTGCTTTTCTGGTCCCTCCATGTTTTGTGCACGTTCAGAGCAGTCCCGCCCTTTTTGTTTATTTGCGTTTTGAACCCCCGAATCTTGTTTTAATGTTTAATCTAATCCTTTTGCTATTTTGTTTATTTTCCTAACAAATTTCATATTATTATTATTATTATTATTATTATTACTTTTATATATATATATATATACGTATTTTTACATATATATATATTTGTTACTTTTTATATAATTTTTATATATACTTATTTACATATTTTTTATTTTTTATTTTCATGAATACATACACATACTTATATGTTTTTTTATTTAGGTATATATTTCCATATAATTTACATATACATACAAACTCATATTTTTATATATTTTATAATTCATAAATGTACATATTTGTATACTTTATAGCTTAAAACTATCTATATATATCTATATGCATTTTATAAATACATGTATATAAAACATACTTTTATACATCTTTTATAATATATATACGCATATGTGTATGCATTTGCTTGCTTACATGTTTATTTACAATAATTTTAAAATGTATTCATATATATGTATCCTTTTTACATTTACATTATCTTATTTATTTCTTTTTGTTTATTTCTTTATTTGTATTCATATTATTTAGAATGAAGGCTTTAATATTATTGTTTGCATGTTTGCCATGGTGTATTATATTATTTTGTCTTTTTATTTATTTTATAGCCTTTGTTTTTATGTTACTTACATTATCATCTTTATCATTGTTTTACATCCATTTTCACTTGGGTTTGTCAAAAAAAATGAAAAATTTTAAATATAAGTAATATTCGGTATTTTGGATCTTCGAGAGAATCGAGCCCTAACGTATTGGGTTTCGATTTTCTTTGTTGAATCAAAATAATCGAGATTACTCTTTTAAAAATGATAAAAAGTTCGTTATCGAGAATTCAATATATTGTGTCCTAACGCATTGTATGTGACATGTTGTTTTCTCGAAACGAGGATTTTTCGAAATAAATATAATATTCAATGTTTAATATTTTGATAAATTGTGCCCTAACGTATTGGGTTGCGATTTCTTCATTTGATTTAAACAATTGAATATTTTTTAAACTTTATTACACGAATCTTTTCAAACTGAAGTTTTAAACGATATCGAGAATTAAAAAAGGATTGTGTCTTAACTTACTGGTCGTGATCCCTTTTTTATCCAAGATAGTTAAATGTCTTTTGAACAAGCATTTTCATTCGCGTATCGGGAATTCGAGACATTGTGTCCTAACTTACTGGATATGATTATCTTTCTCGAATAACGTGAAACATGCCCTTTTCCTGAAAATTTTCAACTTTTTAATACAAGGATCGTATTTTTAAATTCTTCAAAGTTTTCACTCTTCGACACTAAGACATTAAGTAATCAACTAGGTACCAATTTTGGGCGTATCGAGGGTGCTAATCCTTCCTCGTGCGTAATCGACTCCCGAACCCGTTTTTCTGAATTTCGTGGACCAAACTTGTTGTTTTAATAAAATCAAACCGTTTTCGAGGTGATCCAATCACACCTCATAAAAAAAAAGATTGGTGGTGACTCCCATTTTCGTTTTCAAAATTCAAGTCAACCCCGTTTTTCATCCAAAAAATGGTGTCAACACCTGCAATATTAAGCATACATGAAAAAACAAGCCATTAATTGTAAAAACACTTCCATCATCAAATAATACACCAAATATACACTTTTTCACATGATACAATCAACTATGGCTCCTTATAAAGTTTCTTTAATTTATACCTCCAATTTCTTTACCAACTTTTTAGCTGTGGGTGCAGATACAATGATTTGGCGTGCACTGGGACTAATAAATCCCTCTTCCACAGCTTTATCAATGAAAGAAAGCAGCGAGTTATAGTATCCATCAACATTCAGCAACCCAACCTTAAAAGATAGTGGAAAATTTTGAATTATTGAATTTCAAGTTCATGGATGATTATCAGTTTATGAGGGATCATCAACATATACAAGGAAAAGAAAAAAAAAAAGGGACATACTGGTTTATCATGTATTCCAAGCTGAGCCCAAGCAATCACTTCAAGCAGTTCTTCAAGAGTTCCATAACCACCTGCATGTATTTCAAATGAGTTTTATGCATCGTTTATACTTTTGCAACCAAATCATGTGACTGCCAAAAGGGGAGAACCTATATGGTGTTTATGTTAATTAGGTTTGTGCGTAAGTGTTGAATATGGGTGTATGTTTGAGCGACTAAGTTCACTATTTTCCAAGATTTCCATGTATTTAGATGGTACTTCAGGAAAAATAAAGAATCAGTTGAATATAAGACCTAACCACTGATGCCTTTGATAGTAGAAAACGATCATGTCACTGTACAGAACAACATTTGTTGGTGCCAAACATGATTCAAAGACAGGAATAACACAAGGGCATTCAAAAGCTATGACATCTATGATTCTATTTATCCAATCAAATTCAATAAAGGAAAAGAAAAAGGCGACATAATAATATTAAAACTACTGGATTTAAGGTTAGATTTAATTATTAACTTCAATATTATGAAAGGTAACTGAGATGAACTCTAGCCATTATGAGGATTATCAACTGCCTGTCATTTGATGATGGCCATGGTTCTTTATCATTTATGGCATGCACAACAAGGAGGTTTCTTTGATTATCATTTACCCTAGCTTTTTCTCCACATTCCCAAAACAAGGCATTTATTGTTCTTCCAATCTTTATGAGGCAAAAAGCTCTGTGCCTACTCATTCATATCATAATGGCTCTCATTTTACATTATCATCACCTTATAAGTTTTTTTTTATCCTTTCGATTTTTCATTTTCTTTTGGCAAGTAACACGCAAAGGACAAATCCTCTTAAGAATAAAATGACTGACTTCCCCTTGCAGCATATCTTCCTCTCTCCCCCTTTTTAATTTGGAATCAACTTTTAACTTTACTCGAATTCAGGTGTTAGTATTAGATAAGAGTATATGCTATATGATTAAACTTTTCCCAAGTATTTTTTTTGGTATATTTAGAGGGTTTTATTTTTTATATTTGAAATAATGCGGACATAAATAGCTGGAGCAACATAAACAAATAGTATCCAAAGTTTGCTAAAAGGAGTAGTGATACGGGGTTGCACGCGGACCAAGATTAAGTTGCCAAGTCACGAGAAACTCCTACGAAAACCCTAAACAATTAGATCTGAAACGAAACAGAAAATTAAAAGATTAGATTTTTGAATTTTCAGATCTGAAATAAAATCCCCAAAACAGTAAATAATCAAATTGAGAATAGAAATAAGTGTTAATAAGGAATCTTGAAACCCTAGAGGAGATTGCGATTCTGCCCAATTGAACACTAAGATAGTTTTCCCAAATTTCGACAACTGATTTCACCCAAAAGAGTATGGAAGAACCCTAGAAATTGGGGATTTTTTGAATGATTCCTTAAGATAGAAAAAGGCGAAAACACAATAAAAACAGAAAATAAATTAGATAAAGATTCAAAGACAAGCGAAATAAAGAAAGAATTGACAAGAAGAAATTAAAAGATAAGTCCTAAGAAGCCTTGAAATCCCGAAAGATCTCACAACTCCTTCAAACGGCTCTAATCTCCTCCAAAGAATATCAATGGCAAGAAGAAGGTTGAAGATGGCTCCCACAATCAAAAGATTGTTAAAACAACTTCTAAAGAAAACTCAAGAGAAAATTCTTGGAGAACTCAAAGAGAATTTTCACTCAAATCAAATCTGAAATTTTCAATGTAATTGTAATGTAATGTAGGGTGGTGGCCAAGCCATATAAATAGGCCTTTCAAATGTTTTCCTAATTTAATTAGAACACTAAAACTAAAACTAAAAAAACTCCTAATTATTTTAATATGGAAATTCGCCAAGGGTCTTTTATTTGGGACTCTTGGACTGAATATAAAATTTAAACTAAGTAAAATAAATAAATAAATAAATAAAATAAAACTTTACAACTTGGGCCACTTTGACAATTTGGCCGATTTTCAACTAAGTATGGGTGGATTTCTTGATTGGGCTTGAATCTTCTTATTGGGCCTTGCCCTCAAGAATTTGGGCTTGTGATCCATCTCCTACCGAAATTGAATCGTTGATGCTCGTAACGGAGATCCAATGCGCTTTGGCTGCAAGATTTGGTGTCTTGGACCAAGATTCCCAATATTTGAAATCTTGATTTTCCCTTTCTTTTGTGTACGCATCTAAGGTCTTGCTAACAAACTCCTGGATGGTCCCATTTAGTTTGGAACGCATTTGTCGGGCCTTTGATCTCGTAACAAGTAGCCTTTGAAAGAGGTTATTAAGATCCCCTTTTACATGCAGGTGCTAGTTGGCAAACACTTTTTAGTGAAAGTTTTAAGGATGTCCTTACACTCTTTAAATATGGTAAGGGGCAGAGAACTGTAACACCAGAGACTTTGGGAATACATCAGAGGAGGAAAAGATAAAGGCATACTAACCAAGGAAAAAGTTGTTCAGCAGGTCTAATTTTCAGTGTAAGACATTGATAGGTCAAGAACTAGGGTTTGAAGGGTTAATCTGTAATCATGGCCTTGGTGTCTGTGTGGTAAGTGAAGACTCAAAAGTTATGATAATTTCTAGCATCAAATAGTTGCTTTCACAGCAAATAGCAAATTCCAAAGATAGCTAATAATATCAAACTATAACAGCCATGTGTGTTTACACCAAATAAGCAAGTCCCCGAGTGTACCAAAACATGATGATCAATTTGCATGCTAAAATTGAAGTAAAAAGCACCAGATAGCTTCAGGTTTTATTGATTTTGCCTTTGATATATTGGTGTAAACTGGTTGATACTAACCTGGTAAGGCCATGAAAGCATCTGAATGCTTAGCCATCTCTGCCTTCCTTTGATGCATATCTGCAACAGCCTTCACTTCCCCTACTGTTTCACCAGTTAACTGCAAAGTTCCATAGAAAACAAATAAGAATATTGAAATCTGGAGAGAGAGAGAGAGAGAGAGAGAGAGAGAGAGAGAGAGAAATTCGGAGTATTGTGCAGTGAAGCAATGATGAGAGGCGCAGGAATAGTGGACTTATTGTAAAGGACTTCACTGACTGAGCATTGTCCCTATCCAATACGTGTTTTTGAACAAAGAAAAAAGAAGAAAAAAATTCCCAAAAAAGGCCAACAAGGAAAAAACCGATATTATATTATGATCCCATTGCAGAAAATGGAAAAGGTAAAGTGGCAAGTTGCAACCATGCCAGTAATATTGTGGCTTAGGCTTATCAAGTATCAAATCTTCTTCTAATAACCAGAAAATATGTAGAAAACCAAACAGGAAATATTATAAAATTAGTAGTAGAATAGAATAGAGAAAAGTTTGACTAATCAAAGTGGTAGAACAGAGAGGAAACCAGAAGAAGCAAAAGCAAAGACAGAAAACAATATTTGAAAAGAAAGAAAAAAAAAAGTGTAGTTAAAAAGAAATGAACAATAAAAACTAATACCATGGATAGTTAAAAGATTATGAAAAACTTGTAGGCCATTCTTGTTTCCTTTTCAATTTAAATAAGAAAAGTTCGAGGACTTTTATTGTTCACTGGCTGTAGCCTGTAGCAGACATACCTCTCGAGGCATGAGCGTCTTGGGAATAACTCTGCGGTGAAAGAGAGACAGTAACATGACAAAAAGTCAGTTGTAATGGAACCCAAAACTAAGAACAGTTATGCAATGAGGAAGACAAATTATCTGTAAGAAAACAACGCTACTTCAATGAATTTGCTTCTTAAAGCATGTTGGAATATTGTCTTAGAAAATGGGAAAAATTAGACATTACCCAATGACATGGCGACCACCATCACGAACAGCTTGTGAAACCAGACCCATCAAACCTATGCTACCTCCTCCATAGACCAAATCAATGTTCCTTGAAACCTGCAAAAGGATAGAAACAAGTCTTAAAATGAGAGACTTTTTTGAGTACTAAAAGGAAGAATGTTAAAGAAAGGAATGAGACTACGATTCAAAGTTCAAGCATGTTATCTTCAATGAACTCATTTGAAAAAAGTGATGTTTCTTCAGAGTACATTCATAAGACTACCTACAACAAGATTGAAAAGAATGGTGGTTTTTTTTTTTTTGTTCATTCAACACACTCGTACTTGTTTGTACACTAAAAGTTCCAAACTTTGAATAACTCGACGTGATGGGGTTCCAGAGAAGAATGGTGCCCTTCTTTTCTTCCTCTTGGATATGCATTAAGAAAATGAAAGAGAGAGAGGGATAAGAACTTGTGGGACTTTGAAAATGGCAGATACCATAAACCAACCCACAAACAAGTTACAGACACTACATGAAACGAGGTTTAAAACTTTAAGCAACTTTCGAAATATTCTTGCAGAGCCCATCTCCTCCATATTAGTTAAAAAACATGTTTCCAAATACAAACAAAATCAAAACAAGTTTCATTTGCTGTAAAAGACCACAAGTTACAGAGGGGGAAAACCAGCGCTTTTTGCAAACTACCAATTCTCTTCCAAGCTCTATAGCAGCATCCTGATAGCTACTCTTCTTGCCTTGGCTACTTCCACAGAACACACAAATCCTCCTAAATTTGGACTGCTGTGTTTCATTCTCCATCTCCATGAACTATATCACAAGCTTATTTCTTTCTTTATACTTCTTATTCTTAGAAAATTGAAAACAAAGGGTGGCTAAAGTAATGCAAGAATATCCCTTTTTATCTTATTCTCTTTTCTTCCCAAATTATACACACATCAATGGTGAAAACAAGGCAAGGTTGCAAAGCAAAAGAGGCTTAAAAGTTTTCTTTCTTGACGACTACTACTTCTATTTTATAGACAGCATTCCCTTCATGCGTATATAAATTATACCTTGCCACACGTGAGTGCCCTCATAGCGCGCTTATTCTCACACACACAGCTGGTCTTGACACGTGTGGACCGTTTATTTGTTCTAGTTTTCATTATATTTTCCAAGCTCTTTTTGTCTTTTTTTAACAAAAATTCATGGTAACTGAAACAAAACATAAGACTATCTTTGGACAAGTAGCACCTAATGAAATGCTGCTTCCCTTGTCTTCCCAGAGTCCAACTACAAGTTGTGACCTTGTTTGTGAAACATATTATTTGTAAAATATTAATAATTTTATGAATATATAAACACAAAAAATATTATTGTAGAGTTTATTTTACATGTTACAAAGGCGAAAGGGGGAGGTTCCTAAAATAATGGAACGACTTCCTTTTGACTTGTGGAAGGATACCAACACATTCAACTTCCAAGGTGGTCTAAACTACCATGGGATTCACCAAGTTTCACGATCAAAGAATTTGCAATATGGAGCAAGAAATCCATGCTTAAGTCAAGGTAAATTCTTCAAACAATGTTTGATTGTTCATTCCAATTTATGCTTAAAGTACCTGATGACGCAGAAGAATTTAAATATACACCAATGACATTGGATGGAGTTACTAAAAGACTACGACCTGGAAATCGTGTACCATCTTGGAAAAGCTAACGTAGTAGAGAATGCTTTAAATAGGAAAACTACGATAGCTTTGGCATCTCTTCGATTGAATGTTTGCTTGGCAGATAATGGATCACTTCTTGCAGAATTGACTATTAGACCAATCTTTCTCTCCAAGATTTTGGAAGAACAATTAAAGAATGCGAAGTGTGATGAGTACAAGAGGCGAGTGGCGTCTAATGAAGCAACGAACTTCAATCTGGGAAAAGATGGTGAACTTCGATTTATGGGAAGAATGTATATGCCAGCAGGAAGCGATTTGAGGCAAGAATTGTTAAATGAGGCTCACCAAGGGCCTTTATTGCTTCATCTAGGAAGCTTTAAGATGTATTGTGATTTAAGAAATTTGTATTGGTGGCCTAGAATGAAGAAAGAGATATCAGAGTATGTCTCAAGTTGTCTGACATGCCAGCAAATAAAGGCAAAACATTAAGCCCCTCAGGGTAGTTGTATCCTCTAAAAATTCCTAAGTGGAAGTGAAACAAGATCACCATGGATTTAATTTCCAGTCTTCCTCTCAGTCCTACTAAAACGAGCGCAGTCAGGGTGATTGTAGATCAGCTTACTAAATTAACCTATTTCTTGCCAGTATGTACAAACTATTCGTTGGAAAAATTGACAGAACTCTACATATATGAAATTGTATGCCTCCATGACATACCAACATCCATAGTGTTAGATCGAGATCCAAGATTCATGTCGAGGTTTTGGAAGAAGCTGGAAAAATCCTTAGGCCAAGTTACAGTTTAGTACTACCTTCTGTCCTCAGCTAGATGGGCAATCAGAAAGAGTAATTCAAGTTCTTGAAGACATGCTCAGAAATTCTGTAATAGAATTTGGATTGAATTGGGAAAAATATCTTCCTTTGGTAGAGTTTACTTACAACAACAGTCATCATGCCAGTCTAGAAATGTCGCCTTTCAAAGCACTGTATGGAGGAAGATGCAAATCACCCACTTGTTGGATAGAACTCATTGAGAGAAAAATAGTTGGTCCTAACTTAGTACAAGAAATGGATGAAAAAGTTTTGATCATTCAAACCAATTTAAAAGCTGCTCAAGATCAATAGAAAGATTACACTGGTATAAAAAGGAAGGATATTTAGTTTGAAGTAGGAGACAAGGTATTTTGAAAGTTTCTCCCTACAAGAAGGTTATAAGATTTGGACTACAAGGGAAGTTGAACTCACGTTTCATAGGACCGTACGAAGTTCTAAAGTGAGTTGAATCTAGCCCTACAACTCGCCTATGATCTAATTACGTCCAACACAAAAGAGTTCTACACTTTCTACCATACAATTGCCCAAACGATGCCATGTGAATACTTGATTGGAAAATGTTGTTATAAGCGAACTGTAACAACCCGTTTTTAATGAAATCAGAATAGTGGTTTTGGGATAACAAATTTGACGTAAAAATATTTATTTTATTATTTTAATGTCTACGATATGCTAGTAGTGTCATATAAAAAATTTATTAAGAAATTTTATCATTTTTATTCTTAATTAAGTAAAAGGACTAAATCGTAAAAGGTTTAAAAGTAGAGTTCTAATAGTTAAAGGTATCTATTAGCTATGAAATTAAATTTTAAGTGATTTATGTGGTAATTAGACAATTTTTATTACAAATGGACATTTATGGGCATGAATTTGGTGATTTTAATGTTAAAATACAAGGTTATTTATGTAAATTAATAAATATATGTTAGTAAAATAAAGAAAAGACAAAAGCTATCATCTTTTCACTTCATCTTCACCTAAAATTCAAAAGAAAGAAACCATGGGAGCATGCTAGGTTCTACCATTGCATTTTTGTGTGCATGGTATGTGTTTTAACTCTGTTTTTAATGATTGTTATGTTTTCGGGATCATTGTAGCTTAATCTATCTAACCGAGGGACTAATTTGCAAAATTGTTAGAGGGTTAGGGTTTTACCATGAATGTGTTTGTGTGATTTTTGAAGTTTGATGGAAGAAAATGAATCTTTGTTATTAAAAAAATAACTTTTGTAAAGTGATTTGTGACAAAATTATCATTTAGGGACTATTATGTAAAAGTGGTAAAATGTTATGATGAAATTATGAATTAATTCTTTTTTTGGGTTGATATGAGTCCCTAGGTAAATAGGATAGCATGGTATGTGGATGAAATTGCATGAATTTACATTTATGAGCTTAAGGACTAAATTGTAAAGAAAATAAAATAATAGGGGCAAAAGCATAATTTTGGAAATGTATGAATTTTGGATTGAATTAAATAGAATGAATATTAAATGAATTATATTTCTTTATTTAGATCAAGTTAAGCCTCATACAGATCTAGATCGAGGGAAAGATAAAGTCTCAGACTAGTTGATTCTATTTCGTTGTCTTTGTATTCGAGGTAAGTTCATATGTTTAAATAGTGTTTTATCATATCATATCATGTTATTTGAATTAAATGCTATTATGTTATTTATCATATCATGTTACAACGGAAATCCAACGACGTTACGACGACTATCGAGCCCCGTTTGAACCTTAGAATACATAAGATACAAATGACATGTCATTGGGGTTACCATGTTTCAGGTGCTAGTCCTAAATGTCCTACCGATGGCTGAGTTTCGACATTTGTCGCAGATACTCGTCAGCTTGTGTGAGTGGCATTGTGTAGCTACATTCCGACCGTCAGCTTGTGTGAGAATACCTATTTATGGCTTGAGTCAGCATCGATGTAAAGGAAAAAGAAAGGAAATGGTTTCAACCATATGTTTAGCACACTTTGTGTGAGCTTCCCTCGTATCCGATATTATTCTAAGTGGTTCAACGGGCATGTAAAAGGAAAGACGGTAAGTGTTCCGATCAACTATATTATGAACTTATGAAAATGTATTAAATGGTACTATGTTCATGTATTATACCTTACCATGTGATGAAGTTGTTAAGTTATGTGTTTAAGCACTAACTATTGTTGTTGATGATACTTAGGCTTATGCCAAGCTTGTGTTGGATTAATTCATATATATTTTATAAGATTTTGCATTGAAATGGCAAGCTATGTTCATGATTTATGAACTTACTAAACATTATATGCTTACGTGGTTTTCCTTTCTATGTTTTATAGATTATCGGAAGCTCGACTAGTTTTGAAGCTCGTCAGAGACCTATCACACTATCCAAAGATTATATTGGTAGATTTTGATGTTTTAGTCATGGTTATAATGGCATGTATAGGTGGAATAATGTTAATGTCCTAGTTGTTATGTTTGGCTTGTAAATTTGGTAATTTGGTTGGTGAACTTTTGGCACTTTGATGCTATAATGGTTGATGTTTATATGGTCAAATTGATGTATGGTTTTATGACCAAAGTGGTAAGTGTTGGCATGGTTGAAATGTGGCTAATTAGGTTATATTTGATATGGAATTTAGTTGAGTTTGTTTTGGTATGGAAATAAGTAGTTGTGTATTCTTGAATTATGGATAAATATGCTTTTTCTAAAACATACTCAATGGTTGTGATTGAGGTGCCTTTTGGCATGTTGGTTGTATAGATATTTGGTATAGAGATTTGGTCATTTATGCATGCTTTGGACATGATTTAGGGTCTTGGTTATATGTGCAAATGTGTTGTAGGTTCATGCTTGAATTGGGTGAAAGAAATGACTTGATTTTGCCTTATTTCTTGTCCACACGGCCACAGACACGGGCGTGTGTCTTAGCCATGTGTGACACACGACCGTGTGTTCCCTGTAGGTTTCAAAGGGTTACAAGTCAAACTGTAACACCCCTTTACCCGAGACCATTGCCGGAGTCGAGCACAAGGCGTTATCTGACTTAACTTACTAGTTCGGAACACAAAAATTTGCTTTTAAAATTAATTTCACTATTCCTAACAAAATTGTCCACCTACGCAACTGTCACTAATTTAATTATAACTCAAGCTAAAAAACTCAAAATTTAGATTCGTGAATTTTATTTGAAACTAGACTCATATAAATTCTTACCATAAAATTTCCATAATTTTTGGCTAAGCCAATTAGTACGGTTTATTTGTTAAATTCTCCCCTATTTCACTGCTCAACAGTTCTGACCTCTTGTCACTAAAAATCAATTATCTCATTTTATAAAATTCATATAATGTTATTGTTTGTTTATTTTGAAAATAGACTCACTAAGGAATCTAGAAATATAAATTATGACCCATAATTATTTCTATAGAATTTTAATGAATTTATAAAGTCAGAACAAAGGACTTCAAAACCATTCGACCCTATCTCACTAAAATTCAAATATCTCAAAATATAAAATTCCTTTGCCTTACCGTTTCTTTCATGTAAAAATAGACTTGATAAGATTTAATTTTATATATCATTCACTATCTAATTCCATTTCTACTATATTTGGTGATTTTTAAAATCACATCACTCTGCTGTCCAAAAAGTGCTTCTTTGTTCCATTTAAACATATATAACACCAAAACATGTTCTTTACTAACCATTCAAATAGCTAATATTTAGCCATATCATATGAACATACTCAAAATGAATAAGTCTCTATACATGCCGTAGCTTTAAACATTTTGAAATCACATAATACCGTGATGTCTATTAATAGTGTGATACGAAGCTCTGACGATCCTTAATTCGAGTAAGCTCAAAACACTATAAAACAAAGGAAAGGAAGAAAGGAGTAAGATACTAATAGCTTAGTAAGTTACATGTAAACGATAAGCACTCATTTAATAATTAACATTTTTTTAACATATAACTAATCAATACATTTCTTAGCAATTTCAATCACTTATATATGCACAATCTTACCAAATTCACTTGCATATACATTTACACACTTAACCTTTATCACATATGCTCATTCTTTCAAATGTACCTATATACACACCTCATTTCATACTCACTATAACTCATTATTAATCCTGTTGACAACTTGGAATATACACGGATACGTAGAGATTTAGCACATAAGTGCCACACTGATATGTAGCCGAAGCTACCACTGATATGTAGCCATAGCTACCACTGAAATGTAGTCAAAGCTACCACTAATCAATAACACTGAAAATGTCTACGGGCCTGCTCATACAAGCTGTCAGGTATCTGCAACACATGCTAGATCACCCAGGACCCGGGACTCACTGTAACAATGTAACACTGGTCTTTAGTGACATGTCACTTGTATCCACTTCTATTCCTAAGTTCAACCGAGAATTTACACTTAACACTTTATTTTAAACACTTTATCACTTGAATAATTCATGAACAATTTTCCTTCCACATTCAATATTAATTCACATATCAAATATAATTCACAATTTATAAAAATATATTGCTATTATTTACACGTAACTTACCTCGGATGCAAAACTACTATTTTCGTAAATTAGTCGATAACCTTCTCTTTTTCGTGATCACTTTCACTATTCCTTCTTTCTTGATCTATATTAACACAATTTAATATATTTTATCAACATTCCATTCAAATACAATTCATACACAATATTTTGGCAAACTTACATTTTTCCCATAACTTTTTAAAAATTACACTTTTGCCCCAAAGCTCGTAAAAATAAAATTCACTAAATTTCTTAAATTTTAAACCTCACTAAACCATATTTCATGCTCATAACAGCCCTCAATTTCACAAAAACTCAACTTTATGCACACTTTACTATCTTTCACAATTTAGTCTTTTTTCAACATTTTTATCGAAATTCATTTAGTAAAACTCGTAATTAGCACTTCAATCATTCATTATCTATCATCACTCATCAAATTACAACTATATCATGAATGGGTAAATTTTTTAAACTTTAATTTCATTTAAAATAAATGGTAGAAACATGAAATTCAAGCTTTAATAAGCATAAAAATACGAAAAATAATTAAAAACGGGGCAGGAAATCACTTACAATTGAGCTTAGAAAAATCAAGAACCCTAGCTATGGTGACATGAAATTTTTGGTAGCAAGGGTCTAATTTGAAGAAGATGAACACTTGTTTTCATCTTATTTTGTCTTTTATTCAATTTTGGCAAAAATGCCCTTGACCCACTTACTTAGATATTTTTCTAGAATTACCCTTATGTGTCCATAACACTAATTTATGGTCTACTTGCCATATAAAAACTTCCAATTTCATGCAATAATTCAATTAAGTCCTTTAATCACTAATTAGGCACACTTTTCATTTTTCTCAATTTAGTCCTAAAAATTCAATTAGGCACTAAATCATTAAAATTTCCTATCCATATTTTCACACAATATTTTAATCAATCGATAATTAATAAAAATTTATAAAATTAAACTATTTCACTTCAGATTTGTGGTTACAAAACCACTATTTCGATTAGGCCCTATTTTAGGCTATAACACAAATAGTTACACGACCTAGCACACGGGCGTATAAGGCCATTTTGAGAGCTACACGGCCTAGCACATGGGTGTGTGGCTTGGCCGTGTGACCTAAGTCAGAGAGCTACACGGGCACAGAATGGGCTGGGACATAGCTGTGTGTCTGTATTTCGAATGTTACATGGCCTGAAACACAGACGTGTGTCTCAACCGTGTGAAGCATACGGCCTAGCCACACGGTCGTGTGACCCTTACAGTGTGAATTTTTCTAACTTTTTCCTTAAGGGTTCATATGTTCTCGATTTAGTCCTGAATCATTTTTAAAGTATTTCTAAGGCCTCGAGGGCTCCAATAAGGGACAATATGCATGTTTTGAATGAATTATGCTATGACTTATCTAATGTTTGAAAATGATTGTTTTAAGTTATGATTTTTCGGTAATGCTTTGTAACCCTATTTCGATGATGGATACGAGTTAGAGATGTTATATTTAGTGGTATCAGAGTTACGATTTAGCCGGTTCTCAGATTGAACATAGCGTGTACGAGTCTAGAAATACATGTCATTATATAACTTGTGATAGTGTGATAACTCCTGACTCGTTTTGAACTGTGCTTTCATATAGAAAATATCATCCAACTGAGCTGATTTCGATGAGGCTAAAAGAAACACGCAAGCGTCCGTTCATGAGGCAACGTTGAATGGCAGTAGGCCCGTATCTGAGGGGCTAAGAAGCTTTCTTCCAAATAATGAATGAATGGTTTACCATGTTCGTACGATCAAACCCGATGGCTCAACAACCTCCATCCCCACCTGTTCCCCAATCGGCCCCCGTAGTTCCTCAAGGTTTGGAACCAATACAGGTTAGTAAGCCGCCAGTTGATAAAATTCGTAAATATAGGGTTGAAGAATTTAGAGCTACATCTAAAAATGATCCGGAGAGAGCTGAGTTCTGGTTAGAAAACACAATCAGGGTTTTCGATGAATTGTCTTATACACTGGCGGAGTGCGTCAAATGTGTTGTATCATTACTGAAATACTCAGCTTATTAGTGGTGGAACACTTTAGTTTTAATGGTGTCGAGAAAATGAGTAGATTGGGAATTCTTTCAAATTGAGTTTCGAAAGAAATCCATAATTCAGAGATTTCTTGACAAGAAACAAAAAGAGTTTCTCGAGCTTAAAAAAGGTCGGATGATCGTATCTAAGTACGAAAGAGAATTTTTTTCGATTGAGAAAGTATGCTCGAGAGTGTGTATTGACCGAGATTGCCATGTGTAAACAGTTTGAAAATGGATTGAATGATGACATAAAGCTGTTAATCGGGATACTCGAATTGAAAGAATTTGTTATTTTTTTTGACCAAGCACACAAATCTGAAGAATTGAGCAAAGCTAAATGAAAAGTTTATTATGAGGCTCGTGAATCGGGTAAGAGGTCAGCAAGAAAATCATATCAATCACCATCAAAGAAATCAAAATATTATCATAACCATTTGTTCACTTCAGTGGGATATTCTAGCATAGGCCAAGGTAAACAGCATGTGAGTTCAAAACCTCAGGCTACGTCCGTAGCAAGCGTTGGCAGTATTAAGAACAATAAGCCCGATTGCCAACAATATGGATGTCAACATTTTGGCAAGTGCAAGATGAAAGATGGGTCATGTTTCAAATGTGGTTCGTATAAACATTTTATCTGAGATTGCCCTAAAAGGCCCTAAAAAGAAAAGACTCAGATTGTTCGCTCGAGCAACACAACTACGAGAGGTAGACACCATAAGACCCTAGAAATGTGGGTAATAGCTGCAGTAGGACAAAGGACTCTATTGTGAGATCCGAGGCACAAGAACCGACTAGAGTGTATGCGATTCGTACACGAGAAGAAGCTTCAGCACCAGATGTTATCACTGGTACATTTTCTATTTTTGATACTGATGTTACTGCTTTGATTTGATCTGAGATCAACACATTCATATGTATGCATGAATCTAGTGTCGAGTAAGAAATTGCCTGTTGAGTCAATTGAGTTTGTGGTTAAAGTAACGAACCCCCTAGGTCAGTATGTGCTAGTTGATAACGTTTCTAAAAACTATCCTTTGATGATTCGGGGTTGTAAACTGTAGACGAAAGCTTATTGTATAAAAGTGTCAGAACGGTGAAAAGCTTCAGAGTGAATCAGATAGACTGGATAGTATGTCTAATGTTATTTCGGCTATGTCAGCACAAAGATATGTTAGAAATGGTTGTGACACATATCTTGCTTACATATTTGATTCTAGAGTTTTTGAGTTAAAGCTAGAATCAGTTCTAGTGGTATGTGAGTATCCAAATGTGTTTCCAGAGGAATTACCTGGGTTATCGCCGACCAAAGAAATTGAGTTTGCTATTGAGTTAGTACCGAGAACATCTCTAATATCAGTAGCTCCTTATAGAATAACACCTACAAAGTTGAAAGAATTGAAAGCGCAGTTGCAAGAGTTGACAGATAGGGATTTTGCTCGACCCAACTTTTCTCCTTGGGGTGCACCTATTCTATTTGTTAAGAAAAAGGATGGATCAATGCGACTATGCATCGATTATCAGCTCAACAAAGTCACGATCAAGAAGAAGTATCTATTACCACGTATTGATGATCTATTTGTTAAGTTGAAAGGTGCAACAGTGTTTTCAAAGATTGACCTTCGTCCTGGTTACTACCAGTTGCGAGTTAAAGACTCAGATGTGCCGAAAATTGCATTCAGGACCAGGTACGGACATTATGAATTTCTAGTGATACCGTTTAGTTTGACTAATGCACCTGCAATGTTTATGGATTTGATGAACAGAATCTTCAGACCGTATTTGGATAGATTTGTTGTGGTATTTATCGATGATATTTTGATTTATTCACGGGATGAGACAGAGCATGCCGAACATTTGAGAACTGTTTTGCAAACTTTACGCAAAAAGCAATTATTCGCTAAGTTTAGCAAATGTGAATTTTGGCTTCAGGAAGTCAGATTTCTGGGACATGTTGGATCGGTCGAAGGCATTAGAGTTGACTTGAGAAAAATTTTAGCTGTTGTTGATTGGAAGCCTCTAAGAAATGTATTGGAGGTTAGAAGTTTTTTGGGTTTAGCCGGTCAAGTGATTTCTTGGACATGTTGTATCAGCTGAAGGCATTAGAGTTGATATAAGAAAAATTTCAGCTATTGTTGATTAGAAGCCTCCGAGAAATGTATTTGATGTTAGAAGTTTTTTAGGTTTAGCCGGTCAAGTGATTCTCGATGATTGCTACACTGTTGACGAGATTATTGCAGAAAGATGTTTAATTTGAGTGGTCTGAGAAATGTCAGCAAAATTTTAATCAATTAAAAACATTTTTAACCAATACACCAGTGTTAGTTCAGCCTGAGTTGGGTAAAGAATTAGTTATTTATAGTGATGCCTCGTTGAACGAGTTGGGTTGTGTTTTAATGCAAGAGGGCAAAGTGATAGTGTATGCTTCTAGACAGTTAAAGCCGCACGAAAAGAATTATCCGACTAATGATTTAGAGCTTACATCGATTGTTTTTGATTTAAAGATTTGGTGGCACCATTTATATAACGAAAAATGTCATATCTTTATAGATCATAAAATCTTGAAGTATTTAATGTCATAGAAAGATTTGAATTTAAGACAGCGCAGATGGCTTGACTTAAAGACTATGAATTGATCATTGATTATCATCCAGGAAAGGCAAATGTAGTTGCTGATGTTTTGAGTAGAAAATCTTTATTTTCCTTGAGAATGTTAAACACACGATTAACGTTGTCTGATGACGGTTTGATCTTAGCTGAGTTGAAAGCTAAATCGATATTTTTGCAACAGATTTCGAAGCTCAAAAATGCGATGATGTGTGATAGCTAAACAGAAACAGATTGAGTCAACTACTAATTCAGATTTTTAGCTTGGATCCGGTGATAGTTTATTCTTCAAAGGCAGAATTTGCATCCCGAGAAATTTAGATCTCGTTCAGAAGATTTTACAAGAAGCTCATAATAGTAACTTGTCTATTCATCTTGGTAGCAATAAAATGTACGGTGATTTGAAACAAATGTACTGGTAGCCAGGTATGAAACGAGAGATTTCTGAATTCGTATCGAGATGTTTAGTATGTCAAAAAGTTAAAGCCAAACATTAGGTACCTTCTAGTTTGTTACAACTAGTGATGATTCCAGAATGGAAATGGGAGCATGTCACGATGGATTTTGTATCGGGATTGCCTTTGTCTTCGAGAAAGAAAGATGCAATTTGGGTCATTGTTGATCATTTGACAAAGTCTGTGCATTTTATTCCAGTACATACAGATTATTCGCTCGAGAGATTAGCAGAGTTATATGTTATTGATATTGTCAGATTGGACGGAGTGCCTGTTTCTATTATTTCTGATAGAGATTCGCAGTTTACATCTCGATTCTGGAGCAAGCTACATGAGGCTCTAGGTATTCGTTTGCATTTTAGTACCGCGTTTCATCCTTAGACTGATGGTCAGTCCGAGCGAGTGATTCAGATACTCAAAGATATGTTTCGATGTTGTGTTTTAGAGTTCAAAGGTAACTGGGAGAGATTTTTACCGTTAATAAAATTCACATACAACAACAATTATCAATCAAGTATAAAGATGGCACCGTACAAAGCTTTGTATGGTCAAAAATGTCGAACTCCATTGTATTAGATTGAACTCCATTGTATTTGATACGATAAACCAAAGAAATTCGAGACAGTTTGAAAGCAACTTTAGACCGATAAAAATCTTATGCAAATTTAAAACGAAAAGATATTGACTTTCAAGTCGATGATAAAGTGCTCTTGAATGTGAGGAAAGTTCTTTGATTCGGTCGTAAAGGAAAGTTAAGTCTGCGGTTTATCAGGTTGTATGAGATCACTGAAAGAATCAAACCAGTAGCTTTGCCGTATGAGATTAGCTTTGCCGTCAAAGTTAAAAAACATCCATAATATGTTTCATGTATCTATGTTACGTCGGTACCGATAAGACCTTTCACATTTAATCTCACCTATTGACGTCGAGATTCAGCCTGATATGACGTACAATGAGGAACCAATCTGAATTTTAGCTCGAGAGGTTAAAGAATTGAGAAATAAAAGCATAGCTTTAGTGAAAGTCCTTTGGCAACGATACGGTATACAAAAGGCCACTTGAGAATCGGAAGAAGCTATGAAGGTGAAATATCTGAACCTCTTTTCTGGTAAGATTTTCAAAGATGAAAATTCATTTCGGGGGGAGAGTTGTAATAGCCCGTTTTCAGTGAAATCAAAATAGTGGTTTTGGGACAACAAATCTGACATAAAATTATTTATTTTTTTTATTTTAATGTCTACAGTATGCTAGTAGTGTCGTATAAAAATTTCGTTAAGAAATTTTATCGTTTGCATGCTTAATTAAGTAAAAAGGACTAAATAGTAAAAGGTGCAAAAGTAGAGTTCTAATAGTTAAAGGTATCTATTAGCTATGAAATTAAATTTTTAAGGGATTTATGTGGTAATTAGACCATTTTTATTATGAGTGGACATTTATGGATATGAATTAGGTGACTTTAATGTTAAAATATAAGGTTATTTGTGTAAAATAAAGAAAAGACAAAAGCTATCATCTTTTCACTTCATCTTCACCTAAAATTCAAAAGAAAGAAACCATGGGAGCATGCTAGGTTCGACCATGGCATTTTTGTGTGCATGGTATGTGTTTTAACTCCACTTTTAATTATTTTTATGTTTTCGGGATCGTTGTAGCTTAATCTAGCTAGCCGATGGACTAATTTGCAAAACTATTAAAGGGTTAGGGTTTTACCATGATTTTTTTGTGATTTTTGAAGTTTGTTGGAAGAAAATGAATCTTTATTGTTAAATAAGCAACTTTTGTAAAGTGATTTGTGAAAAAATTATCATTTAGGGACTATTATGTAAAAGTGGTAAAATGTTATGATGAAATTGTGAATTAATGTTTTTTTTTGGGTTGATATGAGTCCCTAGGAAAATCAACTAGCATGGTATGTGGATGAAATTGTATGAATTTCCATTTATGAGCTTAAGGACTAAATTGTAAAGAAAATAACATAATAGGGGCAAAAGCATAATTTTGCAAAAGTTTGAATTTTGGATAGAATTGAGTAGAATGAATATTAAATGAATTAAATTTCCTTATTTAGATCAAGTTAAGCCTCATACGGATCTAGATTGAGGGAAAGATAAAGTCTTGGACTAGTTGATTCTTTTTCGTCGTCTTTGTATTCTAGGTAAGTTCTTATGTTTAAATAGTGTTTTAATGTTATTTGAATTAAATGCTATTATGCTATTTATCATATCATGTTACAAAAAAAATCCAATGATGTTATAGTGACTATCGAGCTCCGTTTGAACTTTAGGAATATATAGGATACAAATGACATGTCATTAGGGTTACCATGTTTCGGGTGCTAGTCCTGAATGTCCTACTGATGGCGGAGTTCTGGCATTTGTTGCGAATAGTCGTCAACTTGTGTAAGCGGCATCATGTAGCTACATTCTGTCCGTCAGCTTGTGTGAGCAGACACATTTATGGCTCGAGTGAGCATCGATGTAAAGGAAAAAGGAAAGGAAATGGTTTCGACCATATGTTTAGCACATTTTGTGAGAGCTTCCCACGTATCCGATATTATTCTTTGTGGTTCAATAGGAATGTAAAGGGAAGGAACGGGAAGTGTTCCGATCAGCTATATTATGAACTTATAGAGGGGTATCAAATGTTAGAAATCAATGTATGAATATTCATGATGATGGAAAATATGAACTAAATGGTGCTATGTTCATGTATTATACCTTACCATGTGATGAAGTTGTTAAGTTATGTGTTTAAGCACTAACTATTGTTGTTGATAATGCTTAGGCCAGTGCCAAGCTTGTGTTGGATTAATTCATGTCCATTTTATAAGATTTTGCATTGATATGGTAAGCTATGTTCATGATTTACAAACTTACTAAGCATTATATGCTTACGTTGTTTTCTGTCCTATGTTTTATAGATTATCAGAAACTCGATCGATTTGGAAGCTCGTCAGAGACCTATCACACTATCCAGAGATAATATTGGTACATTTTGATGTTTTAGTCATGGTTATAATTGTAACACCCCTAACCCGTCTCCATCGCCGAAATAGGGTTACAGAGCGTTACTATAAAAACATATTGTAAAAACATACATTTTCAGTATGAAATAATCATAGCATAACTCAATCACATACATGCATATCGTCCCTTATTCGAGCCTTCGAGGCCCTAGAAACACTTTAGAAACAATTCGGGACTAAATCGAAAACATTTGAAACATCAAGGAAAAAGTTAGAAAAATTTAAACTACAGGGGTACACGACTGTCTGGCCAAGCCGTGTGACTCACACGGTTGGGACACACACTCGTGTCTTAGGTCGTGTAACAATCAAAATAGGGACACACGGTCGTGTCTCAGCCCGTGTCCTTACCTGTGTAACTCTCTGACTTGGGTCACACGGCCAAGCCATACGCTTGTGTCCTAGGCCATGTGCTAGGCTGTGTAACTGCCAGAATTGAAACCTCTAAAAACTATAGGGGACACACGACCGTGTTGCTTGGCTGTGTGTCACACACGGTTGAGACACACGCTCGTGCCTTAGGCTGTGTGGGCAAGAAATTGGCCAAAATCAAGTTATTTCCATCACCCATTTCAAACATATACCTACAAGCCATTTGCACTCTTAACCCAAAGCATCTAAACATACCAATTCAAGCATAAAACAACCAATTCAATGAACCATAAATCCATCCAACCAATATGCCAACAAGGCACCTCAAATGCATTTAACCATATCTTACCTAAACATGGAAACATTACCACATTTCATACATACCTATCAGGATCAATACCATTTCAAAACTTACCCCATTTTGACTACAACAAAACTATTCCAACACATACCATATCTTGACCATATTGAAACCAATTCATCACATATCATTTTAGTCATTCAAACATGCATCAAAACTAAATCATATTAACACATACTAATAAGGCATCAAAAGTACCAAACCAAGTAACTTATACAAACTAAAATATCAATAAACATTCAACTAAACATCATTATAAGTCCACCTATACATGTCATTATAACCATAACCATCATATCAAAACTACCAAATTGACTACTGGATAGTGTGATAGATTTCCGACGAGCTTCCAACCCAATCGAGCTTTTTGATGACCTACAAGAAAACAAAACAATTAACAAAAGCAAAAATGCTTAGTAAGTTCGTATAAATGTAACCTAACTACTGAACATATTAGAATAAACAACTAGGCATAAATTATAACAACCCAAACCCGATCTAAACGTTATGACCAAATCTGGCGATGTCACATTTTAACACCCCTTACCCGTATTCGACGCCGGAATAGAGTACGAGGCAATACTAAAAGACATACATTTGCATACGTATTAAACTGAGTTACAAAATTTCATCCAAATTAAAACTTTCAAATTTTTAACGTGCTTTTATAATTCTTTACAACATAACCTCGAAATATTATATTCATAACAAATAGGGCCTACGAGACCCGATATTTACTCATGTAATTCAAAGCTTCATTTCCATTTCATTCAATTCACAATTTCTCATGTTCACAATTCAAATCAATTTCTCAATCCAATATATATATTTCAATCATCTAAGAATATAATTCAAGTTACACGAACTTACCAGGCTAAATTGGAAAAATACCAAAATTTAAGGACATTTTGGTAATTTTCTATTTTCCTCAATTTCCACCCAATCTTGATATAAATTAATATTTCACTCAATTTATTAATTTAAATAATAAAAAATTCATTTCATGCAATTTGGTCACTTTTTGACATTTTACAAAATTACCCTTAAAATTTTACTTTTATTCAATTTAGTCCCTAAACCTAAAACATGCAAATTACCTATTTTAAAATAAACTCATATTATCTGAATATTCACATATATTTTCCTCCACCTCCACTCCATTCCACATCCTTGATATATACATAATACCACTATTAACTTGTTTACTCATAACAAGCTGTTCACTTGAGTCATAGTCACTACATTAATTATATCTTAAGCTACAGAACTCCGAATTGAGATCTTAAAATTTTCTTTGAAACTAGGCTCACATATATTCTTACCATAAAATTTTTAGAATTTTTCGTTAAGCCAATAATTACAGTTTATTCTTTAAATCTTTCCCCTGTTTCACTGTTTGACAGTTCCAACCCCTCTTCACTAAAAATTAATTATCTCTTTGTACAGAATTTGAATTATGTTCCCGTTTGTTTATATTGAAAATATACTCATTAAGGATTTTAAAAATATAAATTATAACCCATAATTATTTTTTAAAAATTTTAAATGATTTTTCCAAGTCAGAATGGGGGGAACCCGAATTCATTCTGACCTTATCTCACAAAATTTATTATATCTCATTATTTAAAATTTCATTACTTACAAAGTTTATTCTATGAGAAACTAGACTCAATAATATTTATTTCCATATTTTATTCATACTCTAATTCTATTTCCACAATTTATGGTTATTTTCAAATTTAACCTATCGTCATGTCCAAAACTGTTTTAGTGCAAAATGTTGATTACTAGGTGTATAACTCCCTTATTCCCTTTCTCTATAATATTTCCCATCACCTTCACTTATTTCTCTTCACTAATACATCAAGAGCATAAAACCGTATATAATAAAACTCTACTATAACATTATTTCCATGCTTTTTCAATAATATCAAACTTAAAAATATATTGAAATCTTGATGTTCTTACCTTGTGCTATTGATTTCAATCTTTAACTTGATTTTCTCTCTCCTCCAGCTTCTATTTCTTGAATCTAACTTGATATTCTAGCTCCCCATTGTCTCCTTGTTATTCTTCTCTCTTGGAAGCTATGGAAATTCTTTTGATTTCTAGGTGAAAATGGTAAATTTTTGGTGGAAGGACCAAATTGTAAAGAAAATAAAACTTTCTTTCTTCTCCTCTCTTCTCACGTTAGTTGCATGGAAATATGGTGGAATGGATGATTCTTCATCTTTCTTTTCTTATATATACTAAATAAAATACTAATAAAATAATAAAATATCATTTAAAGATCAAATTAAAATATTAATAAACTAATATTTATTTATTTGATATAAAATATCTCCAACATCATCATTATCTTCTAAATTTATCTCTCTTCTAATTGACCATTTTGCCCTTTATAATCTTTAAAAATTCCACCTTGAGTCATCACTTAATTTGGTAAAATTGTGATTTAGTCCGTCAAAATTCTTCACCTTTTAAATTTGGTCCTAATTCATCCATTTTCCTTAGTTTCTAGATTATTCCACCCTTAAAATATTTACACTATTGGTCCTTCAAATTTTTTGTATTTACACTTTAATCCCTCAAATTTTGAGTATTTACTCTTGGGAAACAAAACTTTTCTCACTTTTGCAATTTAATCCTTTCTTGAATTAATATGTCATAATATAATTCCCAATGTTGCCATTACGCAAAATTTCTCTTTTTGTCACTTTATTTTCTTATTTTCCTATCAAGGGTACCTACTTTCTTACTGTAGTAATTTTCGGGGTATTACATTTCTCCCCCCTTAAAATAAATTTCGTCCTCAAAGTTTCCTTGTTTTGTTTTTATCATGAACTTCATCATTTCTATATTCTTTTAATTATCCTTTTCTATACATTCTTATCACTAACATTTCTAGTTTTTATATCATTTTGTACTTCCTTTTCAATAATATTCTTCTTTTTACTTAATCGAGCTCTTATTTCCTCTCTTTCCACTTAACCAGAAGTCCTTTCTTCATTTAGTTTTCTTAAAATCATCTCTATAATTCTATAGTTCCCTTCTGCACATATTTACTGAGCTTAGTATTTGTGTTCATTCTCTATCCTTTCATTTCGCAATTTATTTTTAATTCAATATTTCAAACATGAATCAGAGGTAAACCTTTACCTTGTAGCGAAAATTATTTCTTTTTTTTTAGTAGAGGCCCAGTAGATTAGATAGAACACTTAGGATATACGAAACTGATACGGAAGTGCATTATTATGCATTATTAAACAGAAAGCACTAAAGTGTTATATAGAGAACATAAATGTGCTAATAATCGGAGAGAACTAGCGTGCTATTAATCAGAGAGTGTGCTAGGGTCCTTTAATGATATACCACTAATATCCTAGTAGTTCTAATCTCATCTACTTGGGCAAATTATATCATGCATGTATATCACTTTTACACTTTTCGCATAATGCTTTTACATCCTTTACAATTTAATCCTTGTACCAATAATCCATATATTTTTATCTTCTCTATCTTTAATATATGTATTATATTTCAAAATTCATTATTCATCCGTAATTTACTAATAATCCATATCATGTACTTCACATATCACGTTTATATGTTTTGCAATTTAGTCATCAGCACAATATTTCTTTTAGCAAAACAATACACTTTCTAAGTATGCATGCAAAACAGAACAATAACCAGTCATAAACTGATCAGACCAATAGGGTTTTCGTCTAACATTATAATTAGCTAACATTCTCACAACATAAGAACTCTATCAGAACTGAACAATTACACATACATATCTTTGAGGATAAAAGAATATATATAATATCCAGAAAAGATCATCATGTTCATTTCGACTGTAACCTTCACACACAGACATCTTTACCACTTAATTATCATTTCTCTGACTAATTCTGTTATCATGAACCTCACTTTATTCCACTCAGTAAAAAAAACTTCCAGTTAATACATACATTCTTTTAGGTATCATACCTGAATATTTTGTCTCATCAAATTTAACTTCTTTTTTATTTACTCTCTTACTTGTTTACTTACTTGCTTGCATAAAAAACTCATGATTATAACTTACTCCTTCCTTGCTGAAATTATTTTCTCAACTGATAACAGAAATATTCTTAATCCTTATACTTACCTGAATCTGCTTATTGTACTTTTACTTGAACATTCATGTAACATAATTTCTTTACTAGCCCGTTGAATCACTTAGAATACTAAGGATACTCGGGTCTCCTGTCTGATATCTGTACTGCCAATGCCATATCCCAGATATGGTCTTACATGGGAGTTTTCATATCGGTGCCCATGCCATGTCCCAGACATGGTCTTACGGGGGACCTCTCATCTCGGTGCCAGCGCTATGTCCCAGACATGGTCTTACATGTGACCTCTCATCTCGGTGCCAATGCCATGTCCCAGACATGGTCTTACATAGGACCTCTTATCTCGGTGCCAATGCCATGTCCCAGACATGGTCTTACATGGGACCTCTCATCTCAATGCCAACGCAATGTCCCAGACATGGTCTTACATGGGACCTCTCATCTCGGTGCCAAAGCCATGTCCCTGACATGGTCTTACACTGGCTCACATCTCGATGTTGATGCCATGTCCCAGATATGGTCTTATACGAGATCACACGCTGATGTCATATCTCAGATATGGTCTTATATGGAAATCACATATCACATGTTGCCATGGTCCAACCATGGTCTTTTCCGTCAATTCATCACATATCATTGAACGAAAGTACTCATTCCTGTGTTCTACTCAATTTGATCTTTCAATTCAATTTTCATACTATTATAATATTCATAGTTCAATGCAAAGACATAAAACAAACATCATATTATTTCTAATTTAATAATTAAACATAAGATTCTACCATATAAACATACTGATTACACTTATTCAAGCAAGTGTACATAAACATACATTCCATCTATTTGTGTATATTTACTTACCATATTTACTTAATCAAATATGTTGAGCATAAAACATCATATGCGCACCAAGCAAACGCGGATGAGCATATCACCATATAAACTTTCATTTTATTCTACGTTTCTACATTTCTCAACTCATGGTTGTCTTACTTCATACGTTAACACATACTTATCATGAATTTTCTATTCATACCTTTCTAAATTTCGTTTCATCATAAACACATTTCAATCACCTCAGCATAAATTTTTTTTAGCATTATTGGAAACAACTCAGTTAGAAGTCATCTCTGTCTTACAAAACAATTTCATTGGAGTAGGAAGATATTACATTATCACGAGTAATAATATGGTATGTATAGCTAAACTCACATACGCTATGTTAGTCTGAGAACCGACTAAACCATAGCTCTGATACCAATAATTATAACACCCCAAACTCGGTCTAAACATTACGACTGAATCTGGCGATGTCACATTGTAACACCCCTTACCCGTATTCGACGCCGGAATAGGGTACGAGGCATTACTAGAAGACATACATTTGCATACATATTAAACTGAGTTACAAAATTTCATCCGAATTAAAACTTTCAAATTTTTAACGTGCTTTTATAATTCTTTACAACATATCCTCGAAATATAATTCTTTACGAGACCCGATATTTACTCATGTAATTCAAAGCTTCATTTCCATTTCATTCAATTCACAATTTCTCATGTTCACAATTCAAATCGATTTCTCAATCCAATATATATATTTCAATCATCTAAGAATATAATTCAAGTTACACGAACTTACCGAGTTAAATTGGAAAAATACCAAAATTTAAGGATATTTTGGTAATTTTCTATTTTCCTCAATTTCCACCCAATCTTGATATAAATTAATATTTCATTCAATTTATTAATTTAAATAAAAAATTTATTTCATGCAATTTGGTCATTTTTGACATTTTTACAAAATTACCCTTAAAATTTTACTTTTATTCAATTTATTCCCTAAACCTAAAACATGCAAATTACCTATTTTAAAATAAACTCATATTAGCTGAATATTCACATATATTTTTCCTCCTCCTCCACTACATTCCACATCCTTAATATATACAGAATACCACTATTAACTTGTTTAGTCATAACAAGCTGTTCATTTGAGTCATAGTCACTAAATTAATTATATCTTAAGCTACAGAATTCCGAATTGAGATCTGAAAATTTTTTCTGAAATTAGACTCACATATATTATTACCATAAAATTCTCAAAATTTTTGGTTTATCCAATAATTACAGTTTATTCTTTAAAGTTTTCCCCTGTTTGACAGTTCTGACCCCTCTTCACTAAAAATTAATTATCTCTTTGTACAGAATTCGAATTATGTTCCCATTTGTTTCTATTGAAAATAGACTCATTAAGGATTTTAAAATATAAATTATAACCCATATTTATTTTTTACAATTTTAATGATTTTTCCAATTCAAAAGAGGGAATCCAAATTCATTTTGACCTTGTCTTACAAAATTTATTATATCTCATGATTTAAAATTCCATTATCGATACGCTTTCTTCTATGAGAAACTAGACTCAATAATATTTATTTCCATATTTTATTCATACTCTAATTCTATTTCCACAATTTATGGTTATTTTTCAAAGTTAACCTCATCACTGCTATCCAAAACCGTTTTAGTGCAAAATGTTGATTACTAGGTGTATAACTCCTTATTCCCTTTCTATAATATTTCCCATCACTTTCACTTATTACTCTTCACTAATATATCAAGAACATAAGACCTTATATAAGAAAACTCTACTATAACATTATTTCCATGTTTTTCAATAATATCAAAATTAAAAATATATTGAAATCTTGATGTTCTTACCTTGTGCTATTGATTTCAATCTTTAACTTAATTTTCTCTCTCCTCCAGCTTCTATTTCTTGAATCAAACTTGATTTCTAGCTCCCTATTGTCTCCTTGTTATTCTTCTCTCTTGGAAGCTATGGAAATTCTTTTGATTTCTAGGTGAAAATAGTAAATTTTTGGTGGAAGGACCAAATTGTAAAGAAAGCAAAACTTTCTTTCTTCTCCTCTCTTCTCACGTTAGTTGCATGGAAATATGGTGGAATGGATGATTCTTCATCTTTCTTTTCTTATATATATTAAATAAAATACTAATAAAATAATAAAATATCATTTAAAAATCAAATTAAAATATTAATAAACTAATATTTATTTATTTATTTAATATAAAATATCTCCAACATCAACATTATCTTCAAGATTTCTCTCTCTTCTAATTGACCATTTTGCCCTCTATTATCTTTAAAAATTCCATCCTTGAGTCATCACTTAATTTGGTAAAATTGTGATTTAGTCCCTCAAAATTCTTCACTTTTTCAATTTGGTCCTAATTCATCCATTTTCCTTAGTTTCTAGATTATTCCACCCTTAAAATATTTACACTATTGATCCTTCAACTTTTTCATATTTACACTTTAATCCCTCAAATTTTGAGTATTTACTCTTGGGCAACAAAACTTTTCTCACTTTTACGATTTAATCCTTTCTTGAATTAATATGTCATAGTATAATTCCCAATGTTGCCGTAACTCAAAATTTCCCTTTTGTCACTTTATTTTCTTATTTTACTATCAAGAATACCTAATTTCTTCTGTAGTAATTTTCGTGGTATTACATAAATTCTCATTATATCATAAGTTAACTTGCACTTTTCTATTCAATACACCTTTCATGGACACCTAATGTAGCTTTGTATATACATAAATATATATATATATATATATTTTAAGCATTTCATATAACCATTTCACTTAAACGTTTCTCCTTACCATAATACTTACACATTTAACGATATTTATATTGTAATTAATCTTTCATTTCAAAGTCTCATATAAACATATTAACTTTGAATCACTTACTTTCACTAAACAATGTGAAAACTAAATAAATAGATTAATCATACCTTTTATTTATTCACGAAGCACTTATAAAGTTAGTAATAAAATGGTTCATCATATGCTACCGTAGTATAATAATTCAATCCAAACTCATTCATATATGTATATAAATATCTAACTTTAACCATATAATCATCAATATAATTATACTCACGTATGATCAAATAGATCATTGAACATTTAATATTTACTACTATCTTGTCTATACATTAGCCGATAAGCACATAAATAATTTTGTAAATGCCATTAACCTTTATGATGCGATCTTGGTCGCATCATGTTACGACACAACTCGATGCTACCGAGATTGTCCCAAACTCGAGGGGCCCAAGTGCAAAATGAAGTTTTTAATTTCAGTTTATCAATTTGGCTGCTAGAAAATAAGGACTTTGATTCATTAATTTTTAGTTATTTTAGTTTGTGTTTCTAATTATGTCGTAGTTTGCACATCATTAATATGTGTTCTGCATTTAATAAAGTCATGCATTATGTAACTTTCATGTTAGTTAAGTTTGCATCATTAAATTAAGTCAAGTTAGTTTAATTATGCAACTTTCATGTTAGTTAAATTGGCATTTCAAAACCATGCATTGAAGCATCTTATTTTAATAAATGAGTTGCTTGGACATTTATTCAACTCATCTTAGTTTTAATTAATAAGTGTTGTTCTTAATTAATCTAGTTCCTAGGATTATTTATTGATGCATGAGTTAAGTTCATTTAACTATGCTTCTTTAATTAAACTAGTTGTTGGAATAATTATTACATATATGTTTTAGTTCATTTATTTAAGTAAGTAATAATGTGTGTTATGATTAATAAGTGTTTTCATGTGTTTAATAAACTCATTTTAATGTGTTTATTGCAGGTGACTTTTCAGCTCATAGTGGTTATAATTTAAGGCTGTTATACATTGAATTAAGTGGTTGTTCAAGTTATTTTCAGTTACAATTAAATGGGTTGTTATAAAGGAAGCTTAAAAATCATTAAAGGCGTTTTTAAAGAGCATTTTATGCCCTTTAAAATTCGGCAGCAACCCTTCTTCTTCCAGCCGTTTTTTGGAGCTTTCAAGAGAATTAATCAAGCCTTTTAAATGTCATTAAGGTGCTGGTTAAAAGATGGTGTCTATTCAGCTGGCCAAGGACAACTCAAGAGTCATTTTTAAGCCATTAAAGACATTCAAATTAGCTGAATTGAAGTGAATTTATGGAAGGAGTTATTTGGTTCAAGCATAAGAAAAGACATGAGTTTTTATGGCACATTAAGTTGGATGTTTTTGACCATTCAGTTATCTTGTTCTAGCATTATAAATAGATGTAATCAGCCTTAGAGAAGGGACTTTTTTGCTGAATATACATGAAATCTTTGAATTGTGAGTTATCCAATTCTTTTTGTTCTTACGGAATTGATTTGACTTATCAAGCATAGCTTGTGGCATCTATCTTTTCTTGTTTGCCGAACTTATTACCTTTGGTGTGGCATTCAATATACCTTTGGTTCCTATCATAGTTGATAGAGGGTCAAGGTTTCTTGCTGTTTCTTTAAATCGATAAACACCTAATAACCATTTTGATATTCGGGTTAAGAATCCATTATTGTTGGTTCATTCTCGGTCTTAGCCAATTAATTCGTTATTGTTTCTTATCTATTTTGTCTACCGCCTTTGTTTGAAGCCATTATCTCTATTTTGTTTACTTTAAACCGAAACGAATCTATCCTACTCAATTCACGATCGGGCAACTCAAATATGACTCGACTCAACACCGAGGCAGTTCGTATCACTTTAGCTCAATGAACTAATAACTTGAATCAGATACTCGGGTAACTATACCACACCAGGGGCATTATAGATGCATAACAGGGGCACCAAAGTACAATCAGGAGCACGAATGTGCAATCAGGGGAACAAATGTGCATTTAGGGGTATCGAAGTACAAACAGGGGCACAAATGTGCATTCAGGGGTACTGAAGTACAAACAGGGGCACTTCTTCATTTCTGAATACATACTTAAATTCATCTAATTCACATATAACTTTAATACAATTCCAAGAAAAAGACTACTAATAATCTATTCTCAATATCATATATACATAAGTATTTGCAATACTCATTATTATATAAATAACCGAAGTAATTTCACATATATATAAATCAATTAACTAGAGAACAACAATAATAATCACAAGTGAATTACATTAAATAATAAATCACTATGAACTTACCTGGCTAAATTGTAGCAATGACTAATTACAGGGGTTATTTGGTAATTTTCTTTTCCTTTATTTTCATCTCATTTTCAATCTAAAATAATAATTCCATTCAATTCATTAATTCAAATAGCAAAACCAATTAATTTTATGCAATTTAGTTCTTTTGAATTTTTACAAAATTACCCTTACTTTTCATTTTTATTCAATTTAGTCCCTATGTCCTAATCATGCAAATAAACCAATTTTATTAAAAATTCATACCAGCCGAATATTAATAGCATCCATCACAACCCACATTGGTAACAATTTCACACTAAGTCCTTGTATTTTACTATTTCAACAATTTAATCCCTAATCGTTAAATTCACCAAAATCACTTAACAAAATACTTATAACAACTAATACCTCAAATTCATCAATGGAAACATTCAAAATCTTTAACAATTTCAGAAATAAAGGTACGAGCTAGTTGGACCTAGTTGCAATGATCTCAAAAATATAAAAATTACAAGAAATTGAGTAACAAATCATACCATGCAAGGATAAAAAAGGACGAACGAAGCTCCCAACTTGTTTATCCATGGTTTTCAATGAAGAACATAATAGGTGAAGAAGATGAAATTGAATTATGTTTCTTTTATTATTATTAACTTTATGAAATTAACATATTTTAACAAATAAATATAATTTAATACATATTTACTTAGAAAATCACCCATGTGCCCTCCACCATAATTTAATTATGATTTATTTACAACATAAATCCCTCAATCTTAACTAATTAGACCTTTGAACTAAGAAAATTAATAGCAAGCAACTTTTATAACTTTTACAGTTTAATCCTTTTTCTTTAATTAACCATTTAAACGTCAAAATTTCTTAACGAAACTTTAATACGACCTTAATAACACACCATAAATATTTAATAAAATATTTACAAGCTCGGTTTATAGAAATGAGGTCTTGATACCTCATTTTCTAAAGCCACTTTACTTTAAGGTCTTACCACTTGAACTTAATTATTCATTCAAATAACATAATTTGCCTATTCAAAATTTATTTTAATACAATAATTGACTCGTAGATATTAAATAATAATATTTATGGGCTCACTTGTCGAATTTGTGGCCACGAAACCACTATTTTCGACACCACTGAAAAATTGGTTGTTACAATAATGGCATGTATAGGTGGACTAATGTTAATGTCCTAGTTGTTATGTTTGGCTTGTAAATATGGTAAATTAGTTGGTGTGCTTTTGGCACTTTAATGCTATATTGGTTGAAGTTTATATGGTCAAATTGATGTATGGTTTTGTGACCAAAGTGGTAAGTGTTGGCATGTTTGAAATGTGGCTAATTAGGTTATGTTTGATATGGAATTTAGCTGAGTTTGTTTTGGTATGGCAATAAGTAGTTGTGTATGCTTGAATTATGGATAAATATGCTTTTGCTAAGACATACTCAATGGTTATGATTGAGGAGCCTTCTAGCATGTTGGTTGTATGGATATTTGGTACAGAGGTTTGGTCATTTTATGCATGCCTTGGACATGATTTAGGGTCTTGGTTATATGTACAAATGTGTTATAGGTTCATGTTTAAATTGGGTGAAAGAAATGGCTTGATTTTGGCCTATTTCTTGTCCACACGGCCACAAACACTAGCGTGTGTCTTAGCCATGTGTGCCATATAGCCGTGTGTCCCCTGTAGATTTCAAAGGGTTACAAGTTAGATAGTTACACAACCTGGCACACGGGCGTGTGGCTTGGTCGTGTGACCCAAGTCAGAGAGTTACACGGGCATGGGCACGGGCTGGGACACAGCTGTGAGTCCCTATTTCGAATGTTACATGACCTGAGACACGGGAGTGTGTCTCAGCCGTGTGAGGCACATGACCGTCTTAGTATGACTTATTCTAACTTTTTCCTTAAGGTTTCATATGTTCCCGATTTAGTCCCGAATAGTTTTTAAAGTATTTCTAAGGCCTCGAGGGATCGAATAAGGGACGATATGCATGTGTTTGCATAAATTATGCTACGATTTATCTAATGTTTGAGAATTATTGTTTTAAGTTATGATTTTTTGGAAATGCTCCCTAACCCTATTTCAGTGATGGATACGGGTTAGTGGTGTTATAGATACTCTGCTAAGGGCAGATATTGCTCCCAACTACCACTAAACTCGATCACACAGCTTCGCAACATATCTTCTACAACTTGTATTACCCTTTCAGACTGACCATCTGTTTGAGGATGATAAGCCGAACTAAGATTAAGCTTCGATCCCAAAGTTTCTTGCAAACTCTTCCAAAACCTTGAAGTAAACTTAAGATCCATGAAGATGAACAATCTCAGCAATATACAACTCTTCCAACTTCTGCAACAAATAATTGGTTCGCACCACTAAGAAATGCGCACTCTTCGAAAACCAATCAACTATAACCCATGCTGAATCTTTCCTCGAAGGAGTCAATGGCAAACCAAAAACAAAATCCATAGTAATACTTTCCCACTTCCTTTCAGGAATCGCAATAGGTTGCAATAACCCAAAAGGAAATTGATGTTTAACTTTCACCTTTTAATAAACCAAACATTGAGCCACAAAATCCGTAACATCACGCTTCAACCCATGCTACCAATAAATCTCACGAAGATCATAATACATTTTATGACTACTGAGATGCATAGTGTAAGGTCTACTATGTGCCTCAGTAAGGATCACTTGTCTTAAATCCACATATTGTGGCACACACAACCTACCTCAGAAATTCAAGATATCATCACTGTCAACATCAAAATCTCCCTTAATACCTTGCTCAACCTATCGAATCCTCTTCATTAATTCCCCATCTAAAGGCTGTTTCTCCTTAATTTTTTGTGACAAAGTCAGCCTCACTTGCAGTTTAGCTAGCAATCCACCATTCCTACCCACACTTAAGCGTGTAAATATAGCTCTCAATGCCGCCATCGACTTTCTACTTAAAGCATCAGCAACAACATTCGCCTTGCCAGGATGATACTGTATACAAATAGATGTTTTGATATTTGCTCGGTATATGATATGTACTGATAAATGTTTAAAAATGTTTTAAGTATTTGAATGATATAAAATTTTGATTAGTTAAATGGTAATGAAAGGGTTGAAATTCGAAACATTATTTGAAAATGTAATTTAATTAGTAAAGCATGATTGATATTTGGTGTGGATTGTTAATGACCTATGTTTTGACAAATAAATTGTTTTGATCATTAGGTGAGATAAATTAGGGTTTAAATATATATATTTACATACACATGACGCATATTTATATACAACTATGGTATTTGGTTCATTTTGTTAAGTATGAGATTTTGATATTTAGTAATGCTTCGTAACCCTAATCTGGCGACAGATACGGGTTAGGGGTGTTACATTTGATTGGTATTAGAGCTATAGTTTAGTCGATTCTAGGACTATCGTAGCTTGTGAGTCTAGCTATACATGCCATATATATAAACTGCAATGGTGTGATGATTCCTGATAATTAAAATGTGTTTTTTCTATAGTAAATGGATCCCGATCGAGTTGTAGTTGACGATGTTGAAAGTAATGCACCCGCTCAAGGGGTAGTGCCAGCTGATTCTAGAGTTGTTATTAGTAGCCAAGAGGGAGAGGCAAAGCAAGCCTTCTTCTAGATGATGAATGAGTGGTTTTCAAAGTTCGTTCGAATGAATCCGGCTGTTCAACAACCTCCACCCCCGCTTAATCCTCCCCAAATACTTGTGATACCTCAAGCTACTGATCCGATGCGATTAAGTAAGCCTCTGGTTGATAAAATTAGAAAATATGGGGTCGAAGAGTTTAGAGCTACTATTGATGATGATGCCGAGCGAGCTGAATTCTGGCTTGATCATACGATTCGGGTGTTCGATGAATTATCTTGTACTCTTGATGAATGTATTAAATGTGTTGTATCTTCGTTAAGGGACGCTTCATATCACTGGTGGAATACGCTAGTATCAGTGGTTCCAAAAGAATGAGTTACTTGGGAGTTCTTTCAGACTGAATTCTGGAAGAAATATATCAGCTAGAGATTTATAGATAAAAAACGCAAAGAATTCCTTGAGTTAAAATAGGGTCACATGACAATGACAGAATATGAACGGGAATTTGTGAGACTCAGTAGATATGCCCGAGAATGTATTTCGACTGAAGCTATAATGTGTAAAAGATTTGAAGACGGTTTGAATGAAGACATTAAGCTGTTAGTCGGAGTTTTGGAAATAAAAGAGTTTGTGGTACTTGTCGAACGAGTGTGCAAAGCTGAAGAGCTTGAGAAAGAGAAAAAAAGCTGACTTTGAAGCTAGAGATTCGCGAAAAAGATCATCAAGTAAGTCATTTCAGTTAGCATAAAAGAAGTTCCGAGATGATTTTAGCCATTCAAAGGTTATTATGGTTATTCTAAACGAGATCGAGACAGACCACCTGTGATTTTGAAAGCTACTTCAATAGCTAGTGTTGGAAATGTCAGACCGAATAAACCTGAGTGTCAACAGTGTGGAGATGGCATGTTGGTGAATTTGGGGCAAGTATAACAATAGAGTTTGCTATAAATGTAGTTCACGAGATCATGTTATTCGTGATTTCCCGGAGTTAGCTGAGAAAGATACTGTCCAGAATACAAGGCCAAGTAACACTACAACTAGAGGTAGAGCACCCAGAAACGCGGGAATTGTGAGTGGTAGTCAAAGAGGGACAACAGATACAGCTATGAGGTCTGAGGCCAGAGCACCTGCTTGAGCATACGCTATTCACGCTCGCAAAGAAGCGTCGTCTCTAGACGTCATTACCGGTACTTTGACTCTCTATGATACTACTGTAGTTGCATTGATTGATATAGGGTCAACTCATTCTTATGTATGTGAGAATTTAGTATCTAGTAAGACTTTGCCTATAGAGTCTACTGAATTTGTGATTAGAGTATCGAATCCCTTAGGTAAGTGTGTTTTGGTTGATAAAATATACAAGAACTATCTGTTGATGACTCGAGATTTTTGTTTTCTGACTGATCTGATGTTGTTTCCATTTGACTAATTCGATATAATTTTGGGTATGGATTGGTTAACACTGCACGATGCTATTGTAAACTGCAAACAGAAGATGATTGAATTGAAATGTCAGAATAATGAGATTATCCGGATTGAGTCAGATGATTTGAATGGTTTACTGGCAGTGATTTCTTCGATGTTAGCTCAAAAATATGAGAGAAAGGGTTATGAAGCTTAGTTTTCCTATGTACTAGACTCTAAAGTGACCGAAAAGAAGATTGAATCAATACTAGTTCTGTGTGAATATCCGAATGTGATTCTTGAAGAGTTACCGAGTTTACCACAAATCAGAGAAGTTGAATTTGGTATTGAGTTAGTGCTAAAAACAACTCTGATATCGATAGCTCCGTACAGAATGGCACCGACCAAATTAAAAGAGTTGAAAGCTTAGTTGCAAGAGTTGACAGATAGAGGTTTTGCACGACCGCGTTTTTCTCCCTAGGGTGCACCAGTTTTGTTTGTGAAAAGAAAGACGGAACTATGAGAATGTGCATCGATTATCGACAGCTCAATAAAGTGACCATCAAGAATAAATATCCTCTGCTATGAATAGACGATTTGTTTGATTAGTTGAAAGGGGATACAGTGTTTTCGAAGATAGATTTGAGATCAGGTTACTATCAGTTGTGAGTTAAAGATTCAGATGTGTCAAAAACTGCCATTCGAACCAGGTATGGGCATTATGAGTTTCTAGTTATGCCTTTCAGATTAACGAATGCACCTGCTATTTTTATGGACTTGATGAATCGGATCTTTAGACCGTATTTAGATAGATATGTAGTTGTGTTTATAGATGACATCTTGATCTATTCTCGTGATGAATATGAACATGTTGAACATCTGAGAATAGTGCTACAGAATTTGCGAGATAAACAACTATTTGCAAAGTTTAGTAAATGTGAGTTTTGGTTACAAGAAGTTAGTTTTCTGGGGCATGTTGTGTCAGCATCGGGTGTTCGAGTCGATCCGAGTAAGATTTCAGCAATATTGGATTGGAAGCCTTCGAAAAATGTACTCGAAGTCTGAAGTTTTCTGGGACTCACCGGTTATTACAGACGATTCGTAAAAGGTTTTTCAATGATTGCAACTCCGTTGACAAGACTACTTCAGAAAGATGTTAAGTTTGAGTGGTCGGGCAAATGCCAGAAAAGTTTTGATTAGCTGAAAGCTCTTTTGACTGAAGCTCCAGTGTTAGTACAGTCAGAATTGGGTAAAGATTTCGTAATCTATAGTGATACATCATTGAATGGTTTGGGTTGTGTTTTGATGTAGCAAGGCAAAGTCATAGCTTATGCTTCGAGACAATTAAAGTCGCATGAAAAGAATTATCCAACGTACGATTTGGAATTAGCAGCTATCGTGTTTGCATTGAAAATTTGATGTCACTATTTGTACGGTGAGAAATGTCATATCTATTTAGATCATAAGAGTTTGAAATATCTGATGACTCAGAAAGATTTGAATTTGCGACAGCAAAAGTGGTTGGAATTGTTAAAAGATTTAGAGCTAGTGATTGACTACCATCCGGGAAAGGCCAATATTGTTGCTGATGCGTTAAGTCAAAAATATTTGTTTGCTCTACGTGCAATGAATACTCAGTTAGCTCTATTTGATGACGGCTCGATTATAGTCGAGTTGAAAGCAAGACCATTATTTATGCAGCAGATTTGCGAAGCTGAGAAAGTTGATAATGAATTATTAGCAAAACAGACTCAATGTGATTTGAATTCTAATTCAGAATTTCAGGTTGATGCTGATGATTGTTTGAGATTCAGAGGCTAGATATGTGTGCCGAGAAATTCAGAGTTGGTTCAGATGATTTTAAATGAAGCTCTTAGTAGTCGTTTGTCTGTTCATCTAGGAAGTACGAAAATGTATAACGACCTGAAATAGCTTTACTGGTGGTCTGGTATGAAACGTGACATCTCAGAGTTTGTTTCTAAATGTTTGATATTTCAGCAATTTAAAGCTGAGCATCAGGTACCGTCTGGTTTATTACAGCTAATTATGATTCTTGAGTGGAAATGGGATAGAGTGACTATGGATTTTGTGTCGGGATTGCCCCTATATCTGAAAAAGAAAGATGCGATCTGGGTTATAGTTAACAGATTAACGAAATTAGCTCATTTCATTCTAGTACAAACGAACTATTCGCTTGATAAATTAGCTGAGTTGTATATTTCCGAGGTTGTGAGATTGCACGGAGTACCTATCTCTATTGTTTTGGATAGAGATTCGAGGTTCACATCGCGGTTTTGGAAGAAACTACAAGATGCACTAGGTACAAAGCTACACTTCAGTACCGCTTTTCACCTTTAGACGGATGAACAATCCGAGCGAATTATTCAAATACTCGAGGATATGTTACGATGTTGCATTCTTAAGTTTGAAGGTACATGGGAAAATTATTTGTCGTTGATTGAATTTGCGTATAATAGCAACTTCTAATCGAGTATTAAAATGGCACGTTATGAAGCTTTATACGGTTGCAAGTGCTGAACACCTTTGTATTGGATTGAACTTAGTGAGAATAAGATTCACGGGGTCGATTTGATCAAAAAGACTGAACAGAAAGTGAAAATGATCCGTGATAGTCTTAAGGCAGCGTCAATCGTTAGAAATCATACTTGACTTGAAATGAAAAGATATTGAGTTTCAGATTGGGGATCGAGTGTTTTTGAAAGTATCTTTGTGGAAAAAAATACTTAGATTTGGAAAAAATAGCAAGTTAAGTCCAAGATTCATCGGGCCGTATGAAATTATTGAGCGTATCGGACCGGTTGCTTATAGATTGTTGTTGCCACCTGAATTAGAAAAGATTCATAATGTATTTCATGTATCGATGCTTCGATGATATCAATCTGATCCCTCACATGTGATTTCCCCATCCGAGATTGAGATTCAGTTTGATATAAAATATGAAGAAGAACTGATCCGAGTTTTAGATCGCGAGGTTAAAGAACTAAGGAATAGGAAAATTTCTTTAGTGAAAGTCTTATGGCATCGACACGGGGTTGAAGAAGCTGCGTGGGAACTTGAGGATGCTATGAGAATGCAATATCTGAACTTCTTCATTGGTAAGATTTTCGAAGACGAAAATTCCTAAGGGGGGAGAGTTGTAACAACTCGGTTTAAGCTAAATCAGAACAGTGGTTTTGAAACCATAAATTCGAAGTTGTAAAATTATTTTAATATTATTTTTGGTATTTACAACATGTTATTTGATATGTGTGAAAATTTTGTGATTTAATTTTACTGATTGGTTAGTTAATTTGATAAAAGGACTATTTACCATCCCGTTGAACCACTTGGAATACTAAGGATACTCGGGTCTCCTCTCTAATAATAACATGCCAAAGCCATGTCCTAGACATTGTCTTACATGGGATGTTTCCTGTACTGCAAATGTCATATCCCAGATATGGTCTTACATGAGAGTTCTCATATCGGTGCCCATGTTATGTCCCAGACATGGTCTTACGAGGGACCTCTCATCTCGGTGCTAACGCCATGTCCCAGACATGGTCTTACATGGGATCTCATTCCCTTAATGTCATGACATTTGTATCCGATACATTTCTAATGTTTCAATGAGATTTTTTTAACACTGATTCTCTATCATTTCATACTTGAGTCAACATTAAATAATCTCATGAAATAAGTACATAATTGCTGGAAAATAACAACATTAATAATAATTATTGAAATATTGCATTCATTTACCGTAAACTTACCTCGGTACAAAATACGATTAAATCTAGCAACTTAGTCCTCAACCTTTTGCTTTCCCCAGTCTAACTCCGAATTTCGTTCCTCTTGATCTATAATAGCAAATTTAGCTTATTTAATAATCACATTCATCAAAACAGTCCTTGACTCAAACTTTGGAAAAATTATAATTTTGCCCCTAAACTTTTGCATATTTACACTTTTACCCCAAAGCTTAAAAATTAAACTTCATCCCTTATTCTTATGTTTTATGACATGCTGAACATCTTTCCCTTTTATGGCAACATCAAATTCCCATTCTAACATATACTTATGAACATTAGGTATTTTTACTAAGTATGTCGTTTTACTCGTTTTCACTTAAAATCGCCTAACAAAAGTTGTTTAACATAAGTTCAAGCTTCATATTTTACCATAAAACATCAAAATAAACACATTTCACCTATGCGTATTTTTTCAAATATGAATCCTAACATGAATTAATGATAGAATAAGATAAATTGAGCTACGAGGACTCCAAAAACGTAAAAAAAAAAATTAAAAATGGGGCTTGAATATTTTTCCATCTTTTTCCCTTTTAATTCTTTTTATTACCAAATGACTAAAATGCCCTTCATTAAAACTTTAGTTATTTTTATCTATGCATGCCCATTATTGTCCATGAAAATCTAATGGTCTAATTACCATTTCAGGACCTCTACTTCAATTATGCACTTCAATTAAATCATTTATCATCTAAAGCTCATAGTTACCCACTTTTGCAATTAAACCCTGATATGCAATTTAGACATGCAATCGCTGAAATTTCTTATCGGTATTCTAACACATGCATCCAATCAATCGGTAAATCATAAAAATTAATCACAATAAACTTTTCTATCTCAAATTCATGGTTTCGTAACACTGTTTCATTTAGGCCTTATTTCGGGATGTTACAAAAGTGGTTTAGGTTTAAATAATTGTAGGTATTGACTTCTCTCCATTTTTAAATTACTTACAGAGATACTAAGGGCATAGCTCTCTGGAAGATCTAACTGATTCAATAAGCTCACAAAGACATCATGATATTGATCAAATGTACCTTGTTGTTTAAGTGAAATGAGCTCTGTCATTAGATCCAAAAACAAACTTGAGCTAAACAATTCTTGTAAGCCTCTAGCATAAGTGTCTCATGTAAGCCGATGTAGTCTCCCGTGCCTTTGAGCAAAAATATGGTGCCCTAGGTGGAGCATCAAATTCACACCTTGGTCTGATCCATCACTTCTTCAGCCTTGAAATACTGCTCTAGCTTAGACCACCACCCCCTAAAGTTGGTTCTGTAGAAGCGAGGACAGTCGAGCTTGAAATGTTTGGGAAACACTCTATGCTGCCAACTCGTGTTGAAGCTTCCACATAGGTCAAAATTTCCATCATGGGAACCATCAATGGTTCCTTGGGGGGAAATCCTAAATGAGGAGTGCCCAAAATTTCTTTCCCTTTTCTAAATCTAGATCTAGGAACTGCTACACCAGATGGTTGGCCTAAATATTTTTCAAACAAGAAATGCAACTCATTAGTGATTTCACCTTTGAACTCTTTACATAGCTCCTTAAAATGCGAATCAAGCCTGCTGTCCAACTAGGAAAACTCAGTCTGCAACTGTGAAACTTCCATTTGCAGCTTGCCCATCTCCTTTTGGAGACACGTGGTGATGCCGTCACTAGCCATAGAGGATCAAAAGATTTGATTCTGTTGATGCGTATGAAAATTTAATGCACAATCGACAGAGAGAAAGAAGAGAAATCAGAAAGAATTGAGGATTAAAGAGAAGAAACTATGAGAAACATGTGAATATCAAATTCCATAACCATTTATGTTTTCACCCAACTGCTTAAGAAGGAAGGGTTGACAATTTTCCCTTCCAATTGAGTTTGTTAGCCGTTAGTGCCAGTTGGTTACAATACGCACTATTTCATTTAAATGGAATGAGACCAAAACACATCGTTCTTGTTGCCCCCACACTTCCTAATACGCACTATTTATTCTTAATAAAGAAAACCATTAAAACACTGTGTTTCTAATAAAACTAAAACAGAAACATAAACAGAAATTCAAAGGAATTTTCCTGTTGGTAAACAGCCCGTATCACCTTGTTCACTAGATCATCAAATCTAACCATTCAATTCACCTCTCTTTCAATTTGCTTTTTTTATTTCACTTTTCAATTAAAAAAAAAGAAATCACTAAATATAAGAGTCATCTGCTACTAATCCCTTTCATACAAATCAATACGATTGAGTTCTTTGTCTCCTTGTTTTCTCTCTCATAAACCCAAGAAAAAACACAATAAATTCATCAAAATATCGAAAAATACAAGAAATCCAGAGAACATAACATAAGAAAATTCATAAAAAAATTAATGAACCATTCTAAAATAAGAGAAAACTCATAAAAAAGTCTAATGGGAAAATCTTTGCCAATAATTGAAGCATCTCTATCAATGAAAAATAATAAATTATGAGTTTTTTCTAAAAAATTATGGGTTCAAAATTTCGAATTTGAGATGAAAATGAAATTTGATACGAAGAAATAGATGATATTTTTCAATGGGTAATGTTTTATGAAGAAGAAATTCAAGTTATTTAATAAACTTGAAAGGTTTCTTTATTATTATATTTTATCTTTAAAATCAAAACTACTATAATTATTTTCATATCCTTAGTTTGACCTTTTAATTTTTTTCCTTGACAATAATGTCACTTGGCAGTTTAAAATTGATTTATGTCATATTTTAACTTGTTAGTGGGAGATAACACATTATATAGTTAGAAATAATATAATCAACATTTTAAAATTAGAGGTACCACAAATATGTGATTATCCCTCTTTCTTCTTCTTCTTTTTCTTATTATTATTAGCCTTGAGTTGAATCAATTTCTCCACACAAGAGTTTTTGTGACATGGAAATAATAATAAAAATTCATAGAAATTGGGTTAAGCACATTAAATGTTTGACATAAGTCGTAAATGAAATGTTATGGCATTTTAGGAGTGTTAGTTATTTGACGTGCGGTGCAAGCACCGAAACATAACGGTAGAGCATAGTTTTCACCTTCAAAGTAGCCACCCATTTCTCCCCGCCATTTCTTTCATTCCCAAAACCAAGGGCCTCCTTTCAAATCCGAACACATATTCACTCCACCCTTTCGAGCAAAATTCTATTGTTTTCTCTCAAGGGTCTAACTCTAAAGCTATCCAAATCTTCCCCTGCTTGTTTTCAATCTTCATTTTTGGTCTGCATATTTTCAACCACCCTATTTATTATTATTTTCTTTTGTTTTGTTTTTTGGTCCACGAATGTTCATGGTCTTGTTTGAAACAAGTATAAAAACTCAAGACCATGATGTTTTAAAAGACATTTTACCTTTGACAATGCCATGGTTCATTCACAGAATTCAATTATAGTTAGTTGTTTTATGTTTTGTATTATAGGATTTGTGATTTGTAGAGCTTCGCCTGTTGATCAATATGAGAGGAGTTATTAGATCCCATTTTTTGCATTTTCTTCTTTTTTTTTTAAGTTCCTTTCCTTCTTCAAGGTCTTTGGATGGGGATGATTACAGTGAAACACAAAACCCTGCCGTCCTCCCTGGTGTAACGGACCTCATCCACAAACGGCTTTCGAATCTTACTACATTGCTAATCAAAGATATTGGTAGTGATTTGAGCTTCTGCATAAAGAATGCGTATGTATTTCGCAAATTTTCTTCTGTTTTGTCTCTGTTTCATGCATGTCACCGTTCTACTTTACCCCATAAAACACCTTTTATATATATATATATATATATATATATATATGAACTAGTGCATCTCCTCTTTCTTCTCAGGCAAGAGGATTTGGATGGAGCATTTAATTTTTCAAAAAATATGGATTTTGTGACTAATTGTATCAAGAAAACAAAAGGTATGAAAAGCTTTAGCCTATTGAAATGCTATATTTACTTGAACTTGTTGACATTATGATGATCCAGATGTCTGATTTTATGTCTGCTAAAAATATTGTAAAAATTACCATGATTCAAGTATCTTTTTCAACTCCATGCGTTTTGCAGGCATAAAAAAGGTAAAAAATTGGCCATAAACTAATTAGGCTGATAGATATAGTTACCATGACTCAAGTTTTCTGTTGGAGTTACTTTTCCATCTTTGCAATGTATTGTCGTATCCTTCACCTATGGAGCTTACGATGAATTAAAATTTAACAGGAGATGTCACCCTGAGACTATGTACAGCAGCAGAGATAAAATTTTATTTCGATAGTTTATTTTCAAAGGGGGCCAAAACTGGTTACGTAAAAGTTAACAAGAACTGCAATTTGAAATCTTGGGTCTCTGGATGTGAGCCAGGATGGGGTTGTTTTGCTGACGGGGGGCAACAGATTGATCTAAAAAATACCAGTTACATGCCTTCCAGGAGTCAAGATTGTCAACCTTGTTGTGAAGGATTCTTTTGCCCTAGGGGTCTTGCTTGCATGATACGTAAGTACTTGACACAACTGTTTGATAACAATTTCAAAAGAGAATGGTATTTTGTGACGAAGCGAATAATGACCTATGAAAATTTCAGAAAACTGGAATTATTTGTTGATAGAAGTGGAACTGAATGAAGAACATTCATTGTCTTTTTCATGTTCATGCAAAATGAAGCATGCCCTTTAGGTTCTTATTGTCCGCTTGCAACGCTGAATAAAACAACCGGAGTTTGTGACCCGTAAGTTCGTATTTCTTTTCTTCTGCTCTCACATCGTGTACTGTAGGCATTAAATTGGTTAAGAAAATTTGCAGGTATAATTACCAAATTCCTCCTGGAAAGCCAAATCACAGTTGCGGCACTGCAGATATTTGGGCTGATGTTGGAAGTAGTAGTGAGATATTCTGTTCAGCAGGATCATACTGCCCTAATACCCTTAATAAAATTACTTGCAGTAAGGGGTATATTTTTATCCCTGAACTCATAGCATCAATAAAGTTATTTGTTTGCAGAACCTGCATTCTGTATCAAGATAACATACATAATTTGATGATATTCTGAAAATACTCTATTCTTGGAGTTTATGTTTGCTGATAAGTTCTTTTGATTCAAATTTAGGCATTACTGCAGAAAGGGTTCCACTTCCCAAATTTGTAAGTTCTTTTTTCTCTTTTCATCCGATAGACTTCCTGGAAATTTGCTTTGAAACCCAATTTGTTCACCTTTTTTTTCTCTTTTTTGCAAAACTCACAATTAGAGCTAGAGAACATGAAAGGGTTAACAATGAATTTTATCTACTTGATGAAATTCACCAAATTTATAATCAATAGGCTAGATGAACCAGTTTGATCAGTTTGTGTATTACATCCAATGTGTGCAAAAAGTATCCATGCAACCTACGTGAAAATATCAAAAGTTGTTTGTGTATACATTCATTGAGTGAAAGTGCCTCAAAAGTATATCGTTTGAATCACCTGAGGAAGATTTGAAGAGCCCCAGAATTTATTTGCAACTCCATAGCATTTTATTTTACCAACCTTCCTTGTTCCTGGCCTCAGGGTTTCTAACTTATCATTGATGCATACAGCAAAGTTTGGTCAATGCTTTTAGTTCATTCAAAAATAATGGATATCCATTTTCATGAGATTTTTATGTGAATACTTTGCAGCTTGCTTCAAATTAACTACTTGCAATCCAAATACTTCAAACCAAAATATTCACGGTTATGGAGTCATGCTCTTTGTAAGTGGTTTCTTACTACTCATTGATTGCTGTTCTTAAGCTGGTTATGTATCTTATTAATGGTGATATATAGGGTTGTTAATCAGCCATGCCTGTCATAATTCTTTGAAGAATTCCTCATGAAGCTAATCTCCATGAAGGATTTCTTTTGCATGCTCATGCAGAATTAGATTGTGTTTCCTTTTTCTCTGGAATCTGACCTGTTTTAGCTTTGCTGTTGCTCCGAATTCAACGAGTTGACTTTTTTACTTTCTCTTGCATAAGTAGGTTGGACTGAGTCTCCTGCTGCTCATTATTTATAATTTCTCTGATCAAGTTATTAGTACTAAAGAAAGAAGACAGGCTAAATCCCGAGAAGCAGCAGCAAAGCATGCGCGTGAAACTGCGCAAGCACGGGAAAGGTGGAAAGCAGCAAAAGATATTGCTAAGAAAGGGGGTTGGCAGGCACAGCTTTCAAAGACATTTTCTCGAGCTAAATCACAAAGGAAAACTGAACAGCAGAAGGCATCAGGTGTAGGTAAATCTACTGAAGCTCCTGTACCACCACCGCCAAAGGTAGCCGAGCAAACCTCCAAAGGTTCAAAGGAGAAGAAAAAGGAACCAGGCGACCTCACAAAGATGTTGCATTCCCTTGAAGATGATCCCAAAAGTAATGAGGGTTTTGATTTGAATATTGGAGGGAAAAATGTGAAAAAACAAGCACCAAAGGGTAAGCAATTGCATACTCAGAGTCAAATTTTCAAGTATGCCTATGGTCAAATTGAGAAGGAAAAAGCACAACAGAACAAGAACTTGACTTTCTCCGGAATAATTTCAATGGCTACTGATAACGATATCAGGACCAGGCCTATGATTGAGATTTATTTCAAGGATCTAACCCTCACTTTGAAGGGGAAAAACAAAAATTTACTCAGGTCTGTCACTGGGAAACTCATGCCTGGTCGTGTATCCGCAGTTATGGGCCCATCAGGAGCCGGAAAAACTACATTTCTCTCTGCTTTGACAGGGAAAACTGCTGCTGGATGCAGTGTTACAGGTTTGATTCTTGTAAATGGAAAAAACGAACCTATCCAAGCATATAGGAAAATTATTGGATATGTGCCTCAAGATGACATAGTGCATGGAAACTTGACAGTAGAGGAGAACCTTCGGTTCAGTGCGAGATGCAGGTATGTGGTTTCAAACATGTGATACAAATTAACAGTATTCATCATCTCATAATTTATACAAAACAGCTCAAATTTAAACAGGATATCTTTCTGTAACTGGCTGATCATTGAATTCAAATATGCCTAACGTTTTATGTTATTTTAGAAACCTTTCCTCAATTATAATCACTAGTTCAGTGATCTTACTTGCGTTGATATTAGTTGGAATGTTAGGCTTGAGGCAGTCATGGTAGACTAATTTGTGAAAATCAGGAAGAATTAATTTTTATGAAAGCATGATATTTATCACCTTTGTAGCTCAAGCAACATGGTGCACTTCCAACGCACTACTCTGCTAATGGTGAAGTTGTTAAGGAGCATCCATGTAGAACATAATTTATTGTCTTTATGTTGAATAATTTGCATCCTATAAGTTTCATTCTTACTTTATCATTTTTGTGGATTCCATAACACTGAAGATTATCTGCGGACCTGGCAAAACCCGATAAAGTTTTGGTTATCGAAAGGGTTATTGAGTCCTTGGGTCTACAAGCAGTAAGGGATTCACTTGTAGGAACAGTGGAGAAACGAGGGATCTCTGGAGGCCAAAGAAAACGTGTAAATGTTGGACTAGAGATGGTTATGGAACCTTCTCTATTGATCTTGGATGAGCCTACTACTGGTTTAGACAGTTCTTCATCACAGTTACTCCTTCGAGCACTTCGACGTGAAGCTCTTGAAGGGGTAAACATCTGCATGGTACTTCACCAACCAAGGTATACTTTTTTCTAAACCCGAAAATAAGAGACAAGATAAGTTTTTTATTGGCTGAATCATTGCAAGCCAGGTCCAGAAGGTGCTTATTTGAGTTGATTTTTCTCGTTAGTTACTTCTGCTTGTACAGCAATTTGATTTTTTATGATAAGATAGTCCGTATAGTTCTTATATATATATATATATATAAAAGCTTAAAAGGCTGAAATTACATCAAGAAATGGCTGCTTTTTGGTTTTCCAATTTGTGAAGGTAATCATTAGCTTCTTGTGATTCAGCTATACTTTGTTCAAGATGTTTGATGATTTAATACTTCTAGCCAAAGGTGGTCTGGTTGCATATCTTGGACCTGTGAAGAAAGTTGAAGAATACTTTTCCAGCATAGGGATCAATGTGCCCGACCGTGTTAATCCTCCGGACCACTTAATCGACATTCTGGAAGGGATTGAGAAACCAGCTACAGTGACTCGTGAACAACTTCCTGTCCGATGGATGCTACACAATGGCTACCCAGTACCCCTAGATATGCTTGATTTGGCTGAAGGACTTTCAACACCCTCTGGTTCAAATCCAAATAATTCTGGCGCCACTGCTGGGGGACAAGCATTTGCTGGAGACCTGCCTGATGATGCAAAGATTAATGTCTCGAAATCTAAAGATCTATCCAACAGACGATCACCGGGTATACTTCGCCAGTACAGATACTTTCTTGGCAGGTATAATAAGCCAACAGCAGCATTCCGATCATATGAATATTTGGTTCATATTACAGCCTAATCTACCACTAGAAGGACCGGTTTTTGTCAACTGTTTAAGACACCTTAAGATGATCTAATCTCGGGTTGCCTAAACTTGTTCCATAACAACATATGAATGTTTGTTTTGGACCAAACACCTCCTTGTCAAAAACTGGCCTCCTTGTACATTAAACCTTGATGATTTACCATATGTCAAAATTTCAGGATTCTTAAACAGCGACTACGAGAAGGTCAGATGCAAGCTGTCGATTTAATGATCCTTCTTCTTGCGGGAGCCTGCTTAGGGACTCTTGCAAAAGTGACAGATGAAACACTGGATAACGCTGGCTACACATTTTCAGTCATTGCAGTGTGTAAGTTGAAACAAAAATGCTTGGTCTAAAGTGCTCATGTTGCCATTGTGTTTATAACTTAAAATCACCTTCATTCGCAGCACTATTATCGATGATCGCTGCATTGAGAACGTATTCGCTAGATAAATTACAATACAAAAGGGAGACTGAATCCGGGATCAGCAGTCTAGCTCATTTTCTATCGAAAGACACAATTGATTTGTTCAACATCATCATCAAACCAGTGGCATATTTATCAATGTTCTATTTCTTCAACAATCCAAGATCAAGCTTTCAAGATAACTACGTTATATTGATGGCACTTGTTTACTGTGTCACTGGTATGGCTTACGTATTAGCCATTTCCTTTGCACCTAGTCTTGCCCAACTGGTATGTTCTAAAAAGCTTTTATCATTTCATGAACTCATGACTTTTTTTCTAGATGATGAGCTTAATAATTTTGTTGTTTCAGTGGGCAGTGCTTGTTCCCGTTGTTTTGACTCTCGTTGCAAACAAGGGAAAAGATAGTATGATTCAGAAATATTTTGGCAAATTTTGCTACACAAAGTGGGCTTTGGAAGCTTTTGTCATTGCAAATGCTGAAAAGTTAGTAATATTTTTTCTTTCTTGTAATACTGCGATCTATATATTAGAGTGTGATCTTAAAACAACCCAAAAGAAAATTGAATATACATATATGCCACTCATATCATATCATGATTGTGAAGATATCATGTCTCAAGAATCTCCAAATATATATATATATATATATATATATATATAAATACTGGTATCAGAAAGATACTCATGTTGTTGGGTATAATTAGAGAAGCATAAACATACCATGCTTGAGCTTCCTCAAAGTGTTGATATTGTTCAGGTACTCTGGAGTTTGGCTATTAACTCGTTGCAAATCATTGGAATCTGGCGGTTATAATCTCCATGACTGGAAACTTTGTTTAATCATCCTTATTGTCAATGGCGTTATCGCTCGCATTCTAGCTTTCATTATACTTGTAACGAGATGAGTTTGGAGAAGAATTCAATTTCCTTTTTTCTTTTTCTTTTTTTTTGTATAAAAAGAAACTCACCATCGAACAGGAAAGAAAAGAAAAGAAAAGAAAGAAAATTCATGGCTAACTGTTTAGAACTCTGTACGCATGAATTTGTGTTGTATTTGTGTTATTGTATTTTTTTTGTTTGTAAATTTTGATATATTAATTATTCATTTTCATAATATAAAATTTTAAAGTTCGACATATTTGTGTTTGATATTATTTTTATACTGTTAATTGCATTAACACCAAACATCTCAAAGATTGTTCAAATTTTAAATTGATGTTTAAACTTCAAAACACTCCAATTAAGTTATCAATTGTATCAATCGGGTCTTTTGTTAGCCTAGTCATGGATTTAGGTGCTAAATGTCAATTTGAATATGATGTGGGGTGTATTTAAATAATGTAAATCAATTTGTAAATAGGTTTGTACTTACTTTATAGACAATTTATGTAACACCTGAATTCTAGGGAACCCAAAAACTTGAAATAATTGGAGGATTAAATCGAAAGAAATTGCAAGTTGGTGGTCTTTCTTGGAAGAAATGGGAAAGCAATAAATTAAATTGGACATTATTGACAACCAAACTTGGTTCGGTTAGAATGGAACCAGCCGATTCCTTAGTGAGAGACATAATAATTAGCAATGGATGGATCTCATAAGGTTGGAAATAGCATGGGAAGGATTATAAATAGCTAGAAAACGACTTCTCAGAGATGATTTTCTACCTGACTTTGTTTCATTTTCTCTTCTTCACCTTCTTATATTTTTTTGAAAAAGTGGAGGCTGTGTGACCCCTATAGTGTGAAAGTTTCTATCTTTTTCTATAAAATTCAAAATATTTTTGATTTAGTCCCGAATCATTTCTAAAGTGTTTCTAAGGCCTCGAGGGCTCGAAATAGGGACAATATACATGTGTTTGAATGAGTTTAGATATGATTCATGAAATGTATGTGATTAAATGTTTTAAGTTACGTTTTTGCGGTAATGCTTTGTAACCCTATTTTGGTGACAGATATGGGTTAGGGGTGTTACATTTATTGGTATCAGAGCTATAGTTTAGTCAATTCTCAGACTAAATGTAGCGTGTACAAGACTAGAAGTAGATGCCATTATATAACCAGTGATAATGTGATAACTCCTGACATGTTTTGAACTATGCTTTCATATAGAAATGACATCCAACTGAGCTGACTCCGATGAAGTTGAAAGGAGTGCTCAAGCCTCCGTACACGGAGCAGTGTCGAGTGGCACTAGGCCCGTATCTAAGGGCCAGGGAGGAGAGGCTAAGGAAGCCTTCTTCCATATGATGAACAAATAGTTTTCTAAGTTCGTAAGAATGAACCCAATGGCTCAACAACCTCCACCCCCACCTGTTCCCCAACTGATCCTCGTAGTTCCTTAGGGTTTGGAACCAATGTGAGTTAGTAAGTCGCCAGTTGATAAATTTTAATATGGGGATAAGGAATTTAGAGCTACTACCGAAGATGACCTAGAGAGGGCTGAGTTTTGGTTAGAAATTCCTATCAGGGTTTTGGACGAGTTGTCTTATACATTGACAGAGTGCGTAAAATGTTTTTGTATCTTTATTGAAAGACTCAGCTTCTCAGTGGTGGAACACTTCGGTTTTAGTGGTACGGAGAGAGCGTATAGATTGGGAATTCTTCCAAACTGAGTTCCGAAAGAAGTATACAAGTCAAGAGATTTTTGACTAGAAACGCAAAGAGTTCCCTGAGCTTAAACAGGGTCGAATGATAGTGTCTGAGTATGAAAGAGAATTTGTTAAACTAAGCAAGTATGCCCGAGAATGTATACCAACTAAACTTACCATGTGTAAATGGTTTGAAGATAGGTTAAATAAAGACGTAAAGCTTTTAGTCGGGATACTTGGATTGAAAGAATTTGTCATTTTAGTTGATCGAGCGCATAAAGCTGAAGAGCTTAGCAAATAAAAGAGAAAGTTGATCATGAAGCTAGAGATTCGAGAATGATATCAATTGAGAATTCATATCAGTCATCATCGAAGAAATCGAAAGAACATCATAATTGTTCGACAGCTTCACTGGAATATTCCAATAGAGATAGAGGTAAACAACGTGCGAGTCCAAAACCTCAGACTATGTCTGTATGGAGTGTGGGTAGTGTCAGGAACAATCAACCTGATTGCCAAAAATGTAATAGACGATACTTCAATGAGTGCAGGTTGAAAAATGGGTCATGTTTCAGATGTGGTTCATTTGAACATTATCTTAGAGATTGTCTGGAGAGGTCAGAGAAAGAAAATACTCAGACTGTTCAACTGATCAATACTGTCGCAAGAGGTAGACCACCTTGGAACCCTGGAAATGTGAGCAATAGCCATACTAGAACAAAAGACTCTATTGTGAGATCTGAGGCACGAGCACTGGCTAGAGCTTACGCGATTCATGCATGAGAGGAAGCTTCAACGCCAGATGTTATTACTGGTACATATTCTATCTATGATACTGATGTTACTACCTTGATTGATCCGGATCAACACATTCATATGTATGCATGAATCTAGTGCCAAGTAAGAATTTACCTGTTGAGTCCACTGAATTTGTAGTTAAAGTAGCGAACCCCCTAGGTCAACATATACTAGTTGATAAGGTTTGTAAAAGTTGTCTTTTAATGATTCGGGGTTGTAATTTTTCAGCTAATTTGATGTTGTTGCCATTTGATGAGTTTGACATGATTTTGGGTATGGATTGACTAACTCTGCATGATGCTATTGTGAACTATAGACGAAAGCTTATTGTGTTAAAATGTCAAAATAGCGAAAAGCTCCAGATTGAATTAGATAGACTGGATAGTATGTCTAATGTTATTTTAGCTATGTCAGCTCAGAGATATATTAGAAAAGGCTATGATGCTTACATTGCTTATATATTTGATTCTAGAGTTTTTGAGTTGAAGCTAGAATCGCTTCCACTGGTATGTGACTATCCAGATGTGTTTCCATAGGAGTTACCTGGGTTACCGCCGATCCGAGAGGTTGTGTTCGGTATTGAGTTAGTACCGGGAACATCTTTGATATCGATAGCTCCTTATAGAATGACACCTAAAGAGTTAAAAGAATTGAAAGCCCAGTTGCAAGAATTAACAGATAGGGGTTTTGCTCAACCCAATTTCTGACCTTGGGATGCACTAATTCTTTTCTTTAAGAAAAAGGATAGATTTATGCAAATATGTATTGATTATAGCCTTCTTAACAAAGTCATGATCAAGAACAACTATCCGTTACTGCGTATTGATGATCTGTTTGATCAATTGAAAGGTCCAACAATGTTTTCGAAGATTGATCTTCGTTTTGATTACTATCAGTTGCGAGTTAAAGATTTAGATGTGCCAAAAACCGCGTTTAAGACTAGGTACGGACATTATGAATTTCTTGTGATGCCATTTGGTTTGACTAATGCACCTGTAGTATTTATGGACTTAATGAACAGAAATTTTAGACCGTATTTAGACAGATTCGTCGTAGTGTTCATTGATGATATCTTGATTTATTCACAAGATGAGTCAGAGCATGTCGAGCATTTGAGAATTATTTTGCAAACTTTGCGCGAAAAGCAATTATTCGCTAAGTTTAGCAAATGCGAATTTTGGCTTCATGAAGTTGGATTTCTGGGACATGTTGTATCAGCCAAGGGCATCAGAGTTGATCCGAGCAAATTTCAGCAGTTGTTGATTGGAAACCTCCAAGAAATGTATCTGAGGTTAGAAGTTTTCTAGGATTAGTCGGATATTATAGAAGGTTTATTAAGGGATTGGTGATGATTGCTACACCGATAACAAGATTATTACAGAAAGATGTTAAGTTTGAGTGGCCAAAAAAATGCCAGCAAAGTTTCAATCAGTTGAAAGCATTATTAACTGAGGCACCGGTGCTATTTCAGCTAGAATCGAGTAAAGAATTCGTGATTTATAGTGATGCATCTTTAAATGGTTTGGATTGTTTTTTGATGCAGGAAGGCAAAGTGATAGCGTATGCTTCTAAACAGTTAAAGACGCACGAAAAGAATTATTCGGCTCATGATTTAGAACTGTAGCTATTGTGTTTGCGTTGAAGATTTGGCAACATCATTTATACGGTGAAAAATGTCATATCTTTACAAATCATAAAATCTTAAAGTATTTAATGACGTAGAAAGATTTGAATTTAAGACAACGCAGATGGCTTGAGCTATTGAAAGACTATAACTTGATCATTGATTATCATCTGAGAAAAGCTAATGTAGTTGACGATGCTTTAAGTAGAAAATCTTTATTAGCTTCACGAGCGTTGAACATGTGATTGACGTTGTCTGATGATGGTTCGATCTTAACGGAGTTGAAAGCTAGATCGATGTTTTTGCAACTGATTTATGAGGCTCAAAAGTGCGATGACATGTTGATAGCTAAATGGAAACAGATTGAGTCGACTCCTGATTCAAATTTTTAGATTGAATATGATGATATTTTATACTTCAAAGGTAGAATTTGTGTTCCGAGAAATTCAGATCTCGTTCATAAGATTTTACGAAAAGCTTATAATAGCAGCTTGTCTGTTCCTCTTGGTAGCAACAAAATGTACGGTGATTTGAAACAAATGTACTGGTGGCCAGGTATGAAACGAGAGATTTCTGAGTTCGTATCGAGATGTTTAGTATATCGGTAAGTTAAAGCTGAACATCAGGTACATTTTAGTTTGTTACAAACAATGATGATTCTGGAATGGAAATGGGAGTGCGTCACAATGGATTTTGTATCGGGATTGCCTTTGTCTTCGAGAAAGAAATATGCAACTTTGGTTATCTTTGATCTTCTGATGAAGTCCGTACAGTTTATTCCAGTGTGTACGGATTATTCTCTTGAGAGTTTAGCTGAGTTATATGTTGCTGAGATTGTCAGATTACACGGGGTGCCAATTTCTATTATTTCTGATCAAGATCACAATTTACGTCATGATTCTGGAGCAAATTACATGAGGCTCTAGGAACTCGTTTGCATTTTAGTATGACGTTTCATCCTCAGACAGATGGTCAGTCAGAACGAGTGATTCAGATACTCGAGGATATGCTACGGTGTTGTGTTTTGGAATTTGAAGGTAATTGAGAGAGATTCTTACCTTTGGTTGAATTTGCGTACAATAACAGTTATCAATCGAGCATAGAGATGGCACCATATGATTAAACTCAGTGGGAAAAACATTCACGGGGTTGATTTGACAAGAAATTGAAGAAAAAGTTAAAGTTATTCAACACAATTTGAAAGCAACTTCAAATCGACAGAAATCATATGCGGATTTAAAACGTAAAGACATTGAATTTCAAATCAACGATAAAGTATTCTTGAAAGTTTCAGCCTAGAAGAAAGTTCTTTGATTCAGACGTAAAGGAAAGCTAAGTCCACGATTTATCAGGCCGTATGAGATTATCGAAAAAATCGGACCAGTAGCTTATAGATTGGTGTTGGCTTCAGAGTTAGAAAAGATACATAATGTGTTTCACATATCTATGTTACGACGATACCGATCAGACCCTTCACATGTTATCTTACCTATTAATGTCGAGATTTAGCCTGATATGTCGTATAGTGAAGAACCGATCAGAATTCTAGCCTGAGGGGTTAGGGAATTGAGAAATAAAAACATAGCTTTAGTGAAAGTTCTTTAACAATGGCATGGTTTAGAAGATGCCACCTAGGAACCGGAAGAAGCTATGAGAAAGTAATATCCGAACCTCTTTTCTGATAAGATTTTTAGGGACAAGTATTCCTTTAGGGGGAGAGTTATAACATCCCGTTTTCAGTGAAATCAGAACAGTTGTTTTGGGACCACAAATCCAATGTGAAAATATTTATTTTATTATTGTTTTAGAGTCTACGGAATATTAGCAAGGTCATATAAAAATTTTGTTAAGAAATTTTATCATTTGCATGCTTAATTTGGTAAAAAAGACTAAATTGCAAAAGGTGCAAAATTTGGGTTCTACAAGCTAAAGGTACTTAAGGGCTATGATATTAAATATTTAAGGGGTTTATGTGTTAATTGTACCATTGTTATTATGAGTGGACAATTATGGATATTAAAATGTGATTTCAAAGGTTAATTAATAAGGTTAAACTTGTAATTCAATAAAGAACTTAAAATAAAATATAGTAAAAGATGTATCATCTTCAAGCTTGGTGATACCACCAAAATTGAAGAAAAAGAAAGAACATTTAGGGCATTGAAGCATTCAGTCATCTCTTCCTCTTGCATGTAAGCATTTTTCATCTTATTTTTAATGATTTCTATGTTTTTGAAGTCGTAGCTTAATCTAGCTAGCCCAGGGACTAATTTGTAAAATTGTTAAAAGGTTAAGGTTTTTCTATGAATGTATTCATGTGTTATTTGTAAAATGTGTAAAATACACGCTGAAAAGTGTGAAATAGTAGATTGTATGAGTTGATATGGACCTATATGAAATTCATCTAGCTTGGGTAGGGATGAAATTGCATGAATTTTAAATTACGAGCTTAAGGACTAAATTGTAATGAAATCAAAATAATAGGGGCAAAAGCGTAATTTTGTAAAATATGAATTTGGATTGAATTGAATAGAATGGTTATTAAATAGATTGAATTTATTTATTTAGATCAAGATAGACCTCGTACGACTTTAGATCGAGGCAAAGAAAAAGCTTCAGATTAGTCGACTCCATTTCTACGCCTTTATTGTCGAGGTAAGTTCGTATAATTATGTAATGTTTTAATGCAATCTTTTAAGCTATATGTAAATTATGGATTGTTATGTAAATGATCGATGGAAATCCAATGACGTTACGATGTCTTACGAGCCCGGTTTGAACCTTAAGAATTCGTAGGATACAAATGACATGTCATTAGGCTTTACATATTTTGGGTGCTGGTCTCAAATATCGTACCGATGGCTGAGGTCTGGCATGTGTTGCGAATACTCCACAACTCGTGTGAGCAGCATTGTGTAGCTTACACTCTAACCCATAACTCGTGTGAGCAGACCCATTTCACAGCTCATGTGAGCAACTATGTATATGACAGGAAAGATTACGATTATATGATTAGCACACTTTGTGTTAGCTATCCCACGTGTCTAATAATATTCTAACAGTTCAACGGGCATGAATTTGAAACGATATAGTAAGTGTTTAATATGAACCAAGTCTTGTATGTATGTATTACATTGAAATGGTGATGGAAAACATGTTATGTTATGATGGATGATAAATCCAATTGAATCATGCTCAAGTTTAATGCTTATACATGTTAAATTCATATGAATCATGTTCAATTATGCTAACATGTTTGTGTTGGTGCTTAAGCTTATGCCAAGCTAAAAGTTGGATTATGCCATGCTAAATTTTAATGTTATGAAATGCAATGGTAAGTTGGGTTTTATGATATACGAACCTACTAAGCATTATATGCTTACATAGTCTCCTTTCCCATGTTTTATAGATAACAGGAAACTCGTTCGATTTGCAAGCTCATTGGAGACCTATCACACTTTTCAGCGACTATATCGGTAGATTTTGATGTTTGGAGTCATGGTTATAATGACATGTAGGTGAACTATGTTTGATGATTTAGTTGTTATGTTTGGTATGTAAATATGTGGTTACTTGGTTGATGAAATTTTGGCATTTTGGCGCTTTGATGGCTAATGTTGAAATGGTTAGGTGATGATATGTTTTGAATGATCAAATTGGTAGGTTTAGATGTGTTTGGCATATGGTTAGTTGTGCTATGGCTTGGCATGAAAATAGGTAGTTGTTTGTGGTTGATTTATGCCAAATGTGTTTATGTTTTGGTTGATTTGATGATTTGTAATTGAGGTGCCTTTTGGGCATATTGGTTGTATGGATAGATACCATATTGATCTAGCTTTACTATGCATGTGTTAGGTATGTTTTGAAGCTGGGTTGTATGGGTAAATGACTTGTAGGTGTGAACATGGATTGGGTGAAAGAAATGGCTTGAAAATGGCCTATTTCTTGTCCACACGGCCTAAGACACGGGCATGTGCCTCAGTAGTGTGTAACACACGGCCATGCAACACGACCATGTGTCCCTTGTAGGTTTCAAAGGGTTGCAAGTCAGATAGTTACATGACCTAGCACACGGGCGTGTGAGGCCATTTCGAGAGTTACACGACCTGGCACACGGCGTGTGGCTTGGCCATGTAACCCAAGTCAGAGAGTTACACAGGCTGGGACATGGTCGTGTGTCCCTATTTCAAATGTCCACATGGCTTGAGACACGGGCGTGTGTCTCAGCCATGTGAGTCACGCAGCCTGGCCACACAACCGTGTGACCCCTGCAGTGTGAAAATTTCTATCTTTTTTTATAAAATTCTAAATGTTTCTAATTTAGTCCTGAATCATTTCTAAAGTGTTTCTAAGGCCTCAAGGGCTCGAAATAGGGATGACATACATTTGTTTGAATGAGTTTAGATATGATTCATGAAATGTATGTGATTGAATGTTTTAAGTTACGTTTTTGCGGTAATACTCTGTAACCCTATTACAGCGACTGATATGGGTTAGGGGTGTTACAGTAAAAATACATAAATGAAGTTATGGATCTTTAGAACTATCTTAAAGGTTCTACTTGCTTATGAAAGTCTAAGCTTTTAAGATGAAATACAAGTTTAACCAGTAGGTTTTTGGTTGTAATGCTTAGCGGCCAAGAGAATGGAAGCTCTCACGTTCGAGAAAGCTAAGTCGTCAAAATGATAGAGATTCAGTTGAGTTCCAGACTCCAAATCTGCTAAAATGATTTTTTTGTTTGAGCGTGTCATGTTTGCATAAGCATGAAGTGTAATTATATGAGCATGCATTGCATAACTATAAGAAAATTCTCAATAGGATAGATAAAGTTAAGATGAGAAAAAAGGGAGAGAATTTGTTAGTTACCACCTCGGGCGAAACTCGGGACTTGCGGAGGGAACACTGCAATGTTTGAGCATCAAGGTTAGGTGGTGTAAAGGTGAAAATCATGGAAAGGTATTTACCACGATAGCGGTATCCATTGGTCCTTTAGGGTGACCCCGTGACGACGATATATGGCGTAAGACCACAGATGAAAGAGGCTATGATAGTCTAGTATGAAGTACATAGCGTAGGACCATGGATGAAAGATGCCATGGCAGCGTGGTACAAGGTATAAGATATACGGTGTAAGACCATAGATGAAAGATGCTATGACAGTCAGGTATGAGAAGTAAGACCATGGATGGAAAACTCTATGGCATCCATAGAGATAGTCTGCTAGGATAGTACGCACATTATAGATACTCCACTGGGATAGTAAACGCAAAATAGAGATAGTCTATTGGGGCAGTAAACAAGGATATCTACTGGGACAGTAAATACAGAACAGAGATAGTCTGCTGGGATAGTAAACACATAACAGATAGTCCATCGAGATAGTAAACATGGAGTAAATCCATTCAGACAAGAGAAATAAAGAATAAGGGTATACGACCATAGCTCAATAATAGAAACCCATAGAGTCCGCAATGAAACAAATGTGGAAGGTACGCCAGGACCTCAAGTAAGGAGTATACATCTAGTGCGCCATGTATGAGAGAAACCACGTAGGTGGAGGAAGGGTTAAAAGAAAGAGTGAGTAATGACAGGCGGATTTTGAGGAATTTTCAAAAAATGATGATAGTGGAAATGACAATTGTGAAACCCAACAATGCATGGGCAAAAACCTCACAGGAATTAGAGGAAGATAAGTCGTGCGAGAGCTGGCCTAATTATAGGAATGTTAAAAGGGAAATCATCCAAGGATTACAAGAGAGTGTCTGAAATCAAGAGCCACCAATGAATTTTTATGTGAGATGCAAATCTTGTGAGAAGGATTGTCACACCCCAAAATAGGTCCTAGGAGTTTAGGGGTAATTTAGGAATTTTAGCCTTAGAGTGTTCAAAATTTTATGACATGGTTTATCGACAGTGTTTCTTACTATGATTTTTAGAAAATTAAATCAATTTATGAAAATGAGTTTTAAATACCTTTAATTTTGTAAAAGAGTCAAAATTGTGAGTTTCTAAGAGGCAATTAAACCAAATTTTCAAATTCAACCTAATACTTCCCCCACCTACATATATTTGACATTAGTTCTTCCCCTCCCATTCATGTTGCTGTCCCTTTGTTTTCCTACACCCATTCCAATCGATTTTCATTCCTAATTTCTATTCCTTTGATTTATATCCTCCTACTAGTCAGAAACCTCCATAAATACCAAGAAAAACACCCCAAAACACCATAGTTTCCTCCATTGTCAAGCTTGTGGGTTTTTTGGGTTGTCAATCAAACGCTAGGTTTTTCACCAACTAAGGTAACAATTCATCTTCCTATTAGTTTTAAATGTTATTTAGTCTTTAAAACCAAGTTTTTAGCCGTTAAATTGCATATTTTAAATAAAATCCAAAAATTGAGTCGTTAATGGTAAATTCCGGGATTCTGCATAAAAACGTGATTTCAAAGTGTTTTTTAACTTGTTTTAACATGATTAGAAAGTTTCTAAATTTGATGTTTCGTTAAAGATTTCTTAAGTTTTAATAAATGTTTAGAAAGTAGCCATAAAACATGTCAAAAAAGTTGTTTCTACAAATTGAGTATTATATTGTATTTTAAAGGTTGAGAATTAGTTGTAGGTGCGTTATAAGATGAACGGAATTGGTTTTAGGCGAAAAGATTAAGTCTAGACCGAGATATTTGAGTTTTAAGTTCACTATGTTAAAAGTTTCGGTTACATGAGAACTTAGTTTAGGCTTATGTTTTGTATGCTTGTAATGAGTCCTTGGCTGATTTTTTGATGTATTATTGTGTGAATTTGTTGTGTTGAAGTTCCGGATTCGGTAGAACCTTCTACGAGTAGAGATAAAGGCAAGGAAAAGCTAGTTTGAGCTTTCAACTTTTCAGCGAAAGCGTAATTGGTGAGTGTTTGGGATAATTGCTTGTGGACATGATTCAATGCATTATTTAGGAACTTGGTAGTAGCCTAAACCCCTACTCTAAATTCTGAGTGTAAGCTTTCTCATACCTGTGCTATCTCGTGAACAAAGTGCTTATGTGGTTGTGAATATGTGAATTGAGATGAGAAGTTATAACATGTGATATGTGGTTATCATAATATATGTTAAATGTTAGTGATAGTGTTTTGCTAAAGATGCAAATATGCAGTGATTGTGCACGGATAATCGGTAAGTGATATGTGTTTGACTTTAGATATTTCGGCCTTGTGATCTTGAAACCTTTGGATATAGTTGGAGTGCCATAGGATTGTGAGTACTCACCTATGTACAGTGATTTTGGGCATTAAGGCCCTGGACATGTTGGAGGGATAAGAGAATGTGAGCTAAGTTCCATTCAACGGGACATGTGAGGGGAAATAAGGAGAGTGTTATTTACGTTTCACTTTTGGGACATGTTTGACTCTATGAGTCTAGATTTGGTGTGTTGGAGATCTGTGTATCCAATTTGTGTTGATAAAGCTCACTTTTATTCACATCAATTGTCAAATTCTCTTAAATTATGAATATGTGTGTAGCCTCGCAAACTTGGCCTAGACGTTATGACTAGATTGAAAAGGCTACATTAGCCATCGAAATGGCTAAGCTAACTTACGTTACTTTTTAGGACTTCAAATAAACTCATTTTAGAGAAAACCATGTTGTACTCTGAGTTAGCTTCAAAGCATTCATTCATTAGTTCGTGTATGCTTAGGATTCATTTTATTGTTGACAGTGTTGTTTTAGAAAAATCGTTTGCTTGTCGCTCTTCTTTAAAAAAAACTCGAAGTTAAACTAATATAGTAGAAAAATCATTTTTCAAGTAAATTTGGAAAATTAATTGCCTTACCGATTTGTTTTTCAAAAATAGTTCCTTTGCAATGTAGTGGAAACTAGGGAACACCATTAAACTTTACTTAAGCCCGATATCATGCATTATCCGATTATTATGCTTGAGTAACCCATGCATGCAAAAATCCCTAAAAGAAAAGTTACCAAGCCACAAACCAGAAATAATTAAAAATTATAAGTCAAAACCAAGAAATACTTAATAATACTTAATTAAAAAATAATAATCTGAGGTTCAAGTTATTCTCCGAATGCCTAGTCCGATCCTAATTTTGAGGTTTACCTAAAAAGTTAAACACTATTGGGGGTGAGCTTATGAAAAGCTCAGTGTGAGTCGAATAATTATTTAAACTGGCAAAAACATCAAATACAGTGAAACATATTAGCATTAACAGAAGAAAATAGAACCATTATAGGAATTTCTTGTCATTACATAGCCATTATCAAATTGATGTCAAACGGTGTGTGAGCATAAGTCATCATTCTTTCAAGTAACAATCATTAATTCTGATACCATTCAATACAACAAAATAAAATGCGTAGCATAAATCAATAACATTCGAATATGTCATGCACATAATGCAAAGCAAAAAGGTTCCTACCCATACTATCTGCTACACACCACGAGTTCCCCAGAACCTGTCTGCCAAACTCCAAAACATTATGAGCATAGCTTAATGTGGTAAAACCACCGAATAATCAATACTGCAGAAAATTTGCTGGATATCAAATAGTGCGATACAATTGCCAATAACATATAATATACGATAAAATCGCCAATCCCCTCGGTGCTCCAAGTGTAGTGCACTGACTTCGAATAATGCAAACTTAATATGCCATCGGTACTCCACAGAACTCCTCCGTCAACCACAAAATTCCAACCCAATGCATATGCAATATGCCGCACAATCTCATACATAATCATATCTCAATACTTTTCACATTCATTTGACATGCTCATCATGTCCTCAATAATCACATACTTTCAGTAATGGAAGCAGTGTTCCAATCTTTCAATTTACCATTGTGTTGGTATCAATCAATATTGTTCAATTTCACATACTTTACGGAATTTCATTGTGCATAAATATCACCCTTTTCAGTACACAATCTAACAAATATCTCATGCATTTATATCATACATAAGCTTAATATCTCAATACACTATATCATTTAGTCAAACATTCTCATATCTCATAACTCAAATATGCAATTACAAACTCAATCAAACATCCATACTATCAAACTAGGCTTTTTGCCAACATGTCAATCTTTTAAGGCTCGAAACATACCTGGTTCGGCCACTTACAAAATCAATAATTTGGCTATTAAGTCAATCCAATCAGCAAAATAATTTATCAAATATAATATGATATTTAACATTTTCAAACAATTTTATGAGTTTAGGACCCACACCTTATTTTTCACTTCCTCGCAGCACACTAGCGAATCTTCCAATTTTCCTTAATAATTCCTTAAATGAACCTAAACCAAAATTCAGTATAAATTCAATCAATTTACCATTAAATCAGCCCCCAAACACCCACTTATGAATTCAAACCAGTCGTTGAAATTATAACTATTTTATGAATCCAAACTAGTTAGATTCATTACACTATATCGATGCAAACTGTACGTACAATCGTTCTTTGCCTTTACAGATGATTTGGGTCATTTGGGTCAGCAGCTAATTCAATAATATACTGGAAAATAAGTATCTAATTAATGATTAAATTCCTTCATTTAATCAATTCATAACCTTTATCCAACAACTATATTGAAATAACAAACTAGTTACCCTTAATTGCACTTACGCTTTATGATTTGTGGAATCCAAATGACCAATTGATCAAGAACGTTTTTCCCTAATTGAAATGGGTTTAAAAGCTGAATATGAGGGTTCAAGAACTCAAATTAATTCTGGAAAAATATAGGCAAGAACCAAGAAACAAAACAACCCCTTTTCTTGACCATAGGTGCATGCACCACCACCAGTGGTGGCCAAAAGTGGGGCTGAATTTTAAAACAATTTGAGATTTCATTAAAATCTAGAAAAATACCTTTGAAATCATTTAAAATCCACAAAATTCCAGATCTAGAAATTTATGTTTTTTTTAATGGACAAGATTAATTAAGAAATTGAAGAGAGAAGATACCTTACCCAAGCTAGTCGAGATAAACGACTATAACACTTTCTTGGCAATGTTCGGGACCAATCTTGGAGTTTAAGATTTAAAATTTGGGGCTAATTTTAATGAGGAAAAATGATAGCAATATGGTGGAAAATATGTTAACAAATCTTGTGGCAAAAAGAAAAAGAAAAAAAAAAGAAAAAGATGGTAAAACTAGGTGTAGGCGACGACAACAATAGAGGAAAGGAAAAAAATTAAAATCAAAGAGAATGAGAGGAGGAGAGGAATGGCTAGGGAAATGAGGAGGAGGATTAAAGGCTGATTATTAGTGAAAAATTAATATTTATACCTAGGTTAACTAGGCTTGGATGGCCCACACATTACAACAAGGGTTTTTTGTCAAAAAATTAAATTATTTGCATGGGAAGGGAATTGAAGTTGGGACCTCAAGGATAAATTCACTAATTTTTAACCATCAAACCAATAACTCATTCTTGATATAATTTGAAATATTTATTTAAAAAACAAGGCATGTCACATACTAGGGTTTAAGGCAAAATTTGCAAAATAATAAAAATGGTGAGAGAGAAGGGATTTGAACTTGGGTTTCAAGGAACATTTCATTAACATTTAACCAAAAAACCAGTACCTCGTTTATTTTCAAAAAATGAATAGATAAATTTTAAAAATTAAGGCATGACCACTGTTTCTTGATTCACAAACCCGATTCTACTAACCCTTGATTTTTGGGATGTTACAATGTGTGTATTGTGATATGCGTTTATATGACATGTGATCATTATGTAATTTCTCTATAAAGATGTTTTCGAGTATTGTGATATATGCTTGACCGTTATACGATTAAATGAGTATTGCTATATGTGCTTGAACATTAAGTGATTATATGTGTAATATGGTGTATGCTTAAAAGTTAATATGTTTACCATGTAAAAGAACTAGTAATAATGCTATATGGTTGTTTCGTTTACGCTTGATTAATTGTTTGCATTGTGGTGATTCCAAGCATTCACAGAGCTTGTTAAGCTCACCCAATCCTTTTAAATAATTGTAGATTAGTCGTGTGCCGGTGTGAGCGGTGTGGTTTCCAAGAGTTTATCCAAGCAAGTCTATTTATTATTTTGTGGGTGTTCTATATTTATTTATGTTTTGGGGAATGAGGCAATGTGGTAGACTTGTTTATAGCCATGTTAAGTTCTTGACATTTTGCTGGTTTTGGGTTTGGGTTTATAAGGATTGCATGTTATTGTTATGTTTAAGTTCATGAACAGGACGATAGATTGACATTACTTGTTCGAACATGATTTTACGATATTGAATTGTTAATTAGGTCGTTGAATGATTATTTGTAGAAGTAATTGATGTATGATGTTTAGGAACTATACTGGAATGGATTAATTGCTTATATATGCTGCATTTTTTAGGTCTAGAGCAGAGGTATTGATAATCAAGTTTTAAAATCGATACCTCTATGTTTTGAAATGTGCAGAAAGTCAAAATAGAGATTTGGTATCCATACCTTTGCTCGAGTATCGATACTCTGGGTAAAATTATCGATACTTCAAGACAAGTACCGATAATTTTTTAGACTTTGATTTTTAATCGAGAAACATAATGCAAGTTTGGTATCATTTTTTCCAAGTAGTATCGATACCACTTAAAGAAAATATTGATTCCTTAGTGTCAGTATTGATACTTTTAGACCTGGATTGAGAATTTTGCTGAATGGATCTTATGCATGTTTTAATATGTTTATAAGACTATTTAATGTAAGTTTAGAATGTAATATTAATAACTAGCATGATTGACTGAAAATCGATGCGAATAGCAAACTAATGGATGTTTTGTTGAAATGAGCTTTTACTTGTTGGTTATGACATGAGACGGAAGTGTGGCATCCTGATATTAGGGCTTCGCGACCAGGTTGGGTATAGGTTATTACATTTTATGGTATCAGAGCTCTAGGTTTAATAACTCTCAGACCTTGGTGATTATTATGTGTTGGGAGTTTCAAAACTTATGGGTCTAAATTTTTCTATTTTCTTGGAATAGTTGATAAAACTTTGTTTGAACTGCATGTGTTTGTTTAAAATGTTCTAGTTGAATTGCATTTGGGGTAGGAATGGGAACACATTGCCTTTAATCCTAAATTTTACTTGTAGGAAGAAACTTGGATCATCTCCTTGCCACTAACACCATTTGTTTACTTGTTTGTATGTATTAGATTAGATTCAATATGCCTTGTAAATGTGTTAACATGAGAGCTAATGCTCAAGAGGATGGTACATCCTCCGCACCTCCTATACCGCCGCGTAGAGTGAATATACCTGATGAGGGTGTAGGCCCTCTAATGGAAGTTATAATTGGAGCGTTTCAAAGAATTGCTAGTGCTAACACTACTACTGCACCTGTCAATCCTGCATCTGTGAACCGTGGGTTACCGCTTGAACATCTTTGGGCATTGGGTAGTAAAGATTTTTCTTGAGTAAAAAGTATTGGTCTGACCGTAGTTGAGTATTGGTTGGAAGGAGTTGAAAAGATCCTCGAACAAATGTCTTATTTTGACAAGGAAATGTTGGGTTTTGTTGTGTCCTTAATAGTGAGGCTCATCGTTAGTGGAATATTATTAAGAGGGGTACTTTTTCTGATAGATTGACTTGGAATTATTTTCTCAAGGTTTTTAAGAGGAAGTTTATGGGTGAGCAGTATAGGGAGGCTCATAAGCGCGAGTTTTTGGATTTGGTTTGAGGAGATTTTTCTGTGGCTGATTATAAGGCTAAGTTTGTACGACTTAGTTAGTATGCTCCTGGGATGATACTTTCTGAAAAGGACCATTATATGAGGTTTCGTTTTGGGATTAATCATAAGACTTAGGCTTATTTGGTAGCATAGAATGTAGAGATGTTTGATGAGTTAGTTGAGAAAGCCAAAGTAGTTGAGGAGACTTTGGCTGAGCTGCCTCGTTTTGTGGTAACTAAATTGGGTAAGAAGACTTCTGATGGTGCATCTAGACGACTGTCTAAGAGAAGACGTTAAATTCAGGGTTCTGATGGGAGTGTACGATACGAGTTTCAACAAAGTGAGTCTAAAAAATAGAATAATGTAGTGGTTAGCAATAGTGGGTCGACGGGTGTTCTAGATGACCGCTTTGTGTGCATTGTGAGCATAGGCATTATGGTGAGTGCCGTAAACTGACAGGTGGTTGTTCTAAATGTGGTTCGAAGGAACATTTTTTGAGGGATTACCCAAATAGAGTTGAGGTTTCGCAGACTTAGAGTTTGACACTTGTTAGAGTTTGACACTTGCTTCAATGCTTGCTAGAGGCCGTGGTTGCGATAGAGGTAATGGAAGACCGGTTGGGCAGCGAATTGTTGCTCATACTATTGCTACATTGGTTGAGTCTGGAGGTCCAGCTCGAGTTTATGCTATTAGGAAACCACAGGATCGAGATTTGAACATTGATATTGCGGGTATTCTTACCTTGTAATCACTTCTTTTATTGCCATTGATAGATTTAGGTTCTATGCCTTCATAAATTTTAAGTGAATTAGCTAATAAGTAGAGAATCCTGATAGAGACTACTGAGTTAGGAAAAATGGTTACGACTTCTTTAGACGAAAGTGTCATAGTGAATAAAGAAAACTGTTAGCAAAGTTTCAGTAGAATAAGTTTCTGGTATTAAATAGGATCATTATGGAAAGTAGTAGGAAGTTAGAGAGAATGGGAATCAGAGTGCGCAGTGAAAGTGTGATAGTTTAAAAGTAGAAATAGCATATCTTCTGATTAAGTAAGTGATGTGTCAGTTGGGAATTTCGAGGACAAAATTCTTTTTAGAGGGGGAGAATTGTCACACCCCAAAATAGGACTTAGGAGTTTTAGGGATAATTTAGGAATTTTAGCCTTAGAGTGTTCGAAATTTTGTGACATGGTTTATCGATAATGTTTATTACTATGATTTTTAGAAAATTAAATCAATCTTTGAAAATGAGTTTTAAATAACTTTAATTTTGAAAATAGGACTGATTTGTAAAAAAGTCAAAATTGTGAGTTTTTAAGACGTAATTAAACTAAATTTTAAAATTCAGCCTCATACTTCCCCCACCTACATATATTTTATGCTAGTTCTTCTCCTCCCATTCTTGTTGTCGTCCCTTTGTTTTCCCACACTTATTTCAATCGATTTTGATTCCTAATTTCTATTCCTTCGATTTCTATCATCCTCCTAGTAATGAACCTCCATCAAAAACCAAGAAAAACACCCAAAATCACCATAGTTTCCTCTATTGTCGAGCTTGTTGGATTTTCGGGTTGTTGATCAAATGCTCGGGTTTTTACCAACCAAGGTAACGATTCATCTCCCTATTAGTTTTAAATGTTATTTAGTCTTTAAAACCAAGTTTTTAGCCATTAAATTGCAATTTTAAATAAAAGCTGAAAATTGGGTCGTTAATGGTGGATTTTGGGATTTTGCATAAAAATGTGATTTCAAAGTATTTTTCAACTTGTTTTAACATGATTAGAAGGGTTCTAAACTTCCTT